>NC_092877.1:148561466-148891883 GCF_028372415.1 Notamacropus eugenii | reverse complement strand
TTTGGAGAGTTCACATACCTGAACTCATTGGAACCGCTCAACAGCACCTTAAGGTATGATTGTCAGCCCCATTTTACAGATGAGGAAACAGAAGCCCAGAGAGATGGACACTTGTCCACAGTCACATAGTTAGTAAGGAGGAGAGATGGGATTTGAATTCAGGCCTTCCTGACTTTAACCCTGACAATCTATCCCCATGACCATGCTGCTTCTCAAAAAGAAGAAAATTCTAAAAACTAGTCTCAGGATTTGGAGACCTGGCTGAGCCACAGGGAGCAGTGAGTCTTTGAGAGGTCATTTCACTGCTCTGGGCCTCAGTTACCTCATCTGTAAAGTGAAGGGGTTGGCATTATGATAATTCCTAAGAGCCTTTTCAGCCCTAAATCTATGCTTCCATGACCTCAGACAACCAAAAACAAGCGACTGAAAAAGCATTAGCAATTCCCAGTCCGAGGGCAGGCATCTTTATGTACGTATAATTTGTGTACACATTTAGGATATCCTTGATGAAAACAGGAGAAGGGAAAGACAGGCTTTCACAGATAATTTTCTACAGCAGTTCACACAATTTCCAGTGATATTTCCACAATATAAGATCCCACATTAGACATTTTTATTGCGTTCATTTTTTAAAAATTTATTTATTTTTAGTTTTCAACATTCATTTCCACAAAATTTTGAGTTCCAAGTTTTCTCCCCATCTCTCCCTTCCCTCCACCCCATAACACCTTGCATTCTGGTTACCCCTTCCCTCAATCTGCCCTCCCTTCTATCACACCTCTCCCTTCCCTCATCCCCTTCTTCTCTTTTTTCTTGTAGGACAAAATAGATTTCTATACCCCGTTGCCTGTATTTCTTATTTCCCAGTTGTATGCAAAATACATTAAACACAAATTCAGATTTGGAGGCAGAATTCCAACAAAGTGTTTCCCATACATATCAAACATGATGATTGTGACTATGGCAATAACTTTGCTGAATGAACTTCTGAGGCAGCTGGGTGGTTCTGTAGATAGAGTGCTAATCCTGGAGAAAGGAGGACCTGATTTCAAATCTGGCCTCAGACATTGACTTGCTTATGTGACCTTGAGCAAGTTACTTAACCCTGTTTGCCTCAGTTTCCTTATCTGTAAAATGAACTGAAGAAGAAAATGGCAGACCACTGCAGTATTAACTCCTATTTGCCTAGGAGGCAGCTAGGTGACTCAGTGGATTCAGTGCTGGACCTAAAGTCTGGAAGATTTGAATTCAAATGCAGCCTCAGACACTTACTACCCGTGTGACCATAGGCTAGTCATTTAAACCTCTGTTTGCATTAGGGTTAAGTGACTTGCCCAAGGTCACACAGCTAGTGAGTGTCAGGTATCTGAGGTGAGATTTGAACTCAGGTCCTCCTGACTCCTGCACTGTTTGCATTAACCTGATGAAGAAGGAAATGGCAAACCATTCCAGTATCTTTGCCCCAAAAACCTCATGGACAGTATGGACCATGGGGTCACAAAGAGTCAGACATGACTGAACAACAGCTACAAACTAGCATTGATTTTCACAAGTCACAAAATGCTGACACCAACTGACACTCCTGTCTGTTTTTTAAAGTTGCTTGGTTGAGAATCGTGGAAATTGAATGACTAGCACTTTATAAGGATTTCTGGCAGATGAAGCACATTATAGGAAAGTCAGAAAGAGTTGGACAGACTGAACAAAATGAGCTTTAAATATTGACATCAAGTGGAGTATAGGCTAAAGAAACTTATGTTCCCTTAAGGTGTTAAGCTAGTTTACCATTATAATGAATCCCCCTCTCCTACTCCCTCTCCCTGTCCCAGAAAAAGGATTCCCTATTAGTGCAGATAACCTTGTATCTTGATGGAGGAGAAACTGTTGGGTGTGGTAGAAAGAGCACTGAATTTAATGCTGACACACCTGGATTTGAATTCTGGCTCTGCTACTAACCTTCTGGCAAGTCTCCTAACCTCTTCCAATTGAGATTTCCTCCTTATCTATCAAAGAACCAGAATATAACATTCCATCAAGAAATATATTTAGTTAATAGTTCATTTTCTAGTCTCTTCAGGCTCTAAATCCTAGATTCCATTTGGAGCTACAGGATTCATACTATTAAAAAAAAAATGGAATCATACTTAATAATACAGTTCCCTCTTCTGTCTGTTGAGAGATACTGCACCATTTGAAGTATTTGAAATTCAGTTTAACATAGCTATAGAGAAATGCCATAAAGTTTAGGTAATAAAAAGCTAAATTGCTCTGTGGATTCCCCAAAACTATTTTCTCAAAGGAACCCAGTATTTCCTTCCTAAATCTGTAGATTTCTGCTTTAAAGTTGTGACAACTCAATTTTGTGTTATCATCTGGAATTAGGGAGTATGCATCTGACTGGCAATGGATTCCACCTGAGTGGTAGACATCTCCCTTTTAATTATGTCCACTGTGACTCATCCCTCCCAGATCTTACCAATGCCCCAAACCAGAGACCATACCTTGGAGGTTTTAACTTTTTCACCCCCAAAACATCTGTTCTGCCCTCCCCTCATCCGTTGGTGATTTCCTTTCTTGGTCTTCTGTTACAGGAAGCATTACCTTTGCCTCATTCTCCACTCCCATCTTCTGTACAGCTTCTCTTTCCATACCCCACTCCCTCTACTTCTGGATCCATGATCAAATCAATTTCACCATTGTTCCTGGAAGCCTGTGGTGACCAGCCCTACAACTTTATGGACCTAAGTGCCCCTACCTGGCCACAGTTCCTCTGTGTGCATTGTTTCCCCCTCTGTTGTTCAGTCATTTTCAGTTGTGTCAGACTCTTCATGACCCCATTTGGATCATGAACAGGATGGTCCCTATTCTCAAGTAGCTTACTTTCTAATGGGGAAGATAAGATATAAAGAAGACCTGGAAAAAGCATGGGATGGAAAGTTATCCTCAGGATATCCTGTGGGAGTGGGAAGGTAGATTATTCAGAAGCTTCTAGAATCCTGGTAGTGAGTTTGCTGTAAAACTTTCAGTAACTGCTGTGACCAACCAGAGACCACAGTGGCATTTGTCAGGTGGTCAGTTGTTTTTGATATTCCTGCTGAGCTAGTAATTTCACAGCCGGCTGTATCTCTTCATGGAATCACTTCTGAACAGCTTGAGCACTGTTAAAGGTCAGAGAACTCAGAAAGCCTATCACTCTAGGAATTTGTTCTTGAAGTTGGTGGTTGAAGTAAATGTAGATTAGAAGCTCCTCTTCTCTCACACCCCTCACACATTCTGAGGGGGAAGCACAACTCAGGCCCACCATATTTCCAACTGCTGTTCCTTTTTTTAAAAAATAAATTTATTTTCAGTTTTCAATATTCATTTCCACAAAATTTTGAATTTCAAATTTTCTCCCCATCTTCCCCCTACTCCCAGCCCAGAACAGAGCGTATTCTAATTGCCCTTTCCTTCAATATGCCCTCTCTTCTATCACCCCCTCCCCTTCCCTTCTATTTTCCTGTGGGGTAAGACAGATTTCTATACCCCGTTGCCTATATATATTATTTCCTAGTTGCATGTAAAAACAACCTCTAACGTTCATTTTAAAAGTTTTGAGTTCCACATTCTTTCCCTTCCCCCCTCCCTACCCACCCTCATTAAGAAGGCAAGCAATTACATATACATTATATATTTGTGGTCATGCAAAAGACCTCATAACAGTCATGTTGTGAAAGATTAACTATATTTCGCTCTATCCTGTCCCACCCTCCATTTATTCAGTTCTGTCCTTTGACCTCTCCTTCTGCAAAAGTATTTGCTTCTGATTATCCCTTCCCCCAATCTGCCATCCCTTTTGTTATCCCCCCTCTCTTATCTCCTTCCCCGCTGCTTTCCTGTAGGGAAAGATAAACTTCCACACCCAATTGAGTATGTATGTTATTCCCTTCTGAAGTCAAATTCAATGAATGACTCACTTATTTCCTCTCACCTTCCCCTTCTTTTCCTCCATTGCAAATGCTCTTTCTTGTCTCTTTTATGTAAGATGATTAACTGCATTCTACCTCTCCCTTTCTCTTTCTTGTAGTACATTCCTCTCCACCCTTAATTTTCTTTTTTAGATGGCATCCCCTTATATTCAGGTCATATATATGTATATATTCCCTCCAACTATCCTAATACTGAAAAAGGTCTCTCTTATAGTTTCTCTTTCCTGTTTACCTTTTCATGATTCTCTTGATTCTTGTATTTGAAAGTCAAATTTTCTATTCAGCTCTGGTCTTTTCAACAAAACTGCTTGGAAGCCCACCATTTCATTGAAGTTCCATTTTTTTCCCCTGAAGTATGATACTCAGTTTTGCAGGATAGGTGATTCTTGGTTTTAATCCTATCTCCTCTGACCTCTGGAATATCATATTCCAAGCCCTCTGATCCCTTAGTGTAGAAGTTGCTAAATCCACAGTACTTGAATTGTTTCTTTCTGGCTGCTTGTCTCCTTGACCTGGGAACTCTGGAATTTGGCTACAATATTCCTAGGAATTTTCCTTTTGTCATCTCTTTTAGGAGGTGATCTGTAGATTCTTTCAATATTTTTTTTTTACCCTCTGGTTCTAGAATATCAGGGCAGTTTTCTTTGATAATTTCTTGAAAGATGATGTCTAGGCTCTTTTTTATCATGACTTTCAGGTAGTACATTAATTTTTAAATTATCTCTTCTGGATCCATTTTCCAGGTCAGTTGTTTTTCCAATGAGATACTTCACATTGTCTTCTAATTTTTCATTCTTTTGATTTTGTTTTATAATTTTTTGATTTCTCATAAAGTATTAGTTTCCATTTGCTCCATTCTAATTTTTAAAGAATTATTTTCTTTAGTGAGCTTTTGGACCTCTTTTACCATTTGGGTTACTTTAATTTTAAAGTTGTTATATTCTTCAGCATTTGGGGGAGGGGATCCTTTAGCAAGCTGTTGACTTATTTTTCATGATTTTCTTGCATCACTCTCATTTCTCTTCCCAACTTTTGCTCTACTTCTCTTATTTGATTTTCAAAATTCTTTTTGATCTCTTTCATAGTCTGATACCAATTCATATTTTTCTTAGAGGTTTTGGCTTTGCAGGGGCTTTGGCTTTGTTGTCTTCTTCTGGCTGTATGTTTTGATCTTCCTCATCACCAATGACATAAGAAAATACCTCTTCACTGAGAAAATAAAAATCTGTAGTCTGTTTTTCTTCCCCTCATTTGCTCATTTTCCCAGCCAGTTACTTGACTTTTGAGCTTTGTTAAGTGAAGGTCTCCAGAAGCAACCTCCACTTCAGCAGTGGCTACAGCTGCCCTGGGGCTGGGGCTGGGTCAGTGAAGTGAGAGACCCTTCCCATGGACCTTTGAAGCTGTTTTTAGCATTTGTGAGTCAAGATGTCTGGCATCTGCCACAGCTGTCCAGGATTCAGTCCCCTAAGGCCAGCTCTGTCTGCACTGGCACAGCCCATTCTAAACTCTACTCTGTTCCCAGCCCAGTGTGATATATACCTTCCTGTCAACCTTCCATATTGACTTGGGCTGTCAATTTGCTTCAGTCTGTCATTTTGTGGCTTCTGCTGCTCTAGAATTTGTTTAGAATCATTTTTTACAGATTTTTGAGGGGTTTGGGGGAGAGCTTTAGCTGATCCTTCCTTCTACTCTGCCATCTTGGCTCTGCCCCTTCAGCTGCTGTTCTTAATGGAGGTGGTGGCAGCAATGCTGTCCCTACCAGTTTCCAGCCTAGGCATTCATTTCATTCCTCCTCACTCCAAGTTATCTTTTTAAAAATTTTTGTAATTTTGTATTTATTTATTTTGAATATTTTCTTTTTAAATTTTGAATACTAAATTCTTATTTCCCTCCTCCACCCACTGAGAAGGCAAGCAATATGATATTATACATGTGAAATCATTAGCCATATTGCAAAAAAAGCAATGAAAATAATAAAAGTGAGGAAATTGTACTTCAGTTTGCACTCTGATTCATCATTTGTCTCTCACTGAAGGTGAATGGCATTTTTTCATCATGTGTCCCTTGGATTGTCTTGGGTCATTGTACTGATCAGAATGGCCAAGGCTTTCACAGTTGATCATCGTTACAATACACAATGATCTCCCAGTTCTTCTCACTTCATTTTGCATCAGTGTACGTAGGTCTTGCCATCTTATTCTGAAATGATCCCCTTTGTTATTTCTTATAGCATTGTAGTGCTCCACCACAATCCTATGCCACAACTTGCTCTGCCATTACCCAGTTGAGGAGCATTCCTTCAATTTCCAATTCTTTGCCATCCCAAAAAGTGCTACTATAAATATTTTGTACATATAGGTCCTTTTCCTTCTTTAATCTCTTTGGGATATGGTGGTATTTCTTGGTCAGAGGGTATGTACAGTTTGAGCATAGTTCCAAATTGTTCTCCAGAATTCTTGGACCAGTTTACCACTCCACCAAGAGAGCATTAGTATCTCAGTTTCTCCACATCCGTTCTAGAATCTGTCATTTCTGATAGATGTGACATGGCACCTCAAGAGTTGCTTTAGTTTATATTTTTCTAATCAGTAGTGATTTAGAGAATTTTTCCTTATGACTATGGATAGCTTTGATTTCTTCTTCTAAAACTGCCAGGCTATCACTTCTCACCTAGTCCCTAACTGTACCTACAATTGGACAGTCTTTTGTTTTTGAATGTGTACACCCAGGCTTTTAGGGCCAGGCATCTAGTCAGTGTTTATAAGTGTGTATTCATGCATTCATCCATTTCATTTCTTGAGTGGATCCTACATGGAACCAGAGGAATATGAATAAGAAACCTAGCCAGAGACTAATTTGTAGTGCCTGCTGTAATGAAAGCAAACTTCCTTCAATGAGCTTTATGGCATGACCATATCTGTTTCACTTGCAGAGGCACAGGTTCAGTGAAAAGAAGGTTGTTTATTGAATTCAGGTTTCCAAAAAAAAACAAAACAAAACCAAAAACCCACAGCCAAGCATTTATTAAGTGCCTACTATGGGTTGGGCACTTTACAAATGTTATCTTATTTGATACTCCCAACAGTTCTGGGAGGTAGGTGCTATTATTTCCCTATTTTACAGTTCAGGAAACTGAAGGCAAAGAGAGGTTAAGTGACTTGCTCAGGGTCATACAGCTAGTAAGCATTTGAGGCCAGATTTTAACTTGAGTCTTCCTGATTCCAGGTCCAGCTCTTTTATCCACTGAGTCACCTAGCCTGGAAAACCTGGGCTCTATCACTTAGTCCCTTATCCTACGTTGGTCCCAATTCTTTTATCCACTGAGTCACCTAGCCCGGAAAACCTGGGCTCGATCACTTAGTCCCTTATCCTATGTTGGTCCCAATTCTTTTATCCACTGAGTCACCTAGCCCGGAAAACCTGGGCTCTATCACTTAGTCCCTTATCCTATGCTGGTCCCAATTCTTTTATCTATAAAATAGAGATTTAGTCTTTATATTACCTACCACACAGCATTGGGTTGGGAAGGAAGAATTCTAGGTTTTCAGCTGTAAGGAGCCTCAGAGAATCTCTAATCCAACCTCATCCCCTTCTCCCTCAGCATTCTGAATTGTACTTACACACCTCCTCGCTATTCTTACAATGAGATACTGCATCATACTCTTCCTCCTCATCTTCTCTTCTGGCTTCCCTTCAAGTCCCAACTAAAATCCAATTGCTACAGGAAGCCTTTCCCAGTACTTCTTACTGCTAGTGCCTTCCTTTTGTCAATTATTTCTTATTTTTCCCTTATATAGCTTGTCCTTACATAATTTTTCTTGTCTCCCCAATAATATTGTGAGCTCCTTGAGGGCAGGAGCTCATTGAAGCCTTTCTTTGTATCCCCGGGTCTTAACACATTGCCTGGCATAATACTTACTAAATGGCATTCATAGGAACCCATTTTACAGAAAAGGAAATCAGCATCCAGAATGAAAGGTTAAGTGACTTTCCAGAGGTCATAGAGAGTAGAAAGCAGCAGATCTGGAATTTGAACCCAGCCCTAACTCCCAAATTCAATGCACTATCCACTCTACTAGGTTGCCTGTTGATGTATTCACACTTGGAAGAGATAACCATATGATGGTGATTTGGAAGGTCTGTCTTCTCTTGTATTTTCAAGAAGAGGAGGAAATGGTTGAGAATTGTCACATTGAATACTTTACAATTACCTTTCCATATAGAATTATGATTATGCTGTTGTGGGTGATTATCTGAAAATAACCACTTGTTTATTTCACTTTTCTCCACATTTCCCATTGCCTAGTGTGGGGCATTCATTTTCAGTGATAAACTCACCTTTTGTGCTACATCATCCTTATCTGGAAAATTATCCTATATCTAATGACAGTGTTGTCTCTTCTGTATTCAATTTGTGAGACAAAACTTCTTATGTAAAAATTAATTTATCTTATCTTTCCATGTCTACTTGAAAGTTGGGGGCTTTATTGCTCTGACTGAGAAATAGCATTTTCTCTAATTGAAGCCGTTACAACAGAGGCTCCATGCCCAGAATATTGTTGTTAATTTCCTTGCAGGCTTTCTCCCAAGGGTCTAAAAAAATCATAGATAGCAATTTAGGTGTTACACTTCTAAATTCATCTTTTCCTTTTGATTCCCTTGTTGTGTTCGTTATAAGCAGAAGTTTGACTTACTAATTAATAGAAACAAGCTCTTTCAGTCCCTTTCATTATTTGTACTAAATTACATACCACAAAACAGGAGAGATGTCCACAGGGCCATCCAGAGCAATTACTTCTATTACTTCCCAGTTTGGCATGGATCTAGCGAATGATGCCAAGATGAGAGAATACATAAAAATCCTCTTTTAAATTAAAGGACCAGAGTTCCCTTTTTATCATAGCACTCTTTATCTGGAATCTGACAGCATTTCATTTAGACACCTTAAGAAATCAGATTAATTTTACTAAATTTGCATGTTTTGAGATTTCAGGTTGACCTGAAATCAAACATTTGGAAAAATAAAATAACTCAGACATTTGGAATCTCTCAGAAAGGAAAATTATTAACCTTTTTTAAGATATTGCTTTTATTTATGCTATTTCCCACAAATAAGTAGAATCAATCAAAACATAAGAACTCACTGATAGTGGCTGAAAATGTCTGTCCCATTCCACACCCATAGCACCCACTGCTCTGTTAAGAGGCAGGAGGGAGACCCACTTCACCAACAATCCTCTGAAATCATTATTGGACACTGAATTGATCAGAATTTTGAGGGTAATACGGTTTAATTACTTTTAAAATGTAACTCAGAATTCCTTTCCTTAGTGATAGAAGTCCATTAGTGTTTGAGGCTACTACTCCCAACAGCTAGTTCCAGTTGAACAGGGAATTCTACTAAATCCAAGGTAAATGATAATGCTTTTGGGACCTTTTGACCAGATGAGAAATTAAACCTCTTTACATTTAACCACCATATTGGTGAGGAGCCATAGTAGCCCCCTATGGGCTTAATAAGCAGCATGAAGCTTCAGAACCTGGGAAACAACTCATGCCACGAACCGTCAGCCTTCTTCTGATAGTCTGTTAGCTCAGATCTGTTTCTAGACCTAATTTATGTGGCTTGATGACTGACCTTCACTTGGCTGCTCTCATTCACCCCAGCCATGATACCCTTCCCCTGTTTCCCCAAGGGTAAGAGATCTCCAGGAAATCTTGATCTCAAACCTTGTGAATTGTCCCTTATACCCAGTTGTTATTTGGAATCTAGTGAATGGGTCTCTCAGTTGATCATCATCTGGTACACCGGGCAAGTGAACTGCCTTTGGCTCTTGGTTCTTGGTTCCCCAGCCATCAGCTCACTCTGCAATCCCTATTGTAAAAAACTTAGGGACAGCATTCCCTAATCCATACTGAGGCATTGTAGATATATTTAGATGCAGACATATTATATTCATATTTAAATTGGACTTTAAATTAGAAAAAGACACAGATACTGCCTCTTTTATCCACTCCATCCCTGGGACCTCCATTTAAGGAGAGCCTCTAGGCCTGGGCCAGTCAACCCTCCATTTTCTACTTGGCTTCACTCCTTGGGACTTCAAGATCAAATCAGCCTTGATAATCACACCATATCATTTTCCTTTACCTATACAGGGTATACCTACATCTATATTTATATATACATATGTATAATTTCATTCAATATTCATTTGTTAAGCTTACAGCACAAGTCCATTTCTGTACTAGGCACTAGGGATGGTTGGTGCAAGTGTAACTAAGACATTCTCCACTCTCATGGAATCTAGAGTCCAGTAGGGGGCAGTAAAACACATAAATATATTTCAAGTGGGCATTATCTATCACAGGGAATGAAGATGCTGTGAGGCACATAATGCTTGCTATATTACGTCTGAGAAAAGAAAGGTGGTCTCCACCTGGAGGGACTAGAGAAGAAGGTGTTATTGAATAGCACATGAATTGGATTTCAAAAGATGGGCAAAATGGTGGGGAAGGGAAAAGTGGATATTCCAAGTTATAGGAATTTTTTGAGCAAAGGCATGAAAGTAGGAATGTTTGGAGCCTTGAATGGTGGACAGGATTTCAGGAGACAGAGATAGACAGAAAGAGGATATTCCCAGTCCTGAAAAGACACAGACGTGAGAAAGTGTTGGATCTTTATCCATTCTATCATATCCCTTTTCACTACTGCCACACTAGATTCGTAGGGTTAGGTAAGACATTAAAGAGAATCTCATAAAAATCATTTCATTTTACGAATGAGTCAACTGAGTCCCTGAAGTAAAAGGAAATGTTTTGCCAAATATCTCACAGAGAGTAAGAAGTAGGGGTGCAATTTGAACCCATGCCACATAATTTTTTTTGTGAATTAATTTATTTGTTTTCAGTTTTCAACAATCACTTCCATCAATTTTAAAATTTCTCTCCCTCCCTCCTCTCTACCCAAAACAGCATGCAATCTTATATGGGGGTCTACACATACATTCTTAGTAACATATTTTCACATTAGTCATGTTGCATAAAAGAATTAAAACGAACAGGAGAAACCATGAGAAGAAACAAAACATAACAAAGGAGAAAATAGTCTGCTTCATTCTGTGTTCCAACTCCATAATTCTTTATGTGGATGTGGGTGGCATTTTGTATCAAGAGTTCTTTGGAAATATTTTTGGTCCTTTCATTGCTGTGAAGGGCTGAGTCTATCAGAAACAGTCCTTGCACACTGTGACTGTTACTGTGTACAATGTTCTCCAGGTTCTGCTCATTTCACTCAGCATCAGTTGATATAAGTCTTTCCGGGTTTTTCTGAAGTCTGCCTATTCGGCATTTCTTATAGCACAATAATACCCTATAATTTTAAATCCAGTACTTTTACCCACTGTGCAATGCTTCCTCTGGTTAAGGTCCTGGAGAATAAAAATGAAACACTCTTCCTTCCCCACAATAGAGAGGTAGGGGACTATTAAGGGAAAATATTGCTTGTATTATCAGAAATGGGCTTTGTGTTAAGTGTTTTGACTTAACTGTTTTTTCTTTGAATCTGCCTCATCTGACTTCAGATATGGAGAGATTTATACAGCGTCATATTGCCTACATAGGACAGAACCAATAGACCATATCCCAATAATCCAAGAAATCAAGATTCCCTGAATGTCAGTTGACTCCATGTTTTACCAGTCATTCTTTTGGAAGGCCCATTAAAAACACAGACTTCCATCCTTCTGTCCTATAATAATCCCCTTCCCCTTAAACCCTAGATTCCTAGGAGAAATTTATGGTCCAAGACAGGGGTAGAGCACCTGCAGACTCGAAGTCACATGTGGTGTTCTAGGTCCTTGGGTGCAGCCTTTTGATCACTGAGTCCAAGTTTTATAAAACTAATTCTTTTATTAAGGGGATTTGCTCTGTGAAGTTTGAATTCAATCAAAGGTTCACACTCGAGGACCTAGAGAGCCACATGTGGCTTCAAGGCCACAGGTTCCCCAACCCTGGTTCAGGAGTCTACTTAGGAGTAGCTAGGTAGAGCAGGAGTCAGGAAAATTTTATTTCAAATCTAGCTTTAGACACTTACTATCTGTGTGACCTCAGGCAAGTCATTTAACCACTATTTGCCTCAGTTTCCTCATCTGTAAAACAGAGATAATTAGTATCTACCTCCCAGGGCTATTGTAAGGATCAAATGAGATAATAACTGTAAAGCACCTGACACAGTGCCTGGCACATAGTAAGCACTATATAAATGTTAGCTATGACTATTAGGATTATCGCTTGATTTATACTGGCAGTACCGGCAACAGTAATGTCTGTTGGGACTCTTGCCTAGAAACCTGCCCAGAACCTCCATGCCCGGAAGCTGTAGTGGGCTTTTATATGGCAGTACCCATATAAACCTGGCCCACTATGGTCCCAGAGGGTCCCTAAGCTTGTTAGGGAGACCTGTGTAGGAGGAAAGTTTTACAAGCAGACATTGGCTCCAAGGCTGTTGAGTGATCACAAGCTCTGCTAACCTCTTTCCCTCAGTTCTTCAAGACTTTACTTAACCTCCATTTGATTATGTGGTCGATGATTCCTGTTGTTGTCCCAAACCAGTTCTCTCCTCCTTCACCTCATCTGACACCCTTGATGAGAAGCTCAGCTGCTCTCTAGGCCATGACGGAGCTGGCCCCAGTACATGATGGAGCCTAGCTGAAGGGCTGTATCAGCACCACTTCTATTTAGCGATCCTCCTCTTTGTTGTCATTTCCAAGAGAGTTTCTGGGAATAGTCCCAAAACAAGCCTCTTTTGTTGCATTCCTAGGGTGACGTTTCTCTAGACACAACTTCTCAGGGCCCCACACTGAGAATTCCTCTACCCTGGCAAATTCCACTTAACCCTTTGGCTTTGTCCGGGTTCTTATTTCAACTTAATAGCTAATAAGAAAACCAGTAATAACAATAGCTAGCCTTTATATAATGGTTTAAAAGTTTTCAAAACACTTTACATGTTATTTCATTTAATTTTTCACAGTATCTTACAGGGTTAGATAGGTGCTATGATTATCCTCATTTTATAGTGAGGAAACAGAGACCCAGAGAGGTTAAGTGATTTTTTTTTTCCAGGATTTCATAGCTAGTAAATAAGGCAAGATTTGAACTCAGGTCTTCTTGACTCCAAGTTCCTATATTCGATTCACTGGACCACCTAACCTTCTGCCCTCAACATCTAAAATATGCTTTCTCTAAATCAGACCAAATGAACATCGAACACTTCTTACTTGTCTACTCTCAAATTCTTTGCCTTTCAATCTCCTTATCCCCTTTTAATTTTCTTTGTCCCCCCAGGAAGAAAGAACAGAAATAAACCCAAAAACAAATGAGAAGGTTGGGGTTGTCCTATAGAATGTCCTCTCTTTATGTTATAAAGACTGGGTAATATTTCATTGCTCCTGAAATTCCAACAGAAGATCTATGTATGTAGTCTCAAGACCAAATTCCCTAGGAGAATCTCCACTCTCCAGGGAGACAGAGCTTAAAATTACTTGCATTGGCTTTTATACATCTGAGAAGTACTGACATCATAAGACATTTTGAACCATTGCAGTGACCAAGAAAGAGATAATAGATGCTTAGCCTTGGGAGTCCAGAAGATCTGGATTCAAATCTTACTTCAGACACTATTTGTGTCACTTAATCTCTTGGAGCCTCCATTTCTTCATCTGTAAGATGGGAGTAATCTCTTCCAAGATTGTTGCATAATTTATGCAAAGCACTCTGCTCCCCTTAAAGCATTGTATAAGTGTGAATTATTGTTTTTAAACTGCTCTCCAAACCTGAGAAAGCAATATAAATGTCAGCTGTTATTAAGTCAATGCTGCCTGAGTGACCTCTGATTAAAGCTCTGAAAGACAAAACAAAAAATGCCTTTTTCTTGTATTTCTGATAATAAATGAGGTCTTCATGGCTGCCAGATTTCTACCTAACCCAAAGGCCACTTTGTTGCTGCCCAGTTTAATTTTAAATAACCAGTGGTGAATGGGGAACAACTTATTTCCTTTAGAGACAGATAATAAACACAATTCATAGAACTCTAGGACTGTTGGACTGGGAAGGACCTTTGAGATCGACTAATCTAATGCTCTTATCTAGAGATTAAGGGTATGAGGTATGCTCGGAAGTTAGTGTACAACAAATCAGAGTTTTAGCTTCTGTTGACTTTTATCTTGAAGGTGGACTTTTCACCTCCTGTGTTGATGACACTGAGGACCTGGGTTTGAATTCTGACTCTGCTTTTTTCTTAAATCATCATTCTGTATCTTAGTTTCCTCATGTGAAGACATGAGAGGGGCTAAAGAGATCATCTGAATCTCTGAGGTCCCTTATAGCTATAAATCCTTTAATTTTTTTTTTTTTTTTTTTTAGGCATTTGGGGTTAAGTGGCTTGCCCAGGGTCACACAAGTAATAAATGTCTGAGGCCAGATTTGAATTTAGTTCCTCCTGACTCCAAAACTGTTCACTTAATGACTTCCTAAGCTATAATGAATAAGAGAGACCAGTTTTAGCATAGTATTGTGGAAAGAATACTCAATCCAGAGCCTGAATCCCTGGGTACAAATTCTTATTCTCTTGGTGATCCTGGGCAATTGGCTTTTTTCACCATTTTGGGCACCACATTCCTCATCTGTTAAATAAGGAGGTTGGGCTCAGTGATCTTGGTGTCAGCACTGGGGTTGGAAAGCTAAGTTGGGGATAAAGTGACTTTCAGCTATGATCCCAGGTTTAGACTATATGAAAGCCAGTTTGGGTGTGGATGGATAATGGAAATCTTCATAGATGTTGATGACACATCTTTTGACATATGAAAGGGTGGTGAACAGAAATGACACGCAGATGGTCTTAGAATCAGATTCCAGCGGCTGGTTATTATCTCATGCAGTCTGTCTTCATATGCCATTGGCAAAGGTTCCTCTTCCCACCCTGCCTCTTGGGCCCCAACCTTTTCACCTCTTCCCCCCCAAATACTGTGTAACAGTTCAATGCTGTTGTATTATCTTCCAGGGAATGCTTTTAAAAGGGAGGAACAGCTAGAGAGAATTGCTGGTCTTGGTGTGTGTTGTAGTCAGTTGCTGGAACGGAAAGGGGTTTCATCCGAAGAACTAGGCAAGTCTGTCAGTGCTGAAGGGAATAGGGCCTTTTATTTAGTGTTTTTAAAGAATACTTTATAATGGAAGACTCTCTGGCCTAACTGGAAACAACTAAGAGAATGTCAGGCAGGAAGAGCAAGGCAGCTAGGTAGTGCAGCGAATAGAGTGTTGGACCTGAAGTCAGTAGGACCTAAGTTCAAATCCAGCCTCAGACTCTTACTAGCTATGTAACCCTAGGGGAATCCCTTAACCCTGTCTGCCTCAGTTTCCTTATTTATAAAATGAAGATTATAACAATACCTACCTCACAGGGTTGTTGTGAGGGAAAAAATGAGGTTAATGCTTATAAAACCTTATATTATTCTAAAGGTACTAAGGAGTCCAACTAATTACCCCCTTTATTCCCTCTTTTTCTAAAATTTATTTTATTTTTTGTTCTGAACTTTAACACCAGAAAAGATCATTTCACCATACTCAGCAGAAAAAGAGGATTGTATATAAAACTGTGAATCTCCATGTTATACCACTTGCTTTTTTAAAGATGTATCATAAATTCCCAGTTACTTTCAAAACTTCCCTGCTTATATTGTACAATGGCCAACTGTGAATGACTTGTTCTGTTACTGTATTTTATTCTATTAGCAATACATTGTATTAGCACCACAAAGATCCAAGACAGCTCCAAAGGACATATGATGAAAAATGCTACCCACCTCCAGAGAAAGAACTAATGGAGTTTGAACGCATATGGAAGCATGCTTTCTAAACTTTATTTTTCTTGTTTTGTTTGGTTTTGGTTTGGGGGGGGTTTTTGTGCTAAGCGGGGATGTTTTCTTGTGCAACATGGCTAATATGGAAATGTGTATGAGAATCTATACCAAACTGTTTGCCTTCTTAAGCAAGGGAGAGGGGAGGGAAGGAATTTGGAACACAAACTTTAAAATGAATGATAAAAATGGTTTTTCCATATAATTGAGAAAAACATAAAATAATTTTCAAAGCTTCACTATACTTCCTTCTGAATTTCCTTCTTTGCATTTTCTTTTTGGAGGCAATCAGAGTTAAGTGACCTGCCCAGGTCTTAAAGGTAGTGTCTGAGGCTGGATTTGATCTCCTAACTCCCAGGCTGGTGCTCTTTCCACTACACCACCCAGCTGTGTGCATGCCCCGCCATTTTAAAAAAATGTTTCAAGGACTTTTTTGGGGGGGAGGGTTGCATTACTATTGCTAACCCTTGCCCCCCACACTGATCTTTTCCCTTAAGTAAAAACCAGAGAAAAAGGAAAAGAAATCCTTTTAACAAATAAGTATAGTGCAACAAAAAAAACCCAAAACTGTGGCTCCATCCACACACACACATGCACACATGCGCACACATGTGCACACATGTGCGCATACCTGCACGCACACAGACATGCATACATGTGCACACATGCACACGCACACACCTACCCACACCCACACACACTCACATGCACACGCGCACACACAGACATGCACACACCTTGTACCTATCCTTTCTCTATTTCTCTGTCAGGAGGTAGACAAGCATAGAGGACCATCCCAGTCTTCTGGAGATTTAGTTGATAATTGCTCTTATCCCTGTATAAATGTTTCTCTGGTTCTGTTCACTTCATTGTGCATCAGTTCATAATACTTAGAATTCTCTGAAATTGTGTCTTTTCTAGTTTCTGTGTTATAGCATCATGTTTTTACCTTTATATACCATATTTTTTATCCATTCTCCAATTAATAGGCATGCTCCTAGATTATAGTCCTTTGCTTTGTTTGCCCCCATATAACACTGTCCCTCCATTCAGAATCAGGAAATTTGTTTTACTTACAGCTAGTTCCTCTCTGGTATTATCATCCCTCTCAACTCCTCCTCTCTCTACTTGTTTTCCTGTGAGTTTGATGTAATTCTGCACCAAACTATTCAAGTGTGCATATGTGCTCAATCCTTCTTTGTCCATTTCATAGGAGTGAAAAACATCTTCTTGCTCTTCTCATCTCTTCTATATTTATATACTCTTCAAACACGCTTCCAGCTAGTTCTACCTCTTTCCTCCTTTCTACTCCAATGTATTTCTTTTACACTCTTTTCTCTCTCCACTCTTAAAACCCTCTTAATGGAAACAATTCATTCCCAGGTCCTCTGTTTTTCTTAGTACTCTTTAAAGACATTCAGATTCTGAAGAGACTCTTGTTTCTTTGTCCGAGTTAGAATGTTTGCACTGCAGCATTATAGAGCCACTTCCAATTGCTCAAATGCATTTACTTTTCTAGGTTTCTCTAGACCCTTGTGTGCAGTTCAAAGTTTCTTCTCAGTTATAGCTTTCTTATCAGAAATAGTTGAAAGTCTTCTGTTCCAGTAAAGATCCATTTTCCTTGTTGGATTATAATCAAGTTTGTAAGATAAGTTATTTTTGGTTATAGGCACACATCTCTTATCTTCTGAAATATTGCATTCCAGGATCTCTCTTTGTTAGCAGAAGCTAAAAAGTCTTACGAGCGGATCGTTGGTACTTGAATTTTTATCTTATTTTCAGTTTCATGTTCTCTCTCTCTCCACCCTCCTTCTCCCCACCCTTTGAAAAGGCAATAAACATAAAACCTATAAGAAACATATATATGTATACATACATGTATATCTGAAAAACAAATTTATACATAAGTTATGTTCCAAAAAAAAGAAAAAGAGAAGAAAAATGCTTCAATCTGTGCTTGAAGTCTATCAGTTCTTTCTGTAAGTGGATAACATGTTTCATCATGAGTCCTTTGGAACTGTGTTTGGTCAGTGAGTTGATCAGGCTTCATGAGTCTTTTGGGGTTGATTATCTTTACAGTGTTTTGGTTACTGTATAAATTGCCCTTCTTGTTCTCACTTCATTTTTCATCAGTTCATGTAAGTCTTCTAAGATTTTTCTAAAACCCTCCCTTTTATCATTTCTTATAGCACAATAGTATTCCATCATATTCATATACTATAACTTGTTCAAGCATTCCCCAATTGATGGGGCATTACCTCAGTTTCCAATTCTTTGCCGCCACAAAAAAATTGTTAGAAATATTTTTGTACATATGGTCCCTTTTGCTCTTTCTTTGATCTCTTTAGGTTACAGACATAGTAACAGTAGATTATTGATACTTAAGCTGCTTCTTTGTGGATGCTTACAAGTATTTTTTTTTCTTCTACATGGGAGCTCTGGATTTTGGTGACGGCATTCTTGGAAGTTTTCAATTTGAGGTTTGTTTCAAAAGGTGATTAGTACCTTCTTTCTATCTTTACCCCTGATTCTCATATATCTGGCAAGTTTCATTTATCATTTCTTGAAATATATATCCAGGCTTTTTTTTTTAAACTTGGAGTTTTCAGGAACTCCAATGATTCTTGTATTATTTGACCTGTTTTCCAGACAGTTTTTTTAATATCAGAGATCTAATACTTTTGTTTCAATCTTTTGCTTTTATTCTAATATTTTTTGCTGTCTCATAGGGTCATTAATTTGTGTAAGATCTATTATAGTTTTAGGGAATCCATTATTTAGGTAGAGTTTAACATTTTCTCTTCTAAGTGACTTACTTTCCTTCCAATTTTTTCCTCCTGAGTTTGTTTCATTTTTTCAATCTTGTTTCTCTTCTATATTCACGTTTTATGTGGAAAATCCTTTTTTTTTCTTTCATGTCTCATCAGAGATTTACTTATCATGGAATTTCTCCTTCTAGGAATCTCTAGATGGATGATAATTTTTAAAAGTGGATTGGTGTCCTCTTTGGTTTACTCTAGCTTTAGTTCTTAAATTGGGGCTTTGTACTAGAACCATACTTTCTTCCTCTGCTGTGCTTTTGGGTGAGGTGATAAGCCCTGTTTGGTTCCTTGAGTTCCTGTGTTGACCTCTGCCTCTTTGAGGTTCACTGCACTGGATCTTCAGAGCCCATTATAGCCCCTGGATGTCTTGGCCATCCCTATCTGATAATGAGCTACACTAGTGGCTGCCTCTCCCTGGGCTTCCATTGTCCCCACCCTAGGGCTTTCTGACCAGCCTGGGGCTTTCTCCAGGGAGTTCCACCTCCCTTCCTTGCTGCTTCTAGACAGGCTTGTGAGCTACACTTGTCTCTAGCTCATATCGGGTTGCTTTGGGAGACTGCTAGTTTGTTTGTATGCTGGGTTCACTAACACCCTTCTTTCCTAATACTTATGGGCTTCTGGCTGACTTTTTGTTTGGTTCTAGAGTGGAAGAAGGCATTTACTGTAGCTTCACATGGGATTTCTCCATCATTATTTGGTCTTATGCAAATTTCAGGTTTTTCCTAAAGTAGGGATTTGGGATTTAGGCAGACATAGTCTCCTGGTTCCTTCTTCCCTTTGGTACCAGGACTGATACCTTTAAATTAGGGTACTTTATCAAGCTCCTCATGCTGGGGCTAACATTTCTACATGAAACTGGAAAAGGGCAAGGAAAGACAGAGTCCTCAATGGTTTAGCAGGGGGCTGCTCCCAGGACTTGATATATGCTTACGTCAACTGCTTACTGAGACTTCTGGGTTTCAGGGAAGCTTAGGCACTTTACTAGCTTGGGAATCATAATCGCTCAACTGGAAGGGCATGGACTTTCAGATATTTTCTAGGAAGGAGGAGGATCCTTCCTAAGTGGTTTTCTACCTCTGAGGTCATAGACAGAGCAAATTAGCTAGAGAATCATCTAAAGAATTAGAAGATTCCAGCTTGAAATATTAATTGCTTACAGTATGGGAGATGGGGGGAGGGGAAAGGAGAGAAATCCCAGAGAAGGGGCAGAGCTAAAAATAGGAGGCATCAGGTCGGAGAGGTTGGATAGCCTCTTGGATGAATGCTAGGTCATGAAAACTGTAAATTTTTCTGAATCAAAACAATTTGTGTTAAATCTTTAAATTTTCTTTTCAGAGTAGATTTTCTGCATTTGACAAAATAAAAGGTTAGTGGTCACGCTTGCAGCAAAGTCATATTTTTCTTTGTGTTGGTTTTAGGATTCTGTTCAGGTAGAATTATTCTTTTTGTTTTGAAATTCACCTTTTTAGTTCTAAGATTCAACTACATTTTTACCATGCAGGTCAAATCATTAGACTTGGTCGATAGTCTGGCAACTCTAAAGTAAATGAACATCTCTGCACTCTCTTCTTTCTCTTTGTCCCATTATCTCTCACACACAAGTATACATATGTATATAGTGTATGTCTTAGCCACTAGAAATACATAAACATCTGTGAACTAAACTGTTTGCTTTGATAATACTCCTCTCGGTTGCTGGAATAATTTTTTTTTGGTTTTATGGTGTATATAGTACAGGTGAATTGGGGTGTGTGTGTGTATGTGTGTGTGTGTCTGTGTGTGTGTGTGTTTGTGTGTGTCTATGTATGTGTATGTCTGTGTGTCTGTGTATCTGTGTGTTTATGTGTGTGTATTGTTTTTCTCAAGTTAGCACTCAAAGCCTTTTTAGTTTTAAAGGCAGTATGGCATAGTGGATAAAGAAGACCCAGGCTAAAATTCTACCACTGATGCTTCATTTCTTTTTACCTCAGTTTCCTCACTTATCATGTGAGATTAATGATAGCCTCAGAACTTAGATCATTATAAGGATCAGATGGGATAATGTACATAAAATGTGTTGCAAATTTGAACTCTAAAGGTGGCCAGTTCTCACTCTTGTATTCAAGTAAAGTGTTAAATGAGATCCCACATAAAACCACAAATTTCGCATTATTTACAATTGAAAAGTAAGTTATAAACTGGAACAAAGCAGCAGCAACCACGGTCTGTTTGAGTCTTGTTTTGCCTTCTGGGCGCTTTTTCTTCCTGTGTACTTGCTTTTTGTTTCCTTGCTGGTATTATTATAATAATTTTAATGTAGTTGTCAGTGGGCATATTATTTTTCTGACTTTGCTTTCTTTCTGCATCACTTCACATAAGTTTTTGCATATTTCTTTGCAGTCTTCATAGTTATTATTTCCTATGGTGCAGGAGTATTCCATTATGTTGTCATATCACGGTCTATTCTGTTACTGCCTCAGTTGTTGGAGGTGTGGGTTGTTTTCAGCTTTTTGTTATTATGAATAGAGCAGTTATGAATAATTTTGTGTAGCTGGTTCTCTGCTCCCTCCTCCCCTCCCTTTCATAATATCTTTAGGGTATAGTCCTTTCAGTGGCCCAGTGGGTCACCGGAAATGCCTACTTTTGGATCTCATATTTTACCATGGGATTTAGGGTTGAAAGGGACCTAGAAATCATGTGGTTCAACCCCTTCATTTTGTGATTGAGAAGCACTTGATCAGGGTCACCTAAGTAATAAATAGTAGAAATTGTATTTGAAGCCATTTTCAGGATTATAATTGCCTAATCTGCAAGAAAAATCACTGAGACAGAGCTCTGAGCCATGGCACTTTATTAAAGAGTTCATGATCCCTTCTAATGAAGTGGACCTCAGATCTTTTTCAGGATCCTAGATGCCACTGGTATCCCTTGTTTTAATGGGATTTGATCCCTAGATATGCAAAAGAGGCATGGCAAAATACAGAATCTAAATGGTTGATAGACCTTGTTCTTGAGGGCCAAAAATGATATATTGGGGATGGGGGAGGAGTCACAGGTTGGGTGAAGCACAAGGTCTCTCCAGTGACTAAGTGGTCATAAGATGATCACAGGCTCATGTTGCACAAGAGAGAATGGTCTGGAAGTAAAAAAATAAGTTGGATGACTTTACAGAGAATCAAGTAATCTCATGCTGAATTTGGACATGGAATTTGAATAAAACAGGATGGAGCTATCTTTGTCAGCATTCTTGTGGTTGCACAAGTGAGCCTAATAACTTGTAAACAAGTCATGAACTTTTGAGGCCCATCATAAAGGGTCTCATAATGTTTATGCAAAATATCAAACTGATTAACATTGATTGGTATAGAGTAGGCGTCCAAATGAACACTTTCTCCCATCACATGCACTTCCAGTGTACTTTCCACCATGTCACCTTGACTCTGGTACAATCTCTTTCCTATATCTTATCTTCCTTTCAAAAGTCATTAAATTTTAAGGACGTAAGGGATCATAGTTTTATTATTTTCTAAAAAAGATTACATCTAGACAGCTAGGTGCCGTATAGAGTGCTGGACTTTGAGTTAGGAGATCATGTGTTCCAAACCTACCTCAGACACTTAACTGGGAGCCAGCATGACTGGGAAAGTCATTTAACCCCTCACAGTCTTACCCTCCTCATTTCTAAAATGGAGAAAATAATAATGCTTGCTTTCTGGAGTGGTTATGAAGATGAAATGAGATGACATTGCAACCTTAAATTGCCATAAAATTATAACTATTGATATCATTTCCTCTATTATTATTTTCCCTAACAGTGTAATAGTGATTCCAATAACCGTGTAATGCCTTTCTCTGTAGGCATGATAACACTAAGTTTTATTATTTTTTAACTGCCTTTGTCAATTCGTAGGTTAGTACCGGCTTCACAGAAGTCCATACATATGGAGTACAACTGTATTAAATGCCATCAGGCTTGGGAGTATAGTCCAGGAAATGTACTGTATACCTGTTGTCTAAGAACTAACTTCACTGGAATTAGAGAATGTTACTGTTCAGTAACTTGAAAACTTATTCAGTAGTTAAAAGGCATAGATCAGCACTGGAGAATCAAGTCATGACCCAGATGAAATTATTTAATTAATTGATTGATTATTGAATTAATTAGTTTGATTTAATCAAGTAATGTAACTTAAAGTATTGAGTAAAGTAGAATCATGGAATTACAGGAACTGGAAGTGACTTGAGTGGACATCTAGGCCAGCTCACACCTGAACAAGAATTCTCTCTACAGGCGATCATATCACGTTTGCTTGATGACTTCCAGGAGGGCTGGTAGAAACCCACGACCTCCTGAGGCTGCCTGTTCCACTTTTGTGTAGCTTTGATTGTTAAAAATTTGTTCCACATCTCAAGTCTAAATGGTTTTGTTTTTATTGAGGACTTCTAAATTGTTTTTTAAATTTTTTATTGATTGCTTTTTGTTTTTATATTACACTTACTCTGAATATACTCTCTCCTCCCTTGTAACAAAAAGCAATTCAACAAAAACCATTGATAAATTAACCTAATAACGCAGACAATATTCTACCCTTGTTGTGCCATATTTACTCTGTTGAAAGGAGAGAAATTTCTTTCATTATCCTTGGGATCATTACAAGTAAAATTCCTCTTCCACATAGAGCCCTTTAAAGGCTTGAAGACAACTATCTTGTCACCCTGTGTCTTCTCTGGGAGCTGTTTTAATTTGCATTTGTCTGATCATAAGTACTTAATTTTCTGAGTGATTATTAACAATTTGTATTTTTTCCTTTAAGAAGTCCCTCTTTAACTCAAGTAAAAATATATTCCTTTTAGAGTATGAAAAATATCTTAGAGAACAGCCCTGGGTGCCAAATCAACTGAGGTAGTGGGTCATTTGTTCTATAATCCGCTACTTTCTCTCTGGTTACTGCTTGTCTTTCTCTTTGTTAATTTGTGGGATTAAAGTCCTTCAGTTTTTCTCAGAAGTTAGATTTTAGAGTAAGAATATATGGTTGGGAAAAGAGGAGATAAGAGGAAGAAAAGTCACCAACAAGTCAGCAAGCATTTATTAAGCCCTCACTGAGTCCTTTCCCTTAAAATGAATCTGGGAGGAACCAGTCAGGAGAGAGAGTACTTCCAGTATGAGGAATCCAGAGATAGAGTGATTCCAGAGAGAAGAAGTTTCCGTAGCCTGGTAGAGAAAGTCTAGGAGAATTTGGAAAGAACCCTAGAGAGAGAAGAATTCAAGACTTGGGAGGTACCATATTTCACTGCATAATTATTGCCACTACATAATTGTCACACCCCTGTTTGTTTGTTGGTTTGTTTGTTTCAGTCCAAAACCTGGTTTATAGCCTCTCATTGTGTAATCATTGCATGGTATGGTTCTGTTCCTCTCACAGCTTAAAAGGTAAACAGCAGCCATGTATTCACCAGTGGCATATGGATATCCATTTATCTCTTTGGGCATTACACTGCAGCCAGAGAGCCTAGACTTCTCAGTGCATGCACATTCAATTTCAATGTATATTCACAAGTTTTCCATGGATTCTAAATCTTTCACCAAAGACAGTTTAGTAATAAATGATTTTTTAGTCATACTGGCATAAATTTTTTTCCCCAAAAAAGCTTCACATAATGGTCACACCCCACTTTTTACAAAAAATTTGCCATAAAATCAACACAATTATGCAGTGAAATATGGTAATCTCAAACAATACACAATACAGACTTGTCATAAAAATATAACACGCAGTGTGGCAGATTTTCTATGTGTCCACCAGGTGGTTTAGCAAACAAACAGGACCTGTTGTTTTAAAAGACAAGGAACACTTGATTTTGGGGGGAAATGGGTGACTTTGTATGCTAGGTTATCATTATATCTTTCCTCTTTCTTCTGGCTTGGTCCACCTCTTCAGGGCTCATTAGCACCTGCTATCAGAAACCAGGTAGGAGCAATGGAGAAGGAACTTGGCAAAGTGGATAGAGGTGACAAAGAGGTGACTTTGGAGATGAGAAGAGGTGGCTTCATGTCTTGCGTCTGTCACATGCTAACAACATGACCATGAGCAAATCCCTCATTTTTCAGTACTACAGTCAACTATCGAGGATTATAAATTTCATTTGATTTGCTAAGCTACATCAGAACTCTACACATATGAAATCACAGGTATAAACTAATGAAAAAGTGACATTGAGATTCATCTGTTTAAGATGTGCATTTCTGAGGATGCACTGAATTACTGAGATACTTTTCTGTGCTCTAGGAATAGTCAATCAACAAGCATTTTCTCAGCACTTAATCCTGTACCAGACTTTGTAACAAGTACTAGGGATACAAAAAAATGGTAAAAAAAAAAAAAAAAAAATGGTCCCTGTCCTCAACCATCTGACATTGCGAAGAGAAGGCCTCTTTTCAATTAACCATGTCTTTAAAAAATAGAATGCTATTTTAATTTTTTCATTCATTCATTCATTGGAATCCTATTTAACACAAAACTTTTGTCTTCTTTAAAAATTTATTATGTTTCAACACATAAGTTATTTCCCAATAAATCTTCCTACCCCACCACCCACCATGAGGTATTCCCATTTTAAAAAAAAGCAGTTATGCAAAACCACCTAACAAAGCACCTGTTATTGACAGCTTATGTAATGTTTGCCTGTCACGGTTTACCGTTCTTAATACTGAAGAAGTTTGTTTTAACCTCAGGCATTTGGAACTATCATTGGACATTATATTTGGCCTGAACGGTTGTTGTTCAGGCCCTCAGTCTTGTCCAACCCTTCATGACCCCAGAGACCAAAGTGCACCAGGCCCATCTATCCTCCACGATCTCCCAGATCTGTCCAAGTTCATGTTCATTATTTCCATGACACCATCTATCCATCTCATCTGCCGTCCTCTTTTCCTTTTGCCTTCAATCTTTCCCAACATCAGGCTTTTCCAATAAGTCCTCTCTTCCCATTATGTGGCCAAAGTATTTCAGTTTCATTGTTACTGTGGGCTTCATTTTTCTTATTGTAGTCATTGTCTCTCCCATTTATAGGCATGTGTGTGTCTGTCACCCATTCATATAAATGGAAGAGAGAGTGACTAAAATAACATAAATGAAGTTCACAATGGCTTTGGCAATGAATGGCTAGAGGTGTGTGTGTATATATACACACACAATGTTTATATATTCATATATATATATATATATACACACACAATGTTTATATATTCATATATATATATACACACACAATGTTTATATATTCATATATATATATACACACACACAATGTTTATATATTCATATATATACACACACACATATGTGTTACAGACTCCTCAAATTTTTCTGAATTCTTCATATTTATTGTTCCTTATATTATGAGAGTAATTATTGAATTCACACACCACAGTGTGTTCCGCCATTTGTTCAGTCCCTAACGTGCCCTTTTGCTACTGGTGAATTTGTCTCCAAACTTCCTTTTTGAGGAAGAGCCCACACCAGCTCCTTCTTTCTTTGGATTTTTGACACTAAACCTCCTCATAGGGACATCCTTCCTCCCACCTTTTTTAGCTCCATTTTATAGATCTTCTTCCATTAGAATAGTGTAAGTTCGCTGAAGGCAGGGACTGCTTAGCACTGGCACATAATAAGCACTTAATAAATTTTTGTTGACTTGAATTTTTTTTCCAATATTGGGTATATGTATGCAGTGATGACATCTCAGCTGTGATTCTTTTCTATATTGTCATGTAATTGTTTTTGTTTGTTTTTAAAAAAGCAAGAACAGTGTATGTATATCTTGTTGCAGAATCATACCTTTGCTGTTTTAGTCTTAGAATTTTGAAATAATATTACAAATTTGCCTTATCTAAAAATGAAAATAAGTAAGGCCTGCCAGCCATTGCTGACATCATCTACCTCAAGGTTGTAGTGAGGATGAAACAAGATAAAATATAGGAAAGTACTTTGAAAACTGGGAAGTGCTCTACCAATGTGGATGGTGGTTTTATCATTAATTATCATGATCACCTTTTTTGAACCTAACAAATTTTGTACACATGGTCTTTCTCCTCCCTCTGCACTCCATTAATTGAGTGGGTTTGTGGTATCAATGGATACAGAGATTTTGTAACCTTTATTGTTCAGTTCCACTAGAAACAATTCACATGTTATATAGAAGAATTACAACAAATAAGAGAAACCATGAGAAAGAAAACAAAGCAAAACAAAAGAGAAAAGAGTCTGTTTCACTCTGCAATCCAATTCCCTCGTTTCTCTCTCTGGATGTAGATTAACATTATTTTTTAAATAAAATTTTGAGTTTCGTATTTTCTCCCTCTTTCCCTCCCCTCCCTGCTCCCTAAGATGGTAAGCAATTTGATACAGGTTGTATACGTGCAGTCATGTAAAACGTATTTCCATAGTAGTCCTATTGAGTTCATTTAACTTCTCTGGATTGCTGTATCTTCCTCTGTAAATGAAGGAGCTAGATCTTCTCTGTTGATTTCAGTTCTACGTTCCTTGAGTCCCGTGAACAATCCACCTTACAGTTCTTTAACTTATAGAGAGACATGGCCAGAAACTGGCTGGTTCATTCAGCCCTACCAACAACCTCTTCTTAAATGACTTCTCACAGCATCCTCTTCATTGTGTTGTGTCAGACCTGCTTTTGGTCAATGGGAACAACATGGCAGGAGCTGGAAAACATAGGAAAATACAAAATGAATATGCTTTATCCTTAGATAAGGGAAGAGACCATCCAGGAGCAAGATGACAGGCAGCACCTTAGTGATGTAATGTTTCAGCATCTGCCCCACTCCATTTCCTTTATGTAATTCTGGAGAGAAACAGGAAAGTTAACGTGAAGGAAACAGAATTCTAGTTAGAAAGTTACAATTATCAAATGTCATCAAGCCATCTCATTTTATAGATGAGGAAACTGAGTCCATGAGAGATTAAGTGACTTGGCTAAATCTATCCAGCTAGTAAATGATCAGGGCATGTCTCAAATACATTGATCTTCTGCCTTTAAGATCAGGGCTTTTCCCAATATTCCCTGACACCATAGCTATAGGGAAATATTTACTTAAAAGTGATTAAAAATGTTTATCCCCCCAAAAAATTAATAAGTAGGGAGAAAACTAAGTTCCCTCTATACAGGTGACAGATGAAACTTATGTAATGAATCTTGAATAATTTCCTTCTTTAGAGACCTCAGTTCCTCTGTTGTAAAATGGGGGTGTTGGAATAGAGAACTGCTAAGATTCCTTCCCACTCTAAGGCTGTGACCTAATGAAACGTGAAACTTTTAACCATGCTATATAGAAAGCACTGGGCTAGGTACTAGGGATATAAAAATAAAAATAAAAGTGCCCTGACACCTCAAAGTGTTATATCCCTCAAAGGAATGTAATGTTCATTAAGGAGATTAATAAAATAAGTATACATATATGTTAATTAATTTAAAATAAATATAAATCAAGATAAAACAGATAAGAAAATACAAAAGGATATGCAAGGTAAGTATAAAGTAATTGAGAGGTGGGTGCAGGGATCCTGTAGTAAAAGTTCATTCTGAGCGTTAATAGCTGGTATATATTTGGAACTAATGAAAGGTATGATTTTTGACAGTGCCAAAAATTTCCACGCTTCTTCAGAGAAGCATGGACAGCAGAGCAGGAAACTTCCCTAGAATGTGCTTTGCCTGCCTTGAGTTTCTAGGCTTCTCAACCAAGCAACTTACAAAAAACAGGTAGGGGTGTTAGTTGGTGTAAGCATCTTATGACTTGTGAAAATTCACATGCTAGTCCGTAGTTGTTCAGTCATTCGGTTGTGTCTGACCCTTTGTGACCCCATGGACCATACTGGCAAAGATACTGGAATGATTTGCCATTTCCTTCTCCAAGGGATTAAAGCCAAAGGATAAAAACTTGCCCAGGGTCACACTAATAGTAAGTGTCTGAGGCTAGATTTGAACGCAGAAAGAGGAGTCTTCCTGACTCCAGGCCTGGCACTCTATCCGCTGTGCCCCCTAGCTACTCTTCTAAATTTGGTCAAAGGATACTAGAAGAGAAAAGTCCTATTTCATTCCTTTCCCTTTCCAGGTCACCAATATAGGCTCTCCAACATGAATATCTCATAATTACTTTATCATAGCATAATCGATTTTAATGCCCTTATTTTACAAATGAATGAATTGTAAAATGACTTGCCCAGGAAGTGGCAAAGTCAGAATTTGAATCCAACTCCTTTGACTTCCATTCCAATACTCTTGCTTCTGTCTAATGGGTTTATTTTTCTGTGTATTCTGCTTCTTAGGTCAGAAGAAATTTTATTTGCCCTTGGCATTAACAATAGGTCTATTTGTTTGTGTATGCATTCATTTATTCAGTTATTTGTTTATCTTTCTAAGAATTTGTCTGTTGATCTATTTGTAGATTTCTTAACTCTCCCTGGCTGGACAAGCAGCAGTCCTTCTTGGTTTGTCCAATCCTGACTGAAACAGAAGCTTTAGTCTGTTCCATTTTTTTAACCAGGGAGGATTCTCATCTCTCTTGTCAGCCTGGTAGCTCTGAGCTCCTGGGTGTTCACCATGTTGCTGCTGAACTTGGTGTAGGCATCTGATCAGCGTTAGCCCCACTGGAGTTCTGAACTGCTGAACCCAACTGATTGCCAGCCTTGGCATCGAGGTATTAGAGGCCTGAGCCCCCACAGCAGACCCAATGGGCCTTTTAAAAAGATGTTAAAACCAATTTGTCCAGCCCTTAACATTGAGCTAGATGGACAGTGTTTATACAAGAAAATCTCTTTTATTTGCTTCCACAACCTGATTTGTCAAGCCAGGATTGGAGACAGTTTTCTGTAACATGATTCAGACATGGGCACTGAACTTCTGTATAAGGCTTGGCATCCATGCCATGAGACAACTCTAGTCCAGATAAGTTAGATTTCAAAGGACTGAAAAAAAACCCTCAAACTTGTACGTGTGATTATTGAGCAAACTATAGGTTGATGAGCTTCCCAGTGATTCTGGGGACATTCTAGAACAAGTTTTAAACAAGAAGCTTGTGGACACGGAGAGGGCAGAGGTAATTACTATTAGCCAACATGGCTAATTTAAATAGTTTAATAATATAAAAATAATTAATAAATAGATTAAGAATAATTAATAATGGGTTCATTAGGAATGCTAGACTAATCTCATCTCCTCTTTTGACAGTTACCCTTTAGTAATAACAATAATCGACGTTTATATAGCACTTCAAGATTTTCAAAGCACTTTAAATATAACAGATCTCACTGATTCCTCATTATGTGAGATAGGTGCTATTATTATCCCCATTTCACACGTAAAGAAACTGAGTCCCAGAGAGGTTAAATGACTTGAATGTGTTCAAACCTAGTACTTTTTGACTCCATTCTGGTTCATAACTTTTCCACATTGCCTCTCTAGCTTTAATATACCTGGATTTTAGCAAAACATTTCATAAAATCTCTCATATTTTCTTGGACAAGATTAACAGTGATGCAGGTACAGTAAGATAAATTTAGAATAGGTTCAGTCACTGAACCCAAAGGGTTCACTGTCAGCCTGGAAGAAGATCTCCAGTACTATGCCTACATGTTCTGATAGGGAACCATGCTATGTGTAAACATTTTTTATCAGTGACTTGGATGGAGATATTAGATGGCTTGCTTATCAAATTTATTGATAATTTAATGTTGTATGATAAAATCAAGATCCAGAAAGCTCTTAGTGGAATTATTAGGTCTTGGGGAAATGTTCCAACCTGAGGAAAGACCAATTGTTTCCAAATCAGGATCCAAATGAGAATGTAAAGCAGAAGGCTGGGCTGGGTAAGAGCCCAGAATTGAAGAATGGCTAGGATTCAAGGGGTTTGAGATGGAAGCTGGGGGCCAGAATAGTGATTTCAAGCCTAAGATATCTGCTGGATATCATGACAGAAGCTACAAGTAATGCTGGCAAAAATGACTGTCTGTTGCAATTTGGCTTTTAGAACCTTCACTCTTTCACTGGAAGCTGGATAGCCTACCCCTTCGTTGCATTGCCCTGATATATAGTCCCAGAACTTTATAGCCTGGACTGCACTTTGGTCTATATAACATGTTGATGTGGTGGGAATTGATACTTGATAGCCTAGAATTATGGTCTGGGGTAAGCATAAATTCTTACATTTAGATTTTTTAAAAATTAGCTGTGAAAGTTCAAGATGAGGAAGATGAAGCTAGAAAATTGTACTTATGAAAACGACCTGGAGTAGAAATCAATCACGTAAAGTGTGTCAGCCAAAAAAGATAAACCAAATTTATATTGATAATGTTATAATAGTAATGCATATTTATAATAATAACCAGATGCCAGGATATCAATAAAAATGAATTTTTTAAAGATGCCAATATGCTGTTATGTAATATTAATGTCACTAATACTATCCAATAGAATACATAATGCAACAATACTATAATATGAATATAACCATTATCTTTTGATTTTGTTGTTGTTGAGATTTCACTGGAATGGAGAGTTCTTCATAAAGAATTCTCTCTACCAGTGGAGATGGGCAACTACTCTCCAATTTATAGTCTTAGAAAACTGCCTTAGGCAGTGAGAGATTAAGCCTTGCCCAGGAATGAATAGCCAGGATATGTCAAAGCTGAACATGACCCCATGACTTCTTTACTGTAAGACCAGCCCCACAGTGCCTCTCTCTACATGTATGGATATTGAAAAATTGGAGGAGAGCCCTAGGATGATGTGGGCTAGTAAAAAGAACTTTGGACATAGAGTCAGAACACCAGAGTTTAAATCCTGGTTTGGACACTTCTTAGTTGAGTGACTATGAACAAGTCAAGCTCTGAGAACCTGTTTCCTCAAATATATGACAAAGGGATTGAACTATATGAACTCCAAGGGGTGAGATGGAGTGACATAAGTCATGATAACACTCATAAATAATTAATGATTCATAGAATTGGAAGGGACCTTAGAGGCCACATAGTCCAACCTGTATCTGAACAGGAATTCCCCCTCAACAATAGTTCCTTAAGTGCTCACCTTGACACCATGAAAGAGAACCTACCATCTTCCTAGTCAATTCATTCCATTTTTAGATAGCTCAGTTAAGAATTTTCCCCTTCCATTCAGTTGAAGCCAGCCTCTCTGCAATTTCTCTCTTGCTTCTAATTCTGTCTTCTGGGACAGAGCAGAACTGGCCTTGTTCTTCAGATACTTAAGGATCATTATTGTGTCCTCGGAAGTGTTCAGCTCAACAGGCTAATAAACCTCCCATTTCCTTTAGTTGATGATATTCAGTCCCTTCACCGTCCACAAAAATCACAGAATCTTCGAGGCACCTTAAAAGTACTTCCTCCAACCCGCATCTCCTCAGGAATATGCACCACCAACCTACAGTAGTCCTTTGACCTTGGCTTAAAGAACTCTATCTAGTAAGGTTTACCATTTGCTTTAAATGCAGCAGTTTACTTTCTGACACAGATGCATGTAACTTTTCAGAGACATCCGTTCAAGATAAGTGGCCTCAGAGACTTATAGCCAAGATTCCATTGTATATCACTTATATACTATGAATAGGAGTACAAAGTATCACATAAAAGCCATATTAAACTTATTTTGCTTGACTTTGGAGAGAAGAACCAGAGCAGATGGGCAGAAGTTATGAGGAAGATTTTCATTCATTTTATTTTTTGTTGTTGTTCAGTCCTGTCTGATTCTCTGGGACCCCATTTGGAGTTTTCTTGAGAAAGATATTGGAGTGGTTTGCCATTTCTTTCTACAGCACATTTTACAGATGAGAAAACTTGGGCAAACAGGGTTCTGTGACTTGCCCAGGGTCACTCAGCTATGAAGTATCTGAGGTCACATTTGAACTCAGGTCTTCCTGACTCCAAGCCTGGCACTCTATCTACTGTACCACCTAGCTACCCAAACTTTTATTAAGAGCCTACCATGTGCCAGGAACTGTGCTAAGTACTAGAGATGCAAATAGGTAAAAAAAGTCCCTGCCCCCAAGCGGCTTACAATTTAATGAGAGAAGTCAACACACAAAAGAAAACTGAAAAAGATGGGGAAAGGAAGGTATTCAAGCATGGGAAATGATGGTGAAGTCTATTGATTCCAAACCTAGTGTCCTTAACACTTCTAGCACTATGCTGTGTCCCCAAATTAAAGAACCTATGTTGGGTTTGAGACTCTGGTGGGACATCAAGGTGGAGTCATCCAGTAGACAGAAGTTCCAGACTAATTCTCTAGGGAGAGATATTGAAATTGGAGATAGAAATTGGGGAGCCATCTTCATAGAGACTTTTATTATCATTGAATCTATGGGAGTATAAGAGATTACCAAGGCAGAGAGGAAGGCCAAAAACATAACCCCCACTTAGGGTGTGGAAGGAGAATGAGACATCAGGGAAGGAGATCCCAAATAGCAATCAGAAAAGTCAGAGAGCAACCAAGAGAGAACAGTTTCAAAGCCAAGGAAAGTCTCAAGTGCTTCCAAATATGAAGGAGGATGAGGACTAAGAGAGAAGACCACTAGAACTGACAAGTTGTTACTGTCCTTTAAGACCAAGTAATTTCAAGAATGATGGCTCTGTAAAGCAACTGATGAAGGATTTGCCATTAGGGAAGTAAATTGTGAGGAAGCTGAAACAGTCTGTGTAATCTATACTTTCCAGGAGTTTGGTAGTCAAGGGGAAAAGAGACAAAGATATCTTGAGGTCAAGGGAAAGGGATTGTTTTTGTTTTTTAGTATACAGGAGACTTGAGCATGATCAAACACTAAGGGAAGGAGCCAATGAGAGGGAAAGGCTGAAGGTGAAAAATCAATAATAATAAATGAAGTTTATGTAATAACCACAAGCATTTATTAAGCACCTATTATGTGTCAGGCCTTATGTTTAGTGCTAGGGATACAAAGAAATATAAGACAGTCCTTGATGTTAAGAAGCTAAGGTCTAATGCAACATGCAAACAACTATGTACAAATAGAAGATATATATGTATATATATCCATACATGTACATACATACATACATTAAAAAAATGGAAATAAGCAACGCAGGGAAGGAACTAGCATTAAGCAATATCAGGAAAAGCCTATAAAAGGTTGAATTTTAACTGAAACTTGAAGGACACCAGCGAAGCCAAGTCAGAGATGAAGTAAGTGGCAAAGACTTTCAGATATGGGGCTGCCAGTGAAAATGCACATGAAGTATCTTGTGCCAGGAAAAGTAGGGAGGCCAGAGCCACTGGATCACAGAGTACTTGGAGAGGAGTAAGGTGTAAGAAGACTGGGCAAGTTATAAAGGGATTTGAATGTTGGAGGCTTATATCTGATCCTGGAGATGATAGACAGGGAATCAATCATAGGAGTTTACTGAACACTGGGGAGACATGATCAGACCTGTTCTTGAAGAAGATCAGTCTGAAAGCTGAGGGGATGATAGACCAAGGTGGGGAGAAGCTTAAAATTGGCAAAGTGCTTTTCACTATGTTATTTGAGCCTCACAACAGAAACTACAGCAATTATTACTATTTCCATTTAAAGATGAGGCACCTGAGGCTTAGAGATTAAGTGACCTACACATGGTGAAACAGCTATGAAATGTCAGGCACAGGATTTGAACTTGGGTCTTTTGGACTCTATACACTATACCACATTACATGTCTCTGGAGGATTATTATACTAGATCTAAAATCACTGTATTTTTTCATAATCATTTTCTTATGCTGCTTTTGAGTATCTATATCCAGATTTTTTTTTTCTGTCTTTGTTGGCAAGAAATAAGTACCTAAAATCTGCTTTCCGTGCTCGGTTTCGTTGCCTTTTGGCTTCTGGAATTAGTCATGGCGACTCCATGTTTTATGAGAAATAGAGTTTTCACAGTGTCCAGCACTTCTTGGCACCCAGGTCCATCTTTGCCTTTTGCCATGGGAAAAAGAAAAAAAAAAAAGGAAAGAAAAAAGAAAAGGATATTATTTCCAAACAGGGCTTTCTATATCCCTTAGTATAAGGGAGAAAGGGAGAGGTCTGTGGACATTTCAGCAAGATGAAGCCAAAACTTGCTGCTCAGTTTTGTTTTCCACAGTCAGGGGTGGAGTGTATTCTACAGTGTATTTAATTAGACCCAAATTGTGAAAACTTACATAGGGTCAGAGTGTTTTTGTACAATTTGTGTATGCGTGTGTGTGAATATGTGTGTGTGTGTGCGTGTGAATGTGAGTACACATAAATGAACTTTAGAGAAAATGGGACATTTATAGGTTACAAAATCAACCTCCTGGATTAAAAACCAAACCTAGCTCTACACAAGAGTAAAACCTCTATATGTTTTGAGAGTCCAAAGATACGGAAAGTCCAGAGATCATGTTGTGCCAGAGAGAAGGAAAAGTGAACCCCATTCCATTAACTTCCGGAATGACAGCATTCCAGTTGTTCAGCCTGGTCATAGCCTATCTGCCAATCAGAAGTGAGCCCTGGAGGGAAGCTCTCTGATGCTGGCTGTTGTTTACATGGACTGTGACTCTGTTTCTCCCCCTCTCCCTGGTGCCTTCATGTTCTGCGTGTACCACAAAGAAGATCCTGCAATGGCAGGAAACTAGGACCCTAGCAGCCGGTGACATCCCTCCCAGATGAGTAGAAACTTCTTTCAGGTCGTTTTTAGCCACGGGTAAGAGCGGTTGCCTGGGTGAATGCTAAGGGTGGCTGAGAAGGGTTGTCTCTGTGAGTGCATAGCATCAGGTGTCCGTAGGAGACCTCGCATGTACGATGAGGGGGAAAAGTTGTCCAGGAACTGACCGTTTGGTCAGTGCTGAGATACGGGCTGCAGATAAGTTGGTAACAGATAGGTAACAAAGCGGGTTGTGTTTTCTTGGAGGGGCGGGTGTAGCCTGATTTATCATTTCTAGGAGATGCAGGAATATCAGATTAAATGCAAATGGAACCGAGTTAGAACCAGCCACAAATTTCCATCGTGTATTAGGTACAGAAGTACACTGAACGAACCAAGCGGTCCCTAGCCTTTTCACTAAGATTCCTTATGCCTCATCACACGCAAGCCAAATCCTGGGCTGAGAAAAAGATGTTTACTCAGGAGCGCGACCGTCCGGTTCGAGGATTGCTGTCACACTGAGCTGTAAACTCTTCTTTCTCTGATTTTTGCATACTTCCAACCTTATCCCTACCTTGTCTCCAAATGGTAAAAAAGAGAGGAAAGCCTGCAGTATGGCTGTTTCATGGCCACGAATTTCAGACTGCAATATAGGAACTCTTGCTTATAATGGTTTTCTAGAGTTGTTACTTTCAAAGGCAGTGGGAGGAGGGGAAGATCCTTTTTTTATTGTTATTTTAATTTTTTTACTTTTCCAGATGTTTATCATGATGGGCTAATTTTTAGTAGGAACGAAAAGATAACTTGTGGGTTTTATATAAAGTTCATTGAGCAACGTATTTGCATGTACTAGAATATTTTAATTAATTCTTTTTTTTGATTGCTTAAGCTCATTGGATTTAGAGAAGGAAAGAATTTTTAAATCTATTTAAGTCTAACTCTTTTGTTTTAAATGGGAGGAACCCGAGGATCCCGAAAGTTAAGTGATTTGTCACTTAAGTGTGTAGGCAGGAGCTGGGAGGATTTGAGCCCAGGGCTTTTGACTCCAAATCCAGCTGTTTTTCCGCTTCAGAAATGTTAAGCAGGAACTCTTTTGTCTTCTTTGTAAAACTTCTCTCTCTGGGGTTTGCATTCAGATTTAAAGTCTAAAACTTTCTGGGAGCTGGGGAGTTAATGAAGGAGTATAGCCAGCTTTTCTGCATTTGCAGATGTTAATTTAGCAGACTGCTATATTTTCCCCTCCTTAGCCTTTTGGGGACTTCTGCCAGCCATGATTCATGGAATGATTTTTTTGGACTGAGTAATCTCTGGTTTTCTGGTTTCCTCACTTTTCTCCCCTTAGCTAAAGTCTTTTGTGGTTAAAACAGCTCTAAAGTTGAAAATAAATAAACAAATCCACAGGATGCTGCTTTTTCTGAGCAGATGATTTTTGATATGTAATAAACTTTATGAGCTAGGTCATCATACCATCATCTCTTCAGCTAGACAAACCCTCTCAGCTCAGATAATGATTCCTATAACAGGAAGGACACAGCATTTGTTTTGAATTGCTTTTTTTTTTTTTTTTTTTAAGAAACTTAAGCTGTGTAGAATCACAGCTACCAAAAAAGAATTTTCCTAAGGTATAGGCTTGACCATGCCACTTCTCTGCTCAAAAATTTTCAGTAGCTCCCTACTTCCTTCTAGGGTAAAATACAAAGCTTAGTCTGATTTTTCCAAAAAAAAAAAAAAAAAGTTTTATTGATGCATTTTCTTTGGCTACCACCATCATTTCAGGATATATCATCACCACCACCATCCACCTAGCCAATGAGCATGCCCTAGTTATAAAGAAAAATAGATAAGCAAAACCAACCTACACAGCAACCTCATCTGCACACAGAATGTTCCTCGCTTTTCTGTGGAAAAGGAGATTTGGTCTGTCCTTTAAGATCTTCCACAGTCTAGCTCCAGCCCACCCTTTTGGTCTTACTGCACGTTGTTAACCTTCTGGCCAAACTGGATTCCTTAACTGGCATTCCCCAAACTCAGCATCCCATCTTCAATTTCTGGGCATTGAGGGATTTCTTCACTCTATGTATTTGTATCCACAGTGCCCAACACAGTGCCTGGCATGTGGTAGGAGCTTAATAAGTGCTTATTGATTGCTTATTGATCCCTTGTCTCTGCCAGGAGCGTTCTCCCTTTTCATCTCTTTTTCTCAGAATCCTTATCATCTTTCAAGATTTCATTTAGTTGGTGCTGTCTCCTTCAGGATACTTCCCATAATCACTCCAATTTTTAGTGCTTTCTCCCCTCTCCCCACAAATTACTTTGCATTTACTTAACAGGGTGCATGTTTTAATGCTCCTGAAGTTCAACCCTCAACAATTTTGTTTTTGTTTTAATATCTCGAGTACCAATGATATGTTTTTGATGGAGTATAGGCTCTGGGAACCCCCATGAACTCTCCTCTGGCCTGAGGCCATACTTTCTCCCACTTCCCCCAGCTATTTCCCACCCTTGATCTTATCAAAATATCTATGCCCCAATCTGTTACCCTTTGTTAGAGAGGAACTTGACATAAAAACAAGGTATCAAGAAAAATTTATTTAAAATAGAGTTCAGAGTAGGGAAGGCCTACGTTCCTTCCCCTGAAGGAATGGGTAGCTTCCAGCATGGCCAGTGGAAGGACTACTACCAGGTCAGGATGAGGCAGGACCCTTATAGAATTCTGAGCTTGGGATTTCCCTCGATACTGTCCCCTGGACATGTGACTCCATGTTCTCTCTAATAGGCCTTTCCTCACATAGCTCCTTGGGCCTGCCTTAGTTTCTGGCCTCTAACCTGTCCATGCTAGGTCCCAACCCCTATCACCTAGGAATGTGGACAACAGAACTTTCTTACTTCTCACACCCTTAAACTAGCCTAGCCCTCCACTGTCTGTTCCCATGAAGACCCTCCCTAAACCCCTCCTCTAGACTCCTTGGCCATCCCTAGATTCCTCCTACAGTCTTTCTGTATATAAGACCCATTCCTCCTCCATGAAAGTGCTGAGATTCGATCTATCTGACATTCAATCTGGCCTGCTTGTCAATACAAGCCTCCCAAATGCTCAAGCTTCTTAAAAGTCTACCCATTATGGCACATCTTAAATAAACTTTGCTTTTCTTTGGCTAAAAGAAGGCTTGAGTAGAATTCATTCAGGCAGGACCAGGCCTGTCAGTATTTTGGGATCCTGAGCACCTCTAAACCTCAACATTTTGTACATAGTAGGCACTTAAAAAATATGAATTAAATTGAATGGAGGGGCAGTATTTGAGAAATTCAAGTTTTCCTCCACTGCTAAGAAAAATTTTTAACATGTAAATATCTTCTTTTTTTACAGATCGCAGTGAAAGAAATAAACCAGAACACCGTTCTTCAAGGTATGTAATTTTTAAAAAATCTGTCTAGAGTTATGTCAAAAGCTAGGATCTTCCTCATCTTTTTAAAATTATTCTGAAAGAAGTTGTACTCCATTTGTTTTCATTGTGTCTGAAGTATTGAATGAGGGTAATATTGGTCATAACTTCAAAGATAAGAAAGGGGGACACGGATAGATATTGATAAAAGAGGAAGCCTAGGGTCCACAGTAGATAGAGCATCAGACTGGAGTCAGGAAGACTTGAGTTCAAATCTTCCCTCAGATTCTTACCTGCTCTGTGTGACCCTGGGCAAGTTACTTAACTTCTCTCAGTGTCATTTTCTTCATCTGTAAAAAAGAGATGATAATAAAGAGCACCCACCTCCCAGGGTGGTATGAGGATCATATGACAAAACATATGTGAAGTGCTCTGCAAACTTTAAGGTGCTATATAAATGTTGACTATTATTATTTTCATTTCAGTATTCCATTTAGTGGTAATTAAATCTCCAAAAAGAGTCAGGGTACTGTACCGAAATTTAAGAAATTTGTTTTCAAACTCTTTCCTGTTTACTGTCTCTTCATTAGTATATTTCTCCCCTCATTTTCACTTAGAATTTCATTTCCAAGTAGATTCTTCTGATCTCTTAGGCCTATTTAAATGCTTTTAGCCCAAGATTTTGAAGATTTATGTGCTGCTCCTAGCATCTTTTCTTCATTCATCATCACTTTGTGTCCTGGGCATCTTTATTTTAGGAGTCTTTTTTTTTCCCAGACAGGTCCTACTCTTTGTGAGAGGTTTTCTTTGCAGAGATACTGGAATTATTTGTCTTTTCCTTCTCCTGCTCATTTTACAGTTTAGGAAACAGAGGCAAACACAGTTAAGTGACTTACCCAGGGGCAGGATTTGAACTCATGAAGATGTCTTCCTGACTCCAGTCATGGCACTCTATCCATTGTGCTACCTAGCTGCCACCTGTAGGTTAAATCCAATAAGAATTACCTTCTTTGAGGGCAGGGACTTTTTTACTTTTATCTTTGTACTCCTAGTGCCTAACAGAATTCCTAGTATATTTTTTTCTCCAGATCTGTGATTTCATCAGTATAGGGATGAATTCTCCCAACTGTTTGCTAGATTATAGACTCAATTGACTGGAACAATGTTAAGAAGGTAAAATGATGTGGTCAGAATAACCCAACTAGTGTATGTGAGAATCAGGACTCAAACTCATGTCTTCCTTATTGTCAAGGCAGGCTTTCTGTTCATCATACCCCACTGCCTCTTACCTGGTACATAGTATAAATACTAATAAATGCTTGTTGAATTGAATTGAATGTTATATTTCTCGTGGATTGACTGACCTACTAAACTGTCCAGGGCTTCTTAAAGTTTTTGCTGACATTTGTTGGCACTGTGTGACCTGAGGACATGCACAGTGCAAAGTGCCCATGCTTTGTGTTCAGAACCAAGGCTACAGGGAAGTTTGATGCAACATGGTCAAATGCTGCCAGAAACACCTTAGATCATTATACTTTTGATTTTTAATTAATTTTTGGTCATTGCTCCTTCTGAAATCTTTAACTGTTGCCAAAGTTGTGGAAAACCCATATGGGGTCGTGACCCACAGTTTAAGAAGCACTGACCACGAAATTTTGCCCATCACTGGGATTATAGAGAACACTGATCACTGTCAATGAATGCATGAAGAACTCATAGAATTAGAATCATAGCCTCTTTTGGTGTATAAATTATATGGTCTTCTGTGACACCATGATATATTTCTGGATGTAGTGTTCAGAACTAGGGAGGTGATAGATCTACCCTATAATAGTTTTTATTAAGTGTTTGTTTATTTATTAGGTATTAGTATATGCCAGGACCACCAGTAGATAGAGCACTGGGCTTGGAATCAGGAAGAGTTCAAATGCCAGCCTCACATACTTACTAGCTGGGTGATTTGTTTGCCTCAGTTTCATCATCTGTAAAATGATCTGGAGAAGGAAATGACAAAGCACTTCACTATTTCTGCCAAGAAAACCTCAAAATAGGGTCACAAAGAGTCAGAAATGACCGAAAAACAGTAATAACTAAATTCTAGACACTGTGCCTAAGCACCTTTTAAACATATCTCATTCGATCCTTACAACAATGCTGTGACCTAGATGCTATTATGAATCCCATTTTACAGTAGAAGAAACTGAGTTGAAGTTAAGTGACTTGCCTGGAATTATACAGCTAGTCAGTGTGTAAGGTGACATTTGAACTCAAGTCTTCCTAACCCCAGGCCTAGTGCTCTCTCGACATTTCATCATCTAACTGCCTGTCCATTGGAGTTGTAGCAAAGTAGAATGAGCCGTTCCATTTTGGATTCATTGAGTTTGACTAGGTATTGAAATATCTAGGTAGAAATATCTATTCAAGATGCAGGTCTAGAGAAGTGAGGTCCATTTGGATCTCTCAGGGTCTGAACCATAAATTTGAACAGAGATAAGTGTTGATTCTTTTAGAGTGAATGAGGTTGTCAAATGACTGAATGTACAGAACCAAAAAGAAGGGGGCTAAGGACTTTAGAGAAACACATATTTTAAGGCATCACCTAGAGTCAATGAATGTGAGACTGAAAAGGAATACTTAGAAGGGGAGAAGAAGGGGAGACTATTGATCAAGTGGTGAGTATCAATTAAGTGCTTACTTTGCTTGGTACTTTATTTGTTTAGCTATACGAGGGAAAGGATATTCAACAGGATATGCATCAAGAACACCAGTTAATTCAGCTGAGCAAACTTTTTTGCATCTTGATTGCATCATGGTCTACCCAGTCAATCATCAAAGCACAAATAGAGGTCCTTATGATTGTTTTGTACTTATAACCTGGAAGGGATGTCAACAGATGGATCCTTTAGTTCCCTGAGCCAATCCAATTTCAAGGACAATTTCAATACCTTGTAAGGGAAAATTAGCCTAATCTTCATTGGGGAGTTCGGATATTGCTCCTATTTTAGGAGGGAGAGACAGAATTAAGAGAACAGAGAGAGAAAAAATGAAAACACAGAAAAGCAAGGAAAAATAAAGATAGGAAGAAGGGAGAAAAATTAAAGGAGAGAGAATAAAATGAGAAGAGGGAAAACATAGGAAAGGGAAGAAAAAGATGAGAAAAAAGAGCTATGCAAGAAGAGATCGAAGAGCTTTATGTATCAGTTGGGTCGGATAATAAGTTTCTCTCAAGTTCTCTGTCTAGTATTTACTCTGAGCAAGGTAGTCAGTCTATTAGAAAACATTTCTGAAAAGATAGCTTTGCTTGGTAGCTTGCACCTAGTTGGTGCTTAATAAATGACTAACAATTATCTCAAAATAAAAAGGACAGCTAAATTCCTGTATTAAAGAAGGATCACTCTTACTGTTAACTGGTGTGGCATAAATTCCTCATCCCAACCTGCATTCTCTCCCAGAAAGAGGACATAACCATGCTAATACAACTCACTTTCTCGATTTTGAGGGTCTTCAGAAGTGTGTGTTAATAGTTGTAATTACTGAGTCCCAACCAGTGTGTATCCCGTTTACACAAAATCACAACATGACACTATTAACTTTTTTTCACCATCAACTCTTAAACAGAAAATATTTATTAAATAAAGAAAATGCAAAAACATTCATAACATACTCAACTGAAGATAAAAAAATAAGGATAATCATAACATTTATTCAATAGAAGACCAGAGCAGGAATAATCATAAATCTAGGTCACACCAACACAAACAATAACTTTGGGGGAGAGTAGTCAACAGAAACCTAGCAAAGACGCACATGTGTGGGAAAATTCATGTGCCTAGGGCAACTCACAACTCTTCACTGCAGATCTTGATGTCCTAGTTCCCTTCTAGGAGAAGTCTACACCTCAGGGAGCCACTCCTGCTAGCTGCACCTTTCCTGGTCCTCACCATGCTCCTGCTAGGCAAGGCCATTTCTCCTTTGCTTTCAAGCCTGTGAAACAATCACAAGTAATCTTTTTACTGACAACAGCCCTCAACAAGGTGCATAAAAAGGTATTGTGCCCTTTCAGTTCTCAGTGGTTCCCTAAAGCTGAAGAACTGCCAATATCTTGATCAATTGCAGAGGATTTTTTGTTCACTTAGCTCCTAACCTATCCTGACAGAAAAGTTAAGCTCGTGATAAAATACAGGCAAAGCCTGTCTTCCCCTCCTATTTGTCCATCTCGAACCAGAGAAGTCAGTAGAGGGCAACACAGGAACCCTTGAGAGTTTTGTTTTATTTCTTCTGTAGAGGGCACTAAAGGGCACTAGTCCTCCTAGACCTGTATACAGCCAAGAGGATTCCACTATAAGCCAATGAGCTTCTTACAAGTGGTCCAGTCTTTCCACAGTCAACCAGCAGAGCAGTGAATAAGCAGGCAGCCAAAGAATCAGTGGTCTCTTTCCAAAGCCTTCCCCATCTGCTTTTCCCAGCTCCTCATGACTCTTCCTGTGCTCAGTTCATTCTCTTGCTTCTCCAGTTATCTCATCTCATAGCTTCTCCTCATGTTGGTTTCTTTATCCTTTAATGGCTCAGATCACTACTCCAGTGTCAGTAATTCATCATTCTTTTTCTTATGAAGGCAGCAAAACTCAAGACATCTTTCTGTCACTTAGGAACTCAGTAGTCCTTATATGATCTTCCCAAAGTTCCAAATAATTTTCATTTAATGATTTTGTTAGTTATAAGCTTCAAAATTCTAAAAACAATCCCATGCAAATAAGATGATTGACTACGATGGTGGAAGCCAGTTGTCACTTATTGTTTTGCCCACCAATAAGTTCTCTCAGAAAATTTATCTGAGTTGCAGTTGTCTCTGGTGCACAGAACATTGTGTCTCTTCTCAACATTTTATCTGAGAGACTGTTCCTTCACAGATTGGTTTTTATCAGTTTTCCTTACACAACATTATTTTTGGTTTTTTGTCCCTTCTGGCAAATAAAAACATGAAAGAGACAATACCTTATAATATATTCAAATGAGGTAATATTTTTTAAATGCACTTAGTATAGTGCCTAGCATACAGTAGGCACTATATAAATGCTTGTTCCTTCCCCTCCTTCTTTTCTTTTATAAAATTACTTTTTAGTTAAGCATTTTTTCTTTCCTTCCCACATCCCCTCCACTGAAAAATTAAAAAAAAAAATTAAAAAAAAATCCTTTGTTACAGATGTGCATAGTTAAGCAAAACAAATCCCCACATTGGCCACATCCAAAAATGTGCATCTTATTCTGCACCCTGAGTCCATCCCCTCTGTGTCATGAAGTGGGCAGCATTCCTCATCATCAGTCCTCTGGAATTGTGGTTGGTCTTTGCATTGATCAGAATGCTCAAGGATTTCAAAGGTTGTTATTGTATACATTGTTCTTCTGGCTCTGTACCTTACACATTTTTCTAAAAAGAGCAAACAGTACAGACACTTGAATAACATGGATCTTTGTAGTTATTAAAGTATATATCTCCAGGGTTGTGAGGTAAGCACCATCCTGAGATCCTTCTTCACCTCAGATAGGGACAAGAATATTTTTAAAGATGTATTTGTTGATTCAGTGATATTGTATCTACATTAGAATGTAAACTCCTTAAAGGCAAGGACTATCTGTAAGACGTGTTTTCCTCCATTGATTCATTCATTCATTCCAAGCCCTTATACTTTATAAGGATTCATTTTTCTTTTGAAAAAAATGTATGTTTTATTAAAAACTTAACACTGAACATACAAATAGCTTGATTATTGCTTCTGAATTAATTTTACCATATATAATGTTATAACTTTTCCCCCATCATTCCCTTTAATTACTCTGTACTTTAAAAAACTGCTATTTTTGGTTTTTTACTGCCTAAAGTTACCCATGTATCTCTCTCCCTTGCTTTAGAGAGTCATCCTCTATAACAAAGAATTTATTTTTAAAAAGAAAAAAAGAAAGAGAGAAATCAACAAAACTGGTCAATATTTTTTTTTAAAAACTGGTCAGATATATGGTATTCCACACCTATGGACCCTTCCCCTTCTACCTTTACCTCTACGAAGGAGTGGAATGAGTTATCTCTTCATATATCTCCTTTGGGATCAAATTTGTCTTTTGTAATTTTTCAGTGTCCATTTTGTTACATGTGTTCTTTACATACTCATGTATGTTTTCCCTGTATTCGTCATATTCCTCATTTCTTACAACACAGTAATATTCTGTTACATTTGTATACCACAGTTGTTTTGGTCATTCTTCAGTCAGTGGACATCTACTTCGTTTCCTCTTCTTTGCTACCACAAAAAGTGAGGATATAAATGTTTGAATATATGTGGAACCTTCTCCATTGAATTCTTTACATACACATACACACACATATGTATATGTATATATGTATGTGTATATACACAGCTATAATGTACCCACACATAAATATATACAGGTATGTACATGTGTATAATATAATGTTTGTACAATATATGTATATGTAGTGTGTGTGTGTGTGTGTGTGTATAAAATCTGTTGGGGGGGTTTTTTCATGTGCCACATTAGTCTCTAGAGTTCTGAGGAACTCCTGGGGATCATGGAGGATGGGGCATCTCCACAGTTGGTCCTCCCACAAAGCAGTGTATGAGGTGTCTTTTTCCTGCTATCATGCTAATATCTGTTCCTGCAGACAAGGAGACACAGATTTAACGAGTAGGGTACATATTAACAGCCAGTTCAGTGTGCCCAGCGGGCAACAGCACTCAGTAAATATTTATGTTGATAAGCTCATGGCTGCCCTTGTGACTTTCTCCATGTTTGGGCTCCTTTCACGTGCTACTCTGTTGACCCTAATAAAGATGTTGTAGATTTTTGTTTGTAAAACCTTGCTCGTAAGCATTCTACTCAAACGAATGAGCTTGAAGAGGAAATAGAAATTGTTTATGTTTTTCTCTATTTGAAATATGTCTGTTAAAATGCCACACTCTGCTGGGCTTGGTTTACTCTAATTCTGGAGCCTTTCCCCATCCATATGTTTTGAGTCGTCTGCCTCTATAAACTATAGCTAATATATAATTACATTTTGGCATTATGTTTTCTGAGCATTAAGAAAAGCATTACTGCTGCTCTGGCATCTATAACATTGTAAATGAGGTGAAAAATTAAAATACATATAGACATTTTCAAGGAATTACCTTAGAGTAGGAGCTCTGAAACATTTGATGGCCTCCTATGGAGGATATAAATTGTATTGTCATTCAGTGGTTTGAAAAAAATGTGGCTTTATCACCTCCCCCTGTGTGATGGAAATGTCAAGGAAGAAATGATACAGTGGATTATTTGGGTAGTTGAAGAGTTTGGGCAGCCCGTAGCCTGTGGTATCATAGCCTTCTCATTTAGGGGCTGCTTTGCAGTTGTTAATGATGACCCGGATTCCCAGGTACATAGTTAAACTTGGAACAGAGATACAAGTTCTTCCTGCTCCTTCTTCCCAAGACTGGGAGGAAGATCTCACTTGCTTTCAACACATAAAGAAGTGCTAGCCCCCCAACAGCCATGTGAAACATGGCTAGTAAGGACCCCAGGCAGTGGCTCCAGCCAGTGGCAGTTTTTTTTAAAAATCACCCCCCTTCTAATACTCTGGAATTCTGAAGGCAAGTGTAGCCGACTTGGCATTGAGAGAGTGAGCCAGTGAGTGCCATGTTATTCTCATAGCAACTGGTTTTTATTTGTTTCAGTTTCATTTATTTCCTCTCTGTGTAGAACTGTGTTTTCCAAACTTCCATTTACCAGACTATAGGAAGAGACTTTCCATGAAAAATGGTTGATAATGGCCATATTTTCCCCTCTAGCTTATAAAATATTAAAGATGAAATTATATATGAATCATAAATACTTATTTTGTGTAGCTACCTTTTTCAGTATGAAAATAGGCTGACTTTATTTTATTTGAGGCGAGAATATCTCTAATCTACCCTCTTTACCCAGTGGGATATTCTATGCTCCCAGGCCATCCTAGCTTGATAGAACAAAACTCATGGAACTCATCAATCAGTTAATCAATAAGTATTTATTAAATATCTACTATATGCTTAGTACTGTGCTAGGCACTGGGGATAGACATATAAAGAATGAATTTGGCCAAGTGTTCCATGGCCAAATTCATTTGAGCAATTCTGTCTTAAAAGTTCTGCTTTGTTTCTATACAGGGACAACTATTTGTTGCTGTAGTCCGAGGACATTATTAAGTACAAATATCCAAGTATTCAGTGAGGTTAGGTGCTGTTCATTCAGCATTTAGCAAATATTTTAGGGATCTATGGTGTACAAGGAGCTTTGCCAGGGATATAAAGATTTTAAAATGATATAATCCTTGTTTTCAAGAAACTTAGATTCTTTTTATCTTGATTATTTACTCATTTTTTAATTTTTAATTTGTGCCTTTTAGTTTTGCATTATATTAATTTCCCAATATAATCCTTCCCAACACCTCTTCTCAGCAAACCATCTCACATAATAAAATCATATGTAAGAAATTAACACACACACACGCATATATGAACAAGAACCATTTCCCAACAATTAAGTGGTCAAAGGATATGATTAAAGAGTTGTCAAATGAATTGCCATTTGTTAGCTTCTATATGAAAGATTGCTTCAGATCACTAGTAATAAGAGAAATGCAACTCAACAATTCCGAGGTTCGACAAAGATGACTGGAAATTAGAATAATGATTGTTGGAGGTATTGCAAGAAGACACCAACACCCAGTTGGCGCAGCTGCAAATTCTGGAGCAACTATTCTGGAAAACAACTTGGAATTATGTTAGAAAAGTGACTGTTATGTCCATACCCATATTCAGAGATCCTACTGCTAGACATATATCCCCAAGGAGGTAAGAATATATGAAGAAGTAACTACACTTACTGTGATAGCAAGAGAATTAGAAACAGGAAATGGGGAGATTATTTAGAAGGCTATTACAGGTTATTATAGAGAGGTTATGAGTTCCTAGAGAGAAGGGGACAGGTCATTTGTAGGCATCTGTGGAATTTCAGACAATCTTTGGATTATGGGCTCACCCCAGCTAAGGATCATTCTAGGCATCTCAAGCAGAAAGCAGTGAGAATTCTTCAACCCCAACTCCTACTTTTTACAGTAAAACAAACAGAAGCCCAGACAGTGACTTGTTGGAGGCCATATCAGGTAGTAAGTGGCAAAACCAGAGTATGACTTGACTTTTTCATTTAGTTTATAAAGCTTTTTTTTCAATGATAAAACACAGCCTTCTCCAGAAGTATGTTACCTGTGACAGAGAGCACATTACAAGTTTCCTGGAAGAATATTCATCTGGACAAAACTCTTTTCCTCTGAAGTAGATATTGCATAGCAATGTGGCATCCTAGCATCAACGTCATGTTGCATTGTGGCATGAGCACGTTGTAACCATATGGCGTGATAGCTACAAAACTCATACTGACAGAATCATAGCATCTCAGAGGTCCTCTTGTCTTGTACCTAAACAGAAACTCAACAACATCCCCAACCGGCCTATTCTAGAAGACCCCCAGAGACAAGGAAGCCATTTGGACAGCTCTCATTGTTAGGGGATTTTCCCTTACATGGAGCCAGAATCTGTACGTCTGAAACCTCGTTCATTGCTCCTAATTCTGTCATATTGGGCCAAATGGAAAAGGCCTGAACTTTGAAAACAGTTCTCTTCTCCCCGCTCCCACGGCCCTGTAAGCCTTCCTTTCTCCCAGCTAAATATTCCTTCCTGGGTCTTTTGGTCATCAGTTCTGGCCTTCCCCTGCTCACCCTCCTGTGCACATGCTCCAGCTTATCAATATTCTCCCTAAAACATGGTTCCCAGAACTAAGTGCAAGGCTCTGATGAGGGCAGAGTACATTGATATGACCACATCCCTCAATCTGAATACTATTTCTTTCTTGTTGTAGTAGAAGATAAAATCCTTGGATTCAAACCCGGGTTTTCTGGCTATAAGACCATTTTGCCTTGTTCCATTTCACCCCACAGCTGTGTAAATTTGTTGGGATGGATATTGTCCAGAGAAGGAAGGTTCTATCTAGGGCAACAGATTTGCTGTATCCACAACAAATTTGAAATTCTAGACCATTTTTTCCTTGGCACTCAACATGCCTCTTGACTGTCCCTCACCAAACTCCCATATGCGCAGATCTTCAGGCCATGCTCACTGCCTTTATGTCTTGCAAGCCTAGACACAAATTGGTTCGTTGCGTTGAGCTTCCTATAATGTTATTTTGCTCATTGCCCTTTTATTCATAGAACTAATTAACAACACTGGATGGTTTCCATTTGAGCTGTTTTAACAGTTTTTGGATCTGAATCTCTCATTAAAACCTTTTCCCAAGATTTATAAAACCAAAAAATTCCTCTGACCCTCAGACTGTAATTTCTAGCATTGGGGCCTTCCTTATTGCTGTCCAGTTAGTGATCTCCCTAGATAATGAACCATAGAATCAACTTGGAATAAATGAAACTAGCATTTGAGCTACTGATCACTTCTGATCTTGTTCTAGTTGTAGGGGAGTTGTCTGATGAGACAATATGGCATTCCTCCCTTGGTAGAGAGGTAGGTGTGCAGGAATGAAATATTGCATACCAAGTCAGATGTGACAGTTAATTGGTTTGGCTTGACTTGTTTTTGGTTGTAAATGGAGGGTCCAGTGGGGTGTATTGAAAAACAACTGTGATGTTAAAAAATGCATTCTTTTAAATTGGAGAAGACTGTAAATAGAACAAGAAAAAAAGTCACAATTCTGTGCACAGCAATAAATTCCCAGAATTCCATTGAAAGCCTGGGTGTCCAATAGAATGAATGTTCCTTGAGAGCAGGGAACTACTGTTTTTTAATTTGTCTTTGTACACCTAGTATATAGCACAGTGCTATTTAATTAACAGGAACTAAGTAATTGCTTATTGAATTAAAGAATAAAAAAAAGATACAGTGTAGACTCACTGGACTTCCCTCATGTGATACTTGACTTTGAGATTCGCAGTTTATGGGCATCAGAACTTAGGAGCAGCACTATGGAGGATTTGGATTTTTTTAAACCCAAAAAAAAAGAGTGGATTCCTTAAAGCCTTGGGTAGTAAGTATATCAGTATCATGTGTCTCATACTCAGTTAGGAAAACCTCTTGTTTCTTAGAAGAAACCTTGCATAGGTTGGTACTTCCAGAGTTTTCTCTGATGGCACTAACAGATATCGAAAAGTTGCGTCTTTTCTTTATAGTCCAAAGGTCACCTACATGTTCTGGTCTTAGACTAGAGGATCAGAGCAAAAGAACTTTTAAAACAGTGGTGTCAGCTCACTAAACTGTGGGCTTCACATTGACTTAGGTTTAAAATGTAGTATTATCTCTGTTTTGTTGTGTTTTTATTTTTAAGCATTTCCAAAGTATTTCCCAATTATATTTTGATCTGGTTTGGCCTTAAGTGTATTGGGGGCTGCATGCAGCCTGCTGGTGGTGTTTGACACCTCTCCTCTAAAGGGTCCTCTTCTTGTTCAAGTCCTTTATTCACCACTAGTAGTAAGTACTAAGTGGTTCTCTGCCTTGGTCAGAGCTAATTTGCTTATGGGCCAAAACACAAGCCTTTCATAGAATGTGTCATAACAGTTTGCCTTGACTTTGATAAACATACCTGTAGTGTAGCCCTGAGTCCTGCTCTCCTGATTGCTGCCTCCCTTGTCTGAACCACCATTTTATGAGTGCTCCTGGCTGTGTTCCCTTCACACCCTTCACAGCTCATCACTGTGCATAATGAGGCATTAGATATGTAGACTCTGACCACCACCAAGAGCTGTAGCATGACTTGGTCAATTAGGAGCATGGTTGTAGGGAACTGTTTTCAGTTGCTTGCTCTAGATGTGGTCCTCCACTGTTAGTCTCCATTATAACCTTCTATCATTTTTTAGCCATGGTCCAGCCAGACTGGACTCCTTATCAGCTGGTACTTGAATTCAACATTCCACCTCTTGCTTTTGTCACATGCCCCAAGACCTAGAGTGCACATCCTTGTCTTTGCTGTCTCTCCATATCCTTATCTCCTCTTAAGGCTCAGCTCAATCTACATTTCCTCCACGCATGCTAAGGCTTTCCTCCTCTCCCCCACTATTGGTATTCTCTACTTTTTCAAATTGTAATGCATTTACTTATCTCTGTACATTCTGTACCATCCATGGAGAATGAAGGTTCCTTGAAGGCAGTAGTTGTAAGTTATTTGGAGGCTCAGTTTTATGATCTAAGATTTTGAGCTTCTGATCTAGGTGAAGTAGAAGAAGGCGAGCTAAAGTTGGAGTTAAGACCTGGGTTCATATCCTGACTCTACTACTTACTACTTGTGTTATGTTGAGTGAAACATGTAATGACCCTCAGTTTTTTTCTCTTTCGGACTAGGTGGCCTCTAAGGATCTTTCTACTTCTAAATCTATGATTCTAAGCATCCTTGGCTGACATAAATCAGGGTCAGAAACTCTGGCTCTTGCCCTGACTTATATGTTCCCCTAGGCCTCCATCTTTGCTCAATGAGTTGATAATACAGTTCTAATAGTCTCTACTTCACAAAATAATTTGAGAATGGTTTGAAGGAGTAATAACAATAATGGAATTTAGAAATGGAAATTACTTATGTTCACATCTCCATTGGCCTTAGGCTCATATCCTGTTGTAGTACTGATTGTGAAATGTATTTCTAAGTTTGGGTGCCATGAATATATTAAGAAAATAGGACAGTGCAGCATTTAAAGCATTTATGTGCAAACCAAGTCTCCTCTGCAGAATCTATTCTGCACGAACTGGGATTTATGTCCCCTCTCAAGAGGACCGACACTGGGCTGCTGCTTTACTGAGTAATGGAGTCTTTTATTGCTTGTCTTTCACCAACAGCAAAAGGGGGGTGAGAGAGAGAGAGAGAGAGAGAGAGAACCAGTCTCCTAAAACAACAAAAATTACAACCAACTCCATGAATTCTCAAACACTTATACACATTCTCCTACATGCTACAGTTTATGAATAAATTCCAGAAGTGATGGAATTCTTAAATCACTGTTCCTCATGTCCTTCCACCCAGGCTCTCTTTCTTCCCCCTCTCTTTCCACCACTTAGTGAATATTCTTCAGATTAGGATCAGAATCCCTTAGGAATTAATTCCTACTTATTTAAACTGGTCACAGATGAGTTTCTTTTTATTTCTGCATAAAATTCCAACTAAACAAAGAGTTGTTAAGATTGGGATAGCATAAGTATAATTTAGTTCCAAAATCTGAACTCATTTTTCCCCTGGGAAAGAGAGTCATTTTATTTATTTATTCATAAAAAAATTCACTGTCAAAATTGGCAACATAAAACCAGGATTTTTAGAGCTGATAAAGACCTCAGCAATTACCTAGTGATTATGGGCTCAGTCCATCATTTTGCAAATGATGAAATTGGCATGCCAGAGTCACTTGGGCTGTTAGTGGCCATGTGAATACTTTTCATTGTTAGTCGGGTGGGCTTTTCCTCTTCTGGCTCCTTTTTATTTGTGCTCTCAGTGCACTGCAAATGGTTATAATTCCATTTTGACAAAAATAAGCAATAATTTGACATTAATAACAGATTGCATTTTAATTCTGATGGTTCCATACCTTTCTTCTTCTCCCTTGACCTCTGCTCAAAATTTCTAGATGTTATTGATTCTTTCTTGGCCCTAGTCCCTAATCTTATTCATTCCCTTTTCATCACCATGAGCCATTTATAGAACCTTTCTTAGAAATGTCTCTCAAACTACTACTGCCCTTGCCATCCCCAGCAATACAGAAAGAGAAGCCATAAAGCAGGGAGGGCAGCTAGGTGGCACCATAGTGCATAGAGTGCCAGGCCTGGAGTCAGGAAGACTCATTTTCATGAGTTCAAATCTGACCTCAAACATTTACTAGCTGTGTGATCCTAGGCAAGTCACATAACCCTATTTGTCTCAGTTTTTTCATCTGTAAAATGAGCTGGAGGAGAAAACTACTCCAGTATTTTTGCCAAGACAGCTCCAAATGAGGCCATCAAGAGTTGGCCACCAGTGAAAAACAATTCAACATCAGAAGGAAAAGAGGGAGGCATGGTCTAGAAATGTCTGGGAATCATGGTTCCATCCAAGATAAAGCAAAAATCATCTATTAGAACCCAGAGTTCCAGGGGTAGGATCTAGGTGGTGGGAGGGTAAGAAATATGGCTGGAGTTGAGGTGTCACCGTCTAAAAATTACCAAGAAGATAGAGATATGAGGAACTATCAACTGAAATAGAAAAGGAGTGTGTTTGGGGTGGGGAGGCAGATGGGGATAGGGATAGGGAATGGTGGAATAAGGAGCATCCAGGAGAGAACAATTTCTGAAGCCACAGGAGAAGTCAGCACCTAATGGGATTGTGTAGTCAAGAGTGTCAGATGCTGCAGAGAGGTCAAGGAAGGCGAATACTGGAAAAAAGACCATTGAATTTGGCTATTAGGAGGTCCTTTGATACAGAAGTTTCAGTAGAGTTGGGAAGGCAGGCTGGGAGAATTAAGGACCAACGGTTATGATGAAGGCAGGATAGGTTTAGTACAAATGTGATAGAGTTCAAGGGGGAGAAGAACAGGAAGTCATGCTCAGAGAAGAGAATTTAAAAGTCTGAGATCTTGAAGTTAAGATAGTTGTAGGAAATGATAATAAGACAGTGGATAGAGCCCTGGGCTTGAAATCAGGAAGACTCAACTTCCTGAGTTCAAATCTGGCCTCAGACATTTACTAACTGTGTGACCCTGGGCAAATCACTTCACCCTGTTTGCCTCAGTTTCTTCTTCTGTAAAATGTGCCGTAGAAAGAAATGGCAAACCACCCCATATCTTTGTCAAGAAAATCCCCGATGGGGTCATGGAGAGTCAGACATGACTGAACAACAACAAAGGATCTGATAAAGCCTAAGGTTATACACGTACCTGACATAGGTTAGAGAAGTATTAGAACTGAGGCTGAGAAATTATGTAATCAGGCCATTGAAAAGATTATCAACAAGAATATTGAAGTGACTGAGGATGATAAAGGATGAAGAAGAGGCAGAGGATAAGTCGGGTATAAAAGTCATTGAGAAAGTTAGCTAAGTGACCTGGAGATAGGCAGATGACATCTACAGGGATATACCAACAGCAGCACCAATAGATCATCTGGTCTTCAAAAGAAGACCTTTTCATTTGGTTTGGTTTGGTTTTAGAGACAATATAGAGAGAGAGTCTGAAAATAGAGGTGAAACCTTACCTGTCCAATATCAGAAGGCTAGACCAGGTAGATCTCTTGGGTTCTTTTCTGTCACTAAGATCTGTGATTCTTTGGTACTGTTTCTGATTCTAAAACTTAACAGAAGAGATGTTTTTTATGGGACCAAAGATTTTGAGCTGGACGGAACCTTAGAGGTAGACCAGTTCAATCTCCTCATTTTACAGATGAGGAAATGGAGACCCAGAGAAGTCAACTAGCTGCCAAGTCAACAAGCATCTATTAAGTGCCTGTTCTATGTGCCAGGCCTTTGACTAAGAAAGGTTAAGTAATTTATCCAAGGTCACACAAGTATTCTAAAGCCAGTGATGCAAAACCTAGGCCTTCGGATTCCAAATTCAGCATTGTCTCTACAATACCATACTTTCTTGGTACTTTCTGAACTCGTCACTTGCAGAGACAAAGTAACCATGCTCAGAAACAGCTTAGAGACAAAAAAGATCATAAAAGAAAAAAAATTAATTTCAACAACTCTATAAAGTACATGGAACAAATTATATTCTGCTTCACCAGATGGAGTTGGGAGAAATAGTGTGGGAAACATTATTCCGTTGTTATCCAGGAACCTGGTGGGAAAATGAGTACTTTTGCTTTTAATTAAAATTCTACAGAGTTGAAAAAATCATTAATTGTGACTGTAGTGTATTAAAATCAAGACAATAAAGCTGGGGTTTTTTTTCCCTATTTTCAAAAGCATGTCAAATCTTAACCTATTAATTTCAGCCTGGTAAAATGAGTGAGGAGCTAATCTGAGTTCTGCTAGTGTCACAGGAATCCCCATTCAGTTCAGTTTATTAAGCATTTGGAGCTCTCTTACTGTGTGCCAGACACTGTCTATGGTGTTGGGATTGCAAAGACAAAAACTTGAGATGTACCCTGCCCTTAGGTAGCTCATATTCTGTTTTGGTCCTTGCTCACTTTGGTGGGCACTTCAGATCCACTCTTGTCTAACATGGTTCTCTTGTAATTAATTGTCACTTACTTAGAAATCTTCTCCAGATCGTTTCTGCCTCACTATCCCTTCTCAACTGTATGACAAAGGGTTTTTCTCTCTAGATTATTTACCCTTTTTTTATTTCTGTTTGTTTCAATTCAGCATACATTTATTAAATGTCTAATGTTGTTTAAGACAGTGTAGTGGGCACTTAGAAATATGAAGATGAAAAACAGGTTGTTGTCATTATTTTGTGTGTGTTCATCCTTTGTTGCCAAAGAAGACCACGTCATCAGAGAAATCATGACATGACTTGACCTTGACATTGTTTTGAGTGAGGGAGGGCTGTGCAGGTCACCAGCCTCACTTCTCCTCCAGAGCCATCTGAATTCATCAGGATGACTGGAGATGACCCAAGATGAAGCAATTGGGGTTAAGTGACTTGCCCAACGTCACACAGCTAGTGAGTGTCAAGTGTCTGAGGTGAATTTGAACTCAGGTCCTCCTGACTCCTGCACTGATATCCACTGCACCACCTAGCTGCCCCCTTGTCATTAAGGAATTTATAATTTAATGGAGAAAAGTTAAACTTTCCTTGCTTGGAGGTATCATTTCTCCAGTTTGACTATGGCATTACTGGTGACAATGTTCATTTATGCATTCATTCATTCAACAAACATTAATTTAGGGTCTATGGGGCAGGGGAAGGGGGTTTGAACTCTAAGGAAGATAAAAATTTTGTCAAACAGGGTCACTTCCTGCTCTGAAGATCAGGAAAGAGCATTGAATTAGGAGTCAGAGAAACTGAGTTCAAATCATCAGCTCTGTTTGACGTTTGGCAACCTTATTTCAACTCTGGGAATATTCCATTTTATAAAATTTCAATTGGCAAGCTGTTCATGAATCGCTGGGGATGTATTCAAATGTTTACTGGGTGAATGAACATGTGTGAGCTTTGGCACTTTGGACAACTGTGTGCTCCCTAATACTTTATTGAATTCCCTTCATACTTTTTCCCTTCCAGAGCCCCTGTGCATGACATCTAAGAAATTATTTTAGAACTGCATCTCACATTTATGGAGACCTATACGTGATTATAAAATTCTGTGAAGAGATCTCAAAACAACACATACTAAGCCCTGGATGCCCATTCCCATGCCTCTTCCTTTTTGGTGGGATAAAGTTCAGACTCCTTAGGCTGGCATTCAGAGCAGTTTACAATCTGGCTTCTACATAATCCTCCAGCTTAGTCTCCTGCTAATCCTCTACTTGAGTTCTTTGCTTTAACCAAACTGGGATACTCACTCTTTCCCACAAATTCCCCCTTCATTTCCCACTCTGAGCCCATGTTTGTATGATCTTGATCTCCGTCTCCCTCCCCTTCCAAGAGCCCACGCCTTTCAAGTTGCCTTCCCCAACTCCTGTATTCCTGAAGTACCCCTTCATTGGGTGTTCAGCATATGCTAGAGATAGCTAGGTGGCTCTGTGGATAGTGCTGAATCTGGAGGCAGAAACATTAGCCACTTAATTGCTGTCTGCCTCAGTTTCCTCATCTGCAAAATGGGCATAATAACAGCACCTGTATCATAGGGTTATTGTAAGGATAACATGAGGTTATTTCTGTAAAGCTCTTTGCCCCTAAAAATGCTATAAAAATGCTAGCTGTTATTACTACTTTGTATTGTTATTCACATTTAGGAGCATGTCTTATTAGACAATAAATTCCTCAAAGTCAGGGGTTATGTCTTTTACCTCTTTAGACCTTTAGCTTCCAACACGGTTTCCTGTGTACACACAGTAGGCATGCAGGAAATGTTGGCTGATCATTTTATTTTTCCTAAACTTCTATAATCTTTTTTTAATAGCAAATAAAGCTAATATTTTCATGAAAACTGGGAATAATCCATTATTAATCCAACAAAGGCTTATATCCTGGGCCTGACCCAGCAAGGCTTCCCATACCTTTATCTTCATGGCAAAGAGGATTTTCTTCAGACTTTATTGTAAATTTTACTGTTTTCTAATCTCTAATGAGGCACTTTCTGACTTTCTTAGTTCCCTAGGTGCAAAACTTTGTCCCATAATATTCCTGATTAACTTTCTCCTTTCTTCTCCTGACTCTTACAATACCTTGCATGTAGTAGACGCTTAAATAAATGTTTATGCAATTAAGTTGAATTGAATCAATTCCCAGTTCTAATACCTGCTCCATCTTTCCCTCTCCCTTCAGAGAGGCAGCATGCCATCCTGCATAAAGCACTGGACCTGGAGTCAGGGAAACCTGGGTTCAAAATCTTCCTCTGATTCTTACTGGCTATGTTCCTTAACCTCTGTGAGTCTCAATTTCCTTATCTGTAAAATGGGGGCAATGATACCAATAATACCTATCCCAAAAGAATATCATGAGGCTGAAATATTAAATTGTGCATTCTAAATGCTTTGCAATCTTTAAATTGTTTTGTAACTGTCGTTATTCTCACCTCTGCTGTACATAGTTCAGAGCACTGATGCATTTTCTAGGACTTTAGTCATGGAGGGAAAAAAATTGTCTTTTTCTAGCTTGTGACTGATAAGGAGCCATAAGCCACAAAGTCTCTTGTGATATGAAACTGTGTGAGAGGTCCTATGCGGAATCCTGCAAAAATACAGGAAGTTTTTGGAACCTGAAGCTTCAGTTCAGTCTGAAAAACTAAGATCTACATCAGGATCTTAGTCAAATATTTCTCTGGCACTGTCAGGCTTAAATCTACACCCCAAACTAAATTTTCTCTGTGTGTCTAAAGAGACCAACAGGTCCAAGAAGGTTGGTCAACAAGTTGGCTAAAAATGTACAGTGCATTTTTGACTTCTTCCTTGATCAAGCAAATCCCTGATACTTGGTTTGAACAAAACTGATGAATTTCCGACTCTGCCCACCCACAATGAGAACATGGTGGCAAAAGTAGAAGAGGTGAAATCTACTATCAATTCCAAATTAAGAAGATGCTATGTCTAGCAGGGATTGTTGGCTACATGGAGATGAGCAGAAGGTGAACTCATCTATAACATCCACCTGGCTGTTGATTTCTGTTTTCTCAGCTAAAGAAAAATTGGAAAAACAAAAATTGGTAAAATGTGAGGGCATTGTACAACAAGAGCACCATGGTCAAACCCCAGTATCTATTTTAAATTATAGGGCTAATTCATAAATAGTGGAAGCTGCTAAGAAGTTAATAAATGAAGAAGATGCTAATAAAAAAAGTTAAATATGGAAATGTCAAGAATAGGATTATGGGTAAAGAAAAATTTGTATAAAAGAGAACTACCTGATACAGACAAAATGACGTATGAGCTCCCAAATCTTACTGAACCCTTAATCCTCTGAGACAGGAGTTCGTATTCAGATCATAGCTTCACAGAGCTAGAGTAAGAAGGGACAATCCTACTCATTTTACAGACAGTGAAGCTGAGGCTATGAAAAGTGAAATGATTTGTGGAAGGTCACAGCTATTAAATTGCAGAGCTAGGGATCCAGAGATCCAGACTCAAGTCAAGCATGCTTTCCTCTATACCAGGCTGACCCACCTTGGGCGTGAATTGGTTCCTTCTAAACAGATCTTTCTTGAGAACATTTGTGAATAGACTACCTGGAAGTCCTGGATCAAATGTATTCATCAATTTGCAATCCCCAAATTACTCTCAGACAATCATAAAGCCTTCTGATGGTTGGTCAGCTTTCATTGCCCTGCCCACAGTTATTTAACTATCTAAGTAATGACTCTTTTTCTCCCAGGATAAGAGGAAGATTATATAAAAGATATTACTATTGCACTCATCACTTAATTAAAAAAATAAAACCATTCAACTAAATACCCAGTTCACTCCAGAGTTCATAAAAGACACTCCATTTACTCCAGAGACTCCCTAGGCTTTCTCTTTGAAGCTTCTTAGAAAAAGACAGACTATATGTCTGGGTAACTGTGAAATCGATAGCAATATATTTATGTTGCAATTTAAGGTTAACAAAGCAATTACATATAATTGTTTTAAATATTTATGTAAATGTGTATGCATGTGTGTATAATACATGTGTATATACATATACATACATACACATACATACACACATATATAAAATTTGATCCTCATAGCAGCCTGGTGAAGTAGATGGTATATATATTATTTCCTTTATACAGATAAGAAATTGAGACTATGAGAGGGTAAGTGATTTGACCAAGGGTACCGGCTAATAAGTATCTGAGGTGAGCTTTGAACTTGGGTCTTCCTGACTCTTGAGCAGTCTTAACACTCTATCCACACTCCAAGTCACCTAGCTGCCTATTCATACTTAATTTCAGCTAGGATTTCAAAGGAGGAGTTTTGGGGGAAGAGTATTTGGTGTTTGTACTTTTGATGATTTCTATCCATCCTCATCTTGAGATCTACCAGAGTCTCAGTTTCTAAATCTAAGCATTCATTGGTTTTCTCACCTACTCCACCCATTCTTTCTGGAGTGGTTGGTGATGGTCCTGCTGTCACATATTTATCTTTTATTCTCCCCTTTTGTGATTTCCACTGATATTCATAGGATTTAGAGCTGGAAGAAAAGTGTGAGAGGTCACTTAATTCTGGGGTTCTTAACTTTAGGTGCATGAACTTGAAGAGTAAATAAATTACATCTTTATTTTCATTAACCTCCATCTGAAGTTTAGCATTTCCTTCAGTTATGAATTTTTTTAAAAAAATTATACTAAGGAGTTCATAGGCTTTACCAGATTGCCAAAAAGGTCTGCAACACAAAAAAAAGTTTAAGAATCCTTGATCTAGATTAATCTCTTCATTTTACACCTGGTAAAACTATGGCTTGCCCAAAGGCAAACACAAGGCATTAAGTGGCAGAGCAAGAATTTCTGTTTTTTTTTTAAATTTATTATTTTATTTTCCCCCAGTTACATGTAAAAACAATTTATGACATTCACTTTTAAAACTTTTGAGTTCCACATTTTCTTCCTTCCTCAATTCCTACACTCCAACACCATTGAGAAGGCAAGCAATTAAATAAAGATTATACATATGTAGTCATGTAAAACATTTCCATATTATGAAAGAAAAGGTAGACAACCCTCCGCAAAAAAAAAAGTCCTTCAGAGTTGTCTTGGATCGTTGATTATTGCCGAGAATAACTAAGTCACAGGTGATTGTCTTACAATATTGCTGTTACTTTGTACACAATACATTTCACGTTGCATCAGCCCATGCAATTCCCTCTTTAGTCAGTTCTGATGAGAGTAAGGTTCACTCACTCACCCTCATTTCCCCCCTCTTCCCTTCTGTTGTAAAAATTTTTTTCTTGCCTCTTTTATGTGAAATAATTTACCTCATTCTACCTCTCCCTTTCCCTTCCTCCCAGTACTTTCCTCTCTCACTCCTTAATATTATTTTATATATCATCACTTCCTATTCAAGTCATACCTGTGCCCTCTAACTATACTCGTTCTAACTTCCCTAATCATGAGAAAGTTCTTATGAGGTACAAGTATCATCTTCTCATGTAGAAATGTAAACAATTTAACCTTATTGAGTCCCTTTTGATTTCCCTCTCCTGTTTACCTTTTTATGTTTCTCTTAAGTCTTGCATTTGAGTCATATTTTCAATTCAGCTCTGGTCTTTTCATCAGGAATGCTTGAAAGTCCTCTATTTCATTGAATGTCTTTCAGCACCCCCCCCCCCTTCAAAGGATTATACTCAGTTTTGCTGAGTAGGTGATTCTTGGTTGTAATCCTACCTTCTTTGCCCTCTGGAATATAATATTTCAAGACCTCTAGTCCTCTAATGTAGAAGTTGTTCAATTTTGTGTTATACTGACTGTGGCTCCATGATACTTGAATTGTTTCTTTCTGGTTGTTTTTTCTCCTTGACTTGGGAATTCTGGAATTTGACTGGGAATTTTCATTTTGGGATCTCTTTCAGGAGATAATCAGTAGATTCTTTCAATTTCTCTTTTACCCTCTGTTTCTAGAATATCAGGGCAGTTTTCCATTTGGCAAATTTAGTTTTTTAAGGCATTCTTTTCCTCCTTGGCTTTTTGTATTTTTTTTTTTATTTTTTTACTATTTGGCCTAATCTGTTTTTATGGTGTATTTTCTTCGGTATTTTTTTGTGTCTCCTTTACTAAGCTGTTCACTCATTTTTCATGATTTTCTTGCATCTCATTTCTCTTCCCATTTTTTCTTACTTGATTTTCAGAATATTTTTGAGCTATTTCATGGCTAAGACCAATTCATATTTTTCTTGGAGGCTTGGATGTGGGAGCTTTGACTCTGTTATCTTTTTCTGCGTGTGTGTTTTGATCTTCCTTATCACCATAGCAACTTTCTATGGTCAGAATTTTTTTTCTGTTGTTTGCTCATTTTCCCAGCCTATTTCTTGATTTCTAACTCTTTGTTAAAGTAGGACTCTGCTTCCATAGTGGAGGCTCACTGTGCAAAGCTTGAGGGGTTTCGTGCACCTGTTTTCAGAGATACTTCTAGGGACCTGTAAGTTTTCAATTCTTCCAAGGTGGTATGATCTAAAGAGAGGTGTGTTTACTACTCTCCTGACCTGTGCTGTGGCTTGTGAGTGACCACAAGCACTCTTTTCTGCCCTGGAACTGTGAAAAGGGTCCGCACTCTACTTTGGCTGCAAGTGCTAGTATGCTCGTGCTTTTCCTCACCCTGGCACTGCCACCTAGGACTGCGACCCAGACCTTAGTAAGGGCAAAGCAATAGAGTCCTTCCTCAGTGTTAGCATAGCAATTCCTGTGATTTTCGGACTAATTGTTTGACCCCCATCTATGGGCTGAGAGTTCTGGAAGCCACTTCGGTGGCTGCTGATTCAGTGACTCCCAAGGCCTGCTCTTGGTTTGTTGGATCTGGGTCTGTGCTGGCATGGCCTGTTCTGGACTGTGCTCCACTCTCACACTGGTGCAACAGACCTTTCCTGCTGACTTTCTAAGTTGTTTTTAACTGGAAAATTATTTCACCCCATTCTTTTATGGATTCTACTGCTCCAGGAATTGTTTTATGGCATTATTTAAAGGTGTTCAGAGGGTTTTGGGGGAGAGCTTGGGTGAGGCACTATCTTTTCTCTGCCATCTTGGCTCCACTATAAAGTCAGAGCCAGGATTTAAACCTGATTCTCTGACTAGAAATCCAGTACTTTTCCCCATTCCCCAGACCAACTAGTACATTTCAGACTGTCCTCCTTTTTACTAGGGTGTGGCCAGAGAGGATTTATCATATTTAGTATCAAGAAAGGGTGAAACAGATTCAGAGCACAGCAACAGGTCACATTTTTCTAACATCTTTCTCCGGCAGCCACAGCCTTCTTCCGCCTAGCCCTCTTCAACCAACCACCCTTCTGAGAAAGTGACCAATGACATAGTCTGAAAGTTCCCTGAGAAAATACTGGCCTGGGTTTAGTGGTGACAGCATTGAGTTGGACATCAGAATGTCTGACATTGATTGACCAAACTGGGGATGACCAGAATGTCCCTCACCTTGCCTTATACATGAGGAGAGGGTATTGTATTTAGGCTTTTGAGAGAGTCACTGGAAAACAATGAAAATGAGCATGCTTGATTTTTCTGAAATGAAAGACTGTTCTGTTTATAGCCACAGTTTGCAATGAATTCTTGAGTGAAGGTCTATTAGAGAAACTCACTACAAGACCTGGCACTGGCATAGCTCAGACATTTTCAGGGTGAGATGCAGTGGCTACAAAAGGAATTAATAGGTCTTTGATCATAGTATACTCCGAGTGACATAGTCCAGCACCCCTAATTAAGACTCAACTGTCATGTTAAGCTAGTTCTAAAAATGCCTCTCTTTGGAATAGCTAGGACCTTAGGAATGACCTGTTTGATCTCCCCCAGGGCAGTTGCTGCAATTCAAGTGTGCACACAGTGAGGACTGACATTTAAGGTCTATACTGTTGTTTAAGAAGGATTCTAAATGTTCCATCTGCACATGTGTTTTCATTTGGTTAGATCTTACTGACTTTTACATTTATCTCCTATAAGAACAATGCACTGAAGACAGTGTATCATCATGGATGGAGTTGGAGCCAGGAGTAATTGGGTTCAGATCCCACCTCTGACACATACTTAGCTTTGTTTAGTCAGGTCCAATTCTTTGTGACCCCAATTTGGGGTTTTCTTGATAAAGATACTAGAGTGGTTTGCCATTTCCTTCTACAGCCCATTTTACAAATGAGGAAATTGAGGCCAACAGGGTTAAGTAACTTGCCCAGGGTCACACAGCTAGAAAGTACCTGAGGTCAGATTTGAACTCAGGGAAATGAGTCTTCCTAACTACAGGCCCAGCACTCTGTACACTATGGCGCCACCTAGCTGTGTGTCTCAGACAAAACCTCTCTGAGGCACAGCTCATTCTGTAACACTCATGCTTTGGGGGAGGGAATTCCTACATCATTGAAATCACAAATCCTCAAGACATTGAGCTGAGAGGAACAATTCAGATAATATTTTAGGTCATGTGCTGGGTTTTTAGTGCCTTTTCTTTATTGATTATCTCCAATTTATCCTGGCTTGTTTGTACATAGTTGTTAGCTTGTTGTTGTCTCTTCCAGTAGACTGATGTCCCTGAGAGCAGGGACCTTTCTTTGCTTCCCTAGTATTTCGTACAGTGCTAAACACATAGTAGGCTTTTAATAAATACTTATTGACCGACCAATCACTCAGGACCTCAGAAGACTGATAATGATGTCACTTCTTGTCCAAGAGATGATGGAGAAGGGGGATGGATTGAGACATACATTTTCAAGCATGGCCAATGTGTGATTTTGTTTTGTCTCCACGTATTTATTACAAAGAAGGTCTTTTTACTCATGCTTTCTCCCATTTGTTTTAATTCTTCTATGCAATATGATTAATGTGCAAATATATTTAATAAGAATGTATACCCATATAAGGTTGCATGCCACTGTGGGAGGGGAAGAAAATTTAAAACTATGGAAGTGATTGATGAAAATTGAAAACAAATAAATAAATTTGAAAAAAAGCAAAGAAGGTCTTTTATTTGTGGTAGGGGACAGTTTTGGAGGGAAGGTGGTGATACATGATGCAAAAAAAAAAGAGAAGAAAGTAAAGAAAATGTGAAAAGAACATTAAAAGTATACGAAAAAGTGGTGGCAGCTCAGAAAGGGTCATAGCCAAGCAGGGCAGTGTTGGTACTATCATGCTGTGTTTCATATATACTTGAAAAACCAAGTTCTAAGCTGCATATATCATCCTTTTCTCTCCTTTGTGTAAAATGTCCTTGTTTGGTGATTTTTTTTAGTTCATTATTTTAAGAAAGAAAACTTTAAAATGCATTATTGTATTGCTGTGTTGTTATTATTATATTATATAAATTCACGTATTAGTTTCAGCTTCCTTAGAGGGTTTTTGGCAGGACAAAACGAGCTATTCTCATTTAATAACAATGTCTCCAATGTATGAATTGACATAATTGTCATTTTCATTTATACCAGTGTCTTTGAAATTATGTTGGATTATTTTGATATACTTTTGGTTTGTCCCTAGATCTCAAAAGCTAACCATGACCAATCAGCACTTCCTATAAACAATGTCCTAAGAATATCATTTTAAGAAATATTACGTTAGTTTCCGACACCAAATATATACCATTGTCCAATCTAAAATCTGACGATTGCAGCACCTTAAGGAAATCGTAGATATGTAGGAGAACTGGAGCTGCTTGTGGAATGATTGAGTGCTATAACCATTTGTGACAGTTGGATGTAGGATTTTGTATTACATTTCACAAAGAAAACAAATCCACCGAATAGGTATGTTGCCTCTGAAGACTGTCTAGTAATCCCCTCTACAGTGTCTCTAATTAGATTATCCGGTCTTTGCTGAAAGCCCTGTTAGAGACATCATTGCCTTCTACAGCAGCCCATTCCACTTTTGGTCAGCTCTCTTGGTAGGTTTTCATTCCTTCCAGCAAAAATTTATCTCTTTTCAATTTCTGCACATTGGTCATAGCTTGATCCTCTGGGGCCAAGCAGAATTCCTCTTGTATATGACAGTCCTTCAGGTACTTGAAGATAGCTCTCCTGTGCTGCCCTGTCTCCTCTTCTCCAAGCTAAATATACTCATATTTGAGTACTTAAGTTTGTGGACATAATTTGTCCTATCCTGGTTATCTGAACTCATTGAAGCCAGCTAGATGTCTCCTTACTATCACTTTACTTGTCTTGGAATCATTAAATTTGGAGCTGGAATTTCGAGCTTGTACCAGTAACAACAGTGCAATCTAATCTAAGCTCCTTAAGGGTAGGTAAGGACTGTCTCAATTGTCTACTTGTATTCTCACTGCTTAGCACAAATAGTAAGGCACATTGGAAATGCTTATTGATTGATTGAAGATATGTCCAGGATCACATAGGTAAGATATTAAAATTTTAGATTCTGGGCTGAGAAAGGACCTTAGGAATCATCTGATTCAGCCTCCTCATTTTGTACATGATGAAGCTAAGGTTCATAAAAGTTAAATGACTTACTCAGAGTCCCAGAGGTAATAAGCATCAGAGGCAGTATTTGAACTCAGATCTTTGGACCACTGTATCCCAGTGTTTAATCATAGGTAATAAGTAGCATAATCAAGATTCTAAACTATGTCCTTTGGCTTCAAAACTAGTCCTCTTGGGTTTCAATTCCCTGTTAATCATTTCCCCCCTTCTGTACTCTCTGTTCTGAAGTTCATTCTCCTTTGTAGATGACAGAGGAAAAAAGGAGTTTCTTAGTTCATCCTTTTGTCCACAGCATCATTGTCCCTGGGGCTGGTCTCATTTTACAGCTTCCTTTTGCCTCCAATGGTGCTAAAAATAAAAGAGCCCTTTTGTTGCTCTGCACACTCACCATTAGCTTTCTGAGTTTTAATACTCCTGATATTCTTTCTTCTTAGAGGACCTTGACACTTTTGCATTCATCTTCTGTTAACCTGCTTTTTCTTCTGTCTTATTCTCTCTATTAGGAGAAATTCATTGGTAGTCAAATTGTTGGTAGTGTTCCTAGAATTCCACTTAGGTTTTTGAAAGAGCTGTCAATTGTCAGTTGATTCTGCAAAGCTCACTGGGCAGGAAGCCCGTAAGCCTGGACCACCTACTTGTAAAAAGATTCACTTAAATGAGACTATTTTGGGGAAGTATATTCTTTAATATTTCATTGCTTTAAGCAGTGCCCTTCAGATATAAAAGTGTATGGATTAATTCAGTACGGGAGCTTTTGTGTGTTTGTTTCCTCGTTGCTAATTTGCTTTATTCAGAGGCAGATAGGTGGAATCGTGTCTAGACTACTCCTTGGAGTCAGGAAGACCTGAGTTTTAATCTTTCTAAAGATACTTACTAGCTGTGTGACCTTGGGCAAGTCACTTACTCTGTCTTTTCCTCAATTTCCTCATCTGTAAAATGGGGTAATAATAGCACCTATCTCCCAGGGTTCTTGTGAGGATTGTTGATATAATATATGAAAAACAGTTTGCAAAATTGTAAAAACAATGATGTTCAATTGTTTTGTAATGACCAAGCATGGTCCCAAAGAAGAAATGAAGGTGCAAATATACACTGCCTCCTCTCTTTGAAAAGGTGGGGCACTATGGCTGTAGAATAGTATTTATGCTGTGAGACACTGACGATGATGATGATGATATATGAGTTTTACTGAACTGCTTTTCCCTTCTCTTTTCCTTTTTATTCTTTGTTGTTACAAAGGATGGCCTGCTTTGGTGAGGAAGGGAAAGAGAAGGATATATTCAGAAATAAAAATAATATAAAAACAATCAATTTTTAAAAATTAATTGAAGCTTCTTTTTAAAATGCACATTTTGTGTGAGTTGGTTTTACTGAACTGTGTTCTTTGTAATAAGAGAGGATTCTGGGTGGGGAATCATTGGAAATCGACAAATATGAATACAGAAAGAACTAATGAAACATCAAATGCATATTTTAGTACTTTTCTAAGGAAGTTAAAAATTACTAAGATTTTTCAACAAAGGTTTTTAAAATGTGTTTTTGTACATCAAAGACCCAACCACTAATTTCTCAGTTTGTAACAGTTTTTATAATTAAGCAGCGTTCAGTTTGGGTTTTTTGTGGTTATTTTCACTTACATTATTGTCATCACTGTGCATGTCATTTTCCTATGAATAGTTTGATCTTGAAAAAAATAGCTTTTTGCAAAAACCTATTCCACTTTTTAAATCTCACTGCCTTGGTTCACAGAATAGATCTGACATTTTAATATCCTAGGTCAATAAAAATATATCTCTTTGCACACTTCTAAATTGTTTTATACAGTTCTGAGGTGCTTCTGTCCTGTCAAGTTACTTACTGTCATGATCGATTTCAGAGGCATAAAATATACTAGTTTTGCTTCATCCTTTTTTTTTTTTTTTGCAGTAAAGGAGAGCAATTAAATTATCACTTTAGTTTTATTTCAACTCCATAAAGAATGGAGAAATGTGGAGTAATTGCCTGATAATGTTCTCTTTTCTTGATGTGTCTTTTGATTTTTACTGTACTTTAAAAAAAAATAAATGCGTAACTCAAAATGACTACTGTGAAAATGTGTTTGATAAGAATGTGTATTGTATACATAAGGATGTATGTAAGAATGTATATAAGATTGCATGCTGTTTCAGGGAGAGAGGGGACAGGGACGGGGAGAAAAGTTAAAACTTATGGAAGTGATTGTCGACAACTGAAAGCAAATAAATTAACATAAAAATAAGTAAATAAATAAATGCATAGCTAAAGAGTTTAAAAAAGTAAAACATCATACATGGTGTTTTTACATTTAAGATTTTTTTACATAATACTACAGTGAGTAATGGAAGTCTGTTTGATTTCATTTGGAGAATAACATGTACAGAAGTTAAGAATGCCTCTGGTTACACACACACACACACACACACACACACACACACACACACACACACACACACACCCCTTTCTTTGTCTTTTTCCAAGCAAAAGGAAAAAGAAAGAGGAGGGAAAAATAATTGGGAAAACTAACAAAGACATTGACTATTTCTGATAATACATGAAATATTCCTTACTCATAGTGCAAACACACCTCTTCCATGGAGGCAGGAAGGTGTATTTTTCTTAACTCTACCTTGGGTCAAATTTGGTCATTGTAATTACCAAGTAGAATCAGGAAAAAATTTTGTACGATGACCGTAAGAATCTAAAAAGAAAGAACCAAATGTAAAACTGAACACTGTATTCATTCATCATTGACTCCCTATTGCATGTGTCTTAACAACTAATCTCTTCAAACCCCAATCCCACTCCTCACTCTGAGAAGACATTAGTATATCAAGGGCTGTGCTCTCCTTTGGTGGATGTCCCCACTTGGATGGAATCACACTTCTTTAAAGTGTTAAAGTCAGATGTTGCTGCATTAGAGTTTTGTCCAGCCATGAGGGAATACATTCTTTTTCTCTACCAGATCTCCCCCACACCTTGAGACCTTTCTTTATCATTTTTCATCTTCTCTTTGCCTCCAAGCTTAGAGGAAGAGGTATCTCCTAAGACCCTTCCATGTGTCTGTCTTTGATCACACCTCTTCCTACCTCCCCTGGGGTCTTTGTTCCATCATTCAGTTATCTGGACTCACCTCCTGACACTGCCTTTCTTTTATTCTGGTCTTCTTTATCTTTCAAATAAAAGAAAATACTTTTCTGGATCCTAGTAGCCTCTTAAACCTTGGTCTTATTTTCTTTCCTATCACCAACAGACTTTTGGGGAGGGGGTCAAGGCCATCTGTTTTTGCTGCCTCCTTTCACTCAGTCCTTTGTAATCTGATTTCTTTCCCAACCATTCTACTGCAGTTACTTTCTAGAAGGATGTTGATGGGCTCATCATCACAGTACAGTGGGAAGAACCCGAGCTTTGAATTAGAGCACCTGGGTTTGAGTCGTGGGTCCGACCTGAAGTAGAAATTTGACCTTTCTGAGCTTCATTCATGTTTATTTTAAAAGTATGTGTTAAACTCCTGCTTTGTGCTGAGCACTGTGCTAGTTCCTGATGATACAGAGACAGAAACAAAAATAGAGCAATCCCTGCTCACAAGGAGCTTACAACCTCCTGGAGGAAAACAATATATATGCAAATAAGCCAATTTGAAATTTTAACCAAATAACTTAAGATAGGGAGGAAACTACTAACAATTAAGAAAATCAGAAAGGGGGTCTTGCCACTGAGCTGAGCTATGAAGGGAAAGAGAGACAGAGGTGTGAAGGAAGAACGTTCAATTTCTCCATTTAGAGTAGGGATTCTTAATCTTTTATATGTGTATGGACCCCTTTGGCAATCTGATGAAGCATCCTTCTCAGGATGATGTTTTTAAATAATTTAAGATGGTGTTAAATTTCAGTTAGAAGTTAATGAAAATGAAAATTTCATTTTTTTGGTCCCATTCAAGTTCACAAATCCATCTTGAAATCTAGCCACAGAATGCAAGCTGACCATGTTTTTTCTGACCAATACTTTGCACATTGAAGTGATCAATGTGGTTTTTAATTGATTTATATTAGCTACCTTCTCAGGTTATTGTATCAAATAAGATAATGTAAGGTACATCATAATAATAGAGGACTATGTAAATATGAACTAATAATGTTAATGGTCGTTGCTAAAGCCAGCGCCCTTTCCTCAGACCTGTGCTCTCCTTTGACACCAGTGAAAAACTCATCTCTCCTGATACTCCATCCTCCTTTGGCTCCTACAGTAATTTTCCTCTTGTAAATTATTCTTCCACCAGTTTTGACTCCTCTTCCTCCATTGTCATCTTCATGGTTTCTCTTCCTCCTTCTACTCTTTAAATATACCACTTCCTAAGGCTCTGTCCTTGGCCTTCTTTTTATCATGATACCTTTTTGGGGGAGGCAGTCAGGATTAAATGACTTGCCCAGGGTCACACAGCTAGTAAATGTCTGAGTCTGGATTTGAACTCAGGTCCTCCTGATTCTAGGACCAACGCTCTATCCACTGTGCCGTCTAACTGTCCCTTGATCCCTTTTTTAATGGCCTGAGATATTCCCATAATTTTGACCATCAGCCCTAGTTACATGGTATTCAAGATTTTGTCTTCATCTCCCAGTTCTCTGAATTCTATCTTCCATGCCTAGAATGCTCTACCTCCTTCCCTCTGCCTCCTAGCTTCCCTGACTGCCTTCCATTCAATTTCTCAAAGACGCCTTTCTTTCCTGGTCCCCCTCAAAGTTAATGCCTTCCCTCTGAGATTTTCTCCAGTTTACGCTTGTCTGTATCTTGCACATGCATAGTTGTTAGCAGGTTATCCCTCCCGTTTGAACTGAGCTCCTTGAGAGCAGGGGCTGCCATTTGCATTTCTCTGTATCCTCAACTCTTAGCACCACTTCTGATGTGCTATCAAGACTTAATAAATGCTTACTGACTTGTTAGCTTCCAGTCTCTTCTTTCCACTTGCCTACTGGATCTTTCCACCTAGGTTTTCTGAGTATCATGTAGCAGGAAAATGGGGCATTGGAGGGATTGGAAACAGAAGACAGTCAATAGCTTTTTCATCCTTTAACCTCATCAATGCCCAATAGTACTATACCCAGGAAATGCTTGCTGAGTGAGTCAATGAATGAACAGAAAATAAAAGGAAAGAAATTTTTGGAAATGCAAGCTATGTTTTTGTAACCGATACCTTGCACATTGAAATGCTCCATGTGTTTTTTAATTTTTTAAAATGGGAAAGAGAAGGAACCTGTTTTGTGCAGTAATAGGCTGCACATTTCTTGTACCTTTTCCATCCCCCTACCTCCACAGTCTTTCTTCCCTATTAAGCAAACAAAGACCTCTGTCCTCTCATTTGATGTTCCTGGATGCTTAGAGGCTTCTTTTTCCCAGAGTTTGAAGAGTTACTTCAGCAGCATCTGCTTTCAATTCTTATGAATCACATGTGACTGAGTGGATTTCTCCATGGATTTTCCATGGGTCTTCCATATTCTCGGTTCTTTTGCCAAGCCCATCTTGCCTTTCACTAAAGCCAAGGTCAGAATTGATGCTAGGATGGGGAGGAAAGGATGTTGCTTGGCTTCCATAGGGGGAAAAATAACATGATAGTTTCATCCAAAGGGATATGTTGTCACCCTTTGAGGGACAGGGAAAAATTCTTTGCTTATGGTTTAAAAACTGCCAGGACAGGTTTTGTGGTAGGGTGTGTCTTTTTATTCCTTTTTGTAGAATTTCTGTTTACATTTTGCAAAAGTCACTGTTACTGCAGGGTGTAACTGAGTGAGTCAGCCCTTTCTTGCAGGGATCAATTTTTCAAAGACTCATGATGGAAAATGCTATCCACATCCAGAGAAAGAACTGTGGAGCCTGAATGCAGATGGAAGCATACTGTTTTCACTTTTCTTTTGTTTTTTGTTTTTTCTTTTTTGTGGTTTTTCCCTTTTGTTCTGACTCTTCTTTCACAACGTGACTAATGTGGAAATATGTTTAATATGATTGTATATGTATAACATGTACATGCACAATCAAATTGCTTACTGTCTTATGGAGGAAGGGAGAAAAATTTGGAACTCAAAAATCTTATGAAATGAATGATGAAAACTATTTTTACATGTAATTGAAAAAATAAAATATAATTAAGTAGAAAAAGAAGAATCATTTTTTTCATAAGGAAGGGAAGTCAGAAATACTTTATGAAATGAACCTATTTAGAAGGCTTTTGCAAATTAATTTCATTAATACTATAATGGTTTCTTTTTTTATAAAATTTTGTTTTCAGTGTTGTATAATCACTTCCATATATCTTAGATTTTTTTACCCTCCCTCCCCACTGCCTCCCTGAGACGATGTACAATCTTATATAGGTTCTACACGTACATTCCTATTAAACACATTTTCACTTTAGTCATGTTGCATAGAAGAATTAAAATGAATGGGAGAAACCATAAAACAATACAAAACATAATACAAAAGAAAATAGTCTGCTTCATTCTGCAATCCAATTCCATGGTTCTTTCTCTGGATGTGGAAGGCATTTTGCCTTAAGTCCATTGTGAATTTTTTAAGTACTTGCATTGCAATGAAGTACTAAGTCTATCAGAAAAATTCCTCACACACTGTGGTTGTTACTGTGTACAAAGTTCTCATGGTTCTGCTCCTTTTCACTCAGCATCAGATCATATAAGTCCTTCTAGGCCTCTCTGAAGTCTTCCTGTTCATCATTTCTTATAGCACAGTAATATTCCATTACATTCATATACCACAACTTGTTCAGCCATTCCCCGGGTTGATGGGCATCCCCTTCATTTCCAGCTTTGGCCACACAAAGAGAGCTGCTATAAATAATTTTGTACATGTGGGACCCTTTCTCATTTCTATGATCTCTTTGGGATAGAGTCCCAGAAGCAATATAGCTGGGTCAAATGGTATGCACATTTTTGTAGCCCTTTGGGCATAGTTCCAAATTGCTCTCCAGAATGGTTGGATCAGCTCACAAGTCCACCAACAGTGAATTAGTGTTCCAACTCTCCCACATCTTCTCCAACATTTATCATCTTCCTGTTTTGTATAATGATTTCTTTAAGGTTTTGTTGATGTCTTTTGTTTTTGATATATTTCCCCCAATGACTCTTCCATTTTTTACATACATACACACACACACATACACACACACACACACGATTTGTAAAATACAGAAATTGTTGTGGCTCATTTTTAAAAAAGCAGAAAAACATACTTTGTAATATATGGATTTGGAAATGAGAGTTTTGGGGAGAGAGAGAGAGTTATGTTTTTATAAAAGTTACAGTCATTACCTGGCTAAAGAAAGAGTCTGAACAATCAGTTTCAAAGTGCTGTGGTCAGACCAAGTATATGCATATGTGATTACTGGCCCTCCTATTTTGTTCCCTTAATTTCCAATACAAAACTTTTTCAACTAAGATTTTCATTTGTTTTATGTTTTAGATGTAAAACTCATAGAATTGCAGAATCATAGATATCAGATTTGTTGTTCACTTGTTTCAGTTTTGTCTGACTCTTTGTGACCCCATTTGGGGTTTTCTTGGCAAAGATACGGGAGTAGTTTGCCATTTCCTTTGCCAGCTCATTTTACAGATGAGGAAACTGAGGCAAATGGGGTTAAGTGACTTGCCCAGAGTCACACAGCTGGAAATGTCTGTGAGGCTGGATTTGAACTCATAGTCCAACCTTTACTTCAATAGGAATCCCTTCTACAGGACCCCTGAATGGCCTTGCCTCACTCTAAATGAGTACTTGAATAGGCCAAGGTCTCCCATTGCATTGTGGGCCTTCTCCAGTCATCCTGATGAATATCTGTTCACTGGATCCAGATGACTCTGGAGGAGAAGTGAGGCTGGTGACCCGCACAGCCCTCCCTCACTCAAAGTCAAGTGCAAGTCATGTCATCATTTTTCTGATGGCATGGTCTTCTTCGAAAACAACGGACGCACACAGATAGGCCAGAAGACATCTGGGGTTCAAGAGCTCACTACCTATTGAGGAAACTCATTCCACTTTTGCACAGCTCTTATTCAGCATTTTTCCTTACATCAAATGTTATTTGTCTCATTGTAACTGTAGTTTCAGCCCTCTCACTACTGGCTTGTGGCATCAAATAGAAAAGAGTATTCATGGCAGCCCTTCAGATGCTTGAGGAAAACTATCTTGACTTCAGTTCTTCTGGCTAAATACATCCTCATTTCCTTCAGCTAATCATCATATTTTATGATCTTGAGACCTGTCACAATTCTAAATGTGATTAACTGTTAAACACAAAGACTAATCTTCCAAAATTGTTATACACAAGCTAGAGGAAGATCCAGGGACCCTGATGTATGATAATGTGAAAAAAAAAGTCTGGAAAGGCGGGCTGGATCCAATTTGAAGACCTATTTGTTAACTTAGGATTTCTTTATGAATCATGTAATTTTTTTTATCATTGATTTCTTTGTGTATGAAAATTGGTGGGAAATTGTCATTTCCTTTACCAAAGCTCTCCATACCTATCCATCCTATGCAACTTTTGTCCATATCAGATAACAATTACTCCAATCACTTCCTTCAAAAAGCATTTATGAGCACAAATGTTCACTTGGTGTTGTAAGCAGGGATAATTGAAAAGGTTTGAAAATGTAAGGAAATGCAAAATAGCATAGTACCATTATCAATGGACTATTGTGATAATTCTCTCTTTTTAAGTCATCTTCTCATTCCTCATTGTGGTGTTGGCATTATAAAACTTATGATAGCAGAACTGACTATCCTTGGCATGTACTACCAAATTACAAACATTTTGAGCACAGAGCTGGACACCATCTGTATGCATGCTCTCTGAATGCCTAGGTAAATTCAGAGAGTCTCATTATTAGAAGTTTGGCATCAAAAGATGATTAAAGCATTGGTGTTGAAAAGTACTATGTAAATGCTTTATGAATTGTCACAGTTATATGTGACACATGTCAGAGACTTCCTCCTAAAATGAAGAGTCTGGATATATTTTGTAAATCTCTTTCCTCTTCTCTTACTTCTCTCCCTCATTCCTCAAGTGAAACCTGGAAATATAAGTGATTGGCACTTCCCTAAAGGGTGATCATGAGTTCTCCTTACAAGCACTCAGGCTCTCAAGACTTCAATAATAAAAAATGGGTTTTATCTACAGAGTAAAAAACATAAAACATAAAAATGACTCTTCTCTGAATCCATAGACATTCCTTTTCTAATAGGCTTTTTTTACCTTCTCACAGGGACATATTCAGTGATAGTAATGACATGTAGATAAACTCATTGTACTACCCTGGTCATAGGGTCTTATCAGAGGAAAGAACTAAGAGTTTTCTAGAGAATCAAGAAATGTTCCCCTCTGGTTGATCTCTGCCTTTCCAAGTGACCTACATAGTGCTCTTAACTTAAAATACTTCCTTGGATAAGGCTTCTCTTACAGGGGAACAGAACTTATGGCTAATTAGAAAGTCAAGCAACCCCCCTCTTGAAGTTCTCCGCCTTCCCACAGAGCCCTATATAGTCCTCCAGATTTACATTGCTACTTGTGTACTACCTTGTGCTTCTCCTGCTTCTTATATGGAAGAAATATAGGGAGAGTCAAGAAATCATCTTTTAGTACCCCTACTTTCCTCAAAGACATGCACCATCTATGTGACTTATAGTTCTCTCTTGCATGGGATCCCAGTGAGGGTCTGAACCTCCATTCTGGGTCCTGTTCTTCCCTCCCTTCCAATTGCTAGTGCATCGTTCCACCATCTCATTAGTGTTCCATCATTCTGTTGCTACTATTTTCATTTCAGCTGGAGCCTTCCTGCTCCAGGTCTGGCAAAATGTTCTTCAGTAGCTTTTTCTTGCTTTTCTGTATGACATAATGTATTACGAAAGTCTAGCAATTAATATTGGGTGATAAGAATTTTGTGTTTGATAGACTTACAAGATCAAAAGCAGAGGTATTTGTTTTATTCCAATACACTTTATTACTTTCTGTCACCTGTTTCAGGAAACAAGTCAGAGTTAGCCCCAAGACATGGTTAATAACAGTAAGTTTGATGATATTTCTTACAAGATCATAAATCTAGGGTTTTGGTTTTATGTGAAATAACTCTATATGAGAATAATCAGCCCCATCAAAAAGAAAGTAAGTCAGTTCCAACTTATGAATGTTTGTTTTAGGAACTTTCCTTGCAGAAAAATGGCCATCCAAGCTTGTAGACTCATCTTCCCAACTGGTTCATCCACACAAATCCCCCTGTAATCGCCATGTCTCTACCACCTGTGTTGGGTGCTATAGTCATCATATATTATTAGCTATATTGTGAGTTCAGTAGATTTTTGTGGGCTAGCTTTACAGTCTAACCATCCATAGTATTTGCTATAGATAAATGTTTTAGCTCAGCTAGTTAACATAAACATAAAAAATAGGCTAAGTATAGTCATTAAAACCATCTAAGCAATAACATCCCAAAGACCCATAGCATATGTAGTGTTGGGGCACTGCATTGGTCTTCATGCGGGATATGGACACAAGTCTTCATAGGATGAGAATGCCTAGATGAGTTGTATGCCCCACTCTTTTCAAAGGAGTATGTACCTTTATCCATGAAATCATGGGTCATTTGTGGTGTTGATACATATCAGACCTGCACAACCTGTCAGTAGATAGGGGACAAAATTAAAATAGATTAAACTTCTTTGGGCTGCAGATAGGTTCAACTAGAGACAGACTGATTGATTGGTTAATGCAGGTCACGTGACAAAGAGGAGAGAATGTGCAGTGCAACCCTACATTTTTCACAGGCCACTTGCAATCCTCTGGCTGGTCGTATGTTGTACAGAACTGATATATATGAATATATGTAACTGTACATTTTAAAGATAGTTTAGCATTTGTTAAAAGAACAAAGGCTTTATGTTTTAATCATAACAAGTAGTACCTGAGCCCTCCTATTTAATCTGAGTCTTACTGTCCTTCCGTGTTATGTTCATTTACATAGTTAACATCAATTTATTGCTACCATTTGTATGGCACTTTACAAACACTATGCAAATTGATCCTCACAACAGCCCTGTGAAGTATTAGCCCCGAAGACATGGAGGCAAATTTGACCGACTAGCTAATAAGTGTCCAAGGTGAAATTCAAACCTAGGTCTTTCTGACCTACTGTATCATTCTGTCCCCTGCAGTCTGCTGCCTCTTTGGTAAAGAATGTGAATACTACTGGATTCTTCAGATAATAAGCATCTTTTAACACTGGAAGGACCAGAAATTGACATAAAAATTTTTTACTTTGAAATAAACAATTTTCATCATGTCAGGAGGTCAGTTGATGTAAAAATACGGGATTATATGTCAGACAATACACTAAAAACGAGGATATCAAAAACACAGAAACTTCACTCTATAGTATTTGGGGAAAGAAAGGTCCCAATTCCCAAGCATCTAAATTTTAAATGAAATTTTGAAGCCCAAACCCTGAACAGGTTGGGGTTTACCTATACTTGGTCTCCTCCCAGAATGACAGTACACTAGAGACCACAGAGAGTAAATTTAAAAGGTAGTTCATCACAATAGAGAAATGTAACACTTTTTCACTTACAATGAAAAGGAAATAGCTCCTATTGTTCAACTAAAACACTCTTTTATGCAGGTTTACTTTCTGCTCGGTTGCTGTTAGAATTGTGTATCGTTGTTCTTAGAAGGTAAACTTCATAAAGTGCCAAAAGTTCAGCTTCTCTGGTGATTCTGCCACAGTTGCCAGTGGATACAGCTTGAGAACACAATAAATGGACAAGGATAGGGTTGTACACTGTGCCCAGTCTGTGTTGTGAACCAAAGAGGCCTGTATCGATAATGAAAATAAATGAACTTTCTTTAAGATTTTACCAAAGGAAGCCTGTTCTTATTTGAAAGGTGTGGAGTGGGAGAGTGTTTTGATCTATGCCTCTCAATGCGTGATACTTTGAAAATTGTGTAAATAGTGAAAAAAAGTAATTTTATTCCTATCAACAAAGCATGACCCATTCCCAACCTGTCCTAGAAAAGAAGTTTGGCTTCTTTGCGATGGATTCAGGGTTAGTCATTTTTTTGTTTACTAAAAATAAGTCACACCCAGCAACTTTCTGACCATTATTCTTGTTTTCCAAGCATCTGGTGGAAAATTCTGACATAGAGCTCCAGTCAAAGCTATCAGGCCTGGCCTTGAGGCTTTTGTGTCTGGATGGAGAAGGTCACTGCCTATCCTCTGCATTTCATTTGAGGACCACTTAGGAAGGCCCTTTTGCTTAAAAATATCTTTGCTGTCCTTACACTATGACCAATTCATTGCTTTCAGCTAATAAGTCTACTCTTTTAATGCTGGGAAGGTTAAAAAGTTAAGCTTTGTGTGATTTGATTTAAACACTTAATTGGTTTCTCTGCTTTTCTCTTATAGTCAGCGGAGAATTGTGCACTGAGGAAAGGGGAACTTTCAAGGAATGGGGTGAGGAAGGAAGGATACTGTTCACATAGGAAATGGAAACGGGGCAGCCAGTGAGCAGTTGACAGAGGAAGGCACCATGAGGCGTAAAGGGGATATCCAATGGAACGTGGGAACTTGCTTTTCTCCACACTTGGGCCTGAGCCTGTCTCTGTCTCCCCATTTATTCAGCTGAGCTCTTTCCCCCTTTCACTTCCCTCCTAGAAGGATTTTCCACTCCTGGCTTGATGATAGAGCCTCCTTCAGTGAATTTATGTTGTCTGAATGTCTTTATGTGTCAACAGTGGCAGCAAGCAATGTTTACTCCTGCCCAGGAAGGGTGGTAATAGTATCAGGGGAACAGTGGAAAGGGAGACATTTTACCAGTCTGAATAATGGACCCTGTCATAGCTTAGAGCAATGACCTTGGTTGTGTCAACCTCTAACAGTTTGTTTTAAGAAAAACAAATAAAATTAGGCTGTGTGTCCATGTTTTTATTTCTCTCAACCTGTCTTGACATGCATTGTGTGGGAGTAGAGTCCAAAACTGGACTCCCCTAAGGGGGCCAGTCCAGCACTGACTCAATTTGGGATTTGGGGGTACAGGGTTTTTCAACAGGGACTGACCGCATCCTGCCATCATTCTGCCTTCAGAGGAAATACTTGTTCTGTCAGACCATCTCTAGTCTTAGGCTATCTAGGGAAAAGAATCTAACTCCACCCAGGTCTGAGTAGGATAAAATCAATTCAGGCTTGGGTCTGCTTTGACCAGGACATGAAGATTCAATGCAGTCTCACCATCAGAATGTCTTTCTAAAAGGAGACTGAATTTGTAAGGGAAGGGAGCTGGGGGCAAATTGAGTCTCCAAGACACTGATTACCAAAATTTAAAATCAGTTTTCACAGTTGCAATATTAAATCATGTTATTGTGAGGATGCAAGGCCATTAACAAGATAATTGGACCTAAGCTTAGTTAGGAAAAGGGGGAAATGGTAACTATCCAAGAGAAAACCTTCTCAGTTGACTAAGCCACCATAATACTGATCGTGATCATAGAATTTCGGCTTCAGAGCTAGAAGAGAACTCAGAAGCCATGAATCCAACATCTTCATTTTTCAGAAAAGGAAATTGAGGCCCAGACAGGTAAAGCCACTTATCCAATGTCATTTTAGTAGCAAGTGGTGGAGGTAAGATTTGAACCCAGGCCCACTGACTTTAAGTCCAGTGCTCTTTCTACTACATCATACCAGTCAATAACTCTTTTTGGACACAGCAACTCTAAAAGACCACCTACCAAGTCACAGAAGGGTTTACAATTTTTGTTAGTTCTTAGTTTGTATTGGCACCAAACTGATGAAACCAAAGAAGCTTGAAGTATTAAAAGTTTAATGTCATGGCCAAAAATGTCATTATAATGATTTGTTTTAAGTTACCATTTATACAAAGTGTCCCAAAAATCTTAGTGCAGTCTTAAGCTATCTTTAAGCTTTAAACTATTTCAATTTAAGATTGAATTAAGACTTCTGGGATACTCTGTATAATATTTTGTGATGAGTCACTGGAGTAAGTAGTTCAAATATTCTTAGGCTCAGAGATTTACCTAAGTCACATAGATAATTTTTAAAAAGTGACCCAATTATGTTATAAAACCTAGTTTGACCTCAGTCATTAAAAATCATACCTTGGGCTAAATTTGTTTTAGAAATATATGAGGATGTGAGCTCCAGTGATCATCTCCCTAAGGCAGAAGGATGCTTGATATGGTAGCCGCCAAATTAGAAGACTCTTTAGGATAGAAATGAATTCTGCCAGAGCTTAGATGGGTCTACACCAGGAGTTAGGAGTCTGTGGCCTTAAGGTCACAAGTATGGGCCCTTTAACTGAATCCATATGAGGACGTAGAAAGCTACATGGGGCCTCAAGACTGCAGGTTCCCCACCCCTGGTCTGCATTGTATATCTGTTGTCCCAATCCAAGTCAAGAATTTTAGGAGGAGGAGAGAAGGCAGGAAATGGAATGTCCACATTTTAGTTTTTCCTGTAAATGGGAAGGAGAAAGGCATTTTAGGAACAGTCAACCTGGAAGATAAAATAGGACTACAAACTTTGATCCTGACTATCTGAGAGGATAGAAGAAGACTATGCCAACAGAGAAATGATGACATAACTTGCACTTGACTGTTTTGAGTGAGGAAGGGCTGTGCAGGTCACCACCCTCACTTCTCCTCCAGAGCCATATGAATCCAGTGACCAGATATTCATCAGGATGACTGGAGATGACCCAGGATGCGGCAATTGGTGTTAAGGTCACACAGCTAGTGAGTGTCAAGTGTCTGAGGTGAGATTTGAACTCAGGTCCTCCTGACTCCTGCACTGATGCTCTATCCACTGCACCACTTAGCTGCCCCCAGAGGATATGGCAATGTAATAGGCAAGCATTGAAAACGTGCCTGTTACAGACAAAAGCAGAGGCAACAAAGTACAACTAAGGCCTAGTTTCTTGCATGTTTACTTGAAGGAAGCAGTATAGTATGTTGGAAATGTGTGCTGGATTTGGTGTTAGACAATGTGGGTTCAAGTCCCAGCTCTGTTAATTACTAACTGTGTCACTCTGGGCAAGACATCTAACCTTTGGGTCTCTGTTTTCTCATCTGTAAAATGAAGATTTTATATTAGCTGGCCCAATATAGAAAATGGTCTCTTCCAGCTTCTAAAGCTGGAATCTTTATAGAGCTTAGAAAGCACATCACTGTTGTGCTTTTGCAGGTGTTTTGCTGATATGGGGGGGGGGGTGATGAGTGTGGTACGTTGCATGTAATGTCAGACTTTAAAAAATTATACTTTTAATGTATGAAATAAAACACATTTTCATAACAGTAGAATTTTTTAAAAAGATGATTACACATGAAACTGAAAATCTCTTAAGTACTTTTTAAAAGAAATAAAGCCTTTCTAAATAAAGCCTGGGGCACCTAAGTGGAATAATAAATAGAATGATGGACCTGGAATCAGGAAGACCTGAGTTCAAATGTGACCTCAGACACTTACTAGCTATGTGACCCTGGGCAAGTCACTTCAGCCTCTGTTTGTGTCAGTCCACTCATCTGTAAAATGAGCTAGAGAAGGAAATGGCAAACCACACCAGTATCTTTTCCAAGAAAACCCCAAATGGGAGCACCCAAAGAGTTGTACACAACTGAAAACAACTGAACAATAAAAAATAAAGCCATATGCTCTTTCTAAGAAACCCATGGCACAGAAAAGAAGCCTAGTTCTTCACTAGCAACCTGGGAATGATAAAACTGGGGACTAGATGGTGGGCAATGTAAAATGGAGCCCTGAAGGCAATATTTGTGAGCCAAGACCTGGGCTTTCTAGAAACTAAAGGAGTGGCATTGTGTGATGCTACAGAATCACTGAGTCTAGCTCTGGTATTAATAACAACTTCCAGTGGAAATAACCCCAGATCCCAACTCAGGACCACAATCTCAGAAATTAACACACTTTGGGGAAAGCAACCCCATTCTTTATTCAACAAATCTCCATTTTGATCCCTGTATCCTCATTATCAAAAACAGTACGCTCCCTGAACTTGTCTGACAAATCTTTGTTAAATTGGACTAGGTTGGTTGGCCTGGGTCACTCCAAAAACCTGAAAAGAACCCAGAAGTGTGTAGACGTTCTCATCTATTGCTTCTTAGGGTAGGTTTTTGTTTTCTTGTTTTTTTAATCTAGCAAAGATCTCAAATATAGAGATTTTTCTCTTTTTTGACGAGCACAAAGGAAATTATTGCCTGTTGTACTAGCAGAGTTATGCTTGATTATTTATCTCTCATTTATTTAAGAAAAAAGTTTTGTCACCTTTTTTTCTTAAGAAGTATCAGTCACTGCATATAATAGGTTCTCCAAGAAATCTGGGTTGTTGCTTTTTTTTTTTTTTTTTAACAATGCTATTGAAAACAGTTGTGATTTCAGATTAAGGTTCTTGCTTCATGATATGTGAGACTTCCTGCTGCCTAAATCTCCTGCAGATTTAGAATATTTGGTTGAAGAAATTATCCAGCCTTCAAATGAATGTTGTTGGAGGATATCTTCCTGAGTTTTTCACCTAAGAAGCAGCACGCAGGATTTGTGCAGATTAACCTGAACATAAGCCAGTAAAAATTCAGCCCTCCTGAAGATGCTGATGAATTGGCAGATAATGAGTTCTGTTTGGCCTTATGCATGTCAACAAATTTTCAGGATTGTATTTTTTACTAAAATATTGCTGAAAACTATCCACCAAGCTGTTTGAGAGAAAATAAAATACAAACTGTATAAACTTGCAATTTAAAAAAAACAACAACTTCCAAGCACATTAGGCTAGGGGACAGTGGGAATGGGAAAGGACAGTATTTTTAAACACAAATTTCAGAAAATAATGCTTAAGGCTCTTTAACTATGGAATCGTAGGCCTAGAGTAGGAAGGGACATGAGGCCGTCTAATCCAACTCCTTCATTTTATAAATTAAATTAAAAATAAGATAAATTTTTTTAAAATGAGGAAACTGAGGCCCAAGGGAATTAAATGGCTTGTTCGAAGTCACACAGATAGTAAGCATCATCAACAGTAGGATGTGAAACCTGATTTTCCCAGCTTCTAGCAAGGGCATTTTCAATTGTACCATAGTCAGATTGACTCTTGAGTCAATCTATGTTTTGATCAAGTATAAGAGGACAGACATCTGAATGCCAAATATGAAAGCAATACAGTGGTAATAAAGAGCCCTTAAAAATATGTAGTCTCTGCCTAATTTTTCATATTTTCCTGATTCACTGATAGCAATCGCTATTCAATTCAACAAGCATTAAATTAAGTGCCCAGGCACTGTGCTGGATGCTGGAGATACAAAGGCAAAAGAGACTTACTGGAAATGCAAATAATTTTAAGGCCAAGTTTTGCAATACTGAAGATGTACTACCACCATGTTTTCTAATTTCCGCAGAGCTTTTTAGTTCAAATTCAGTCTTTTATATGTTTCCTTTCTATTTTATAGACAGGACAAGGAAGGTGGCTAAAGGCTTCTTAAAATGAGAGAATTCTGAAGTTGTCATCTAGACCTCTTTGAAATTTCATCTTTGAAATATCCACCTAGTGGTCCTAATTGTATTCGCATAGGTCATACAGGACTCTCTCTGCCACATGAAAATCCTTGAAATGTTTAAAGACTGTGGCCATATACTCCTTGAGCCTTCTCTAGGCTCTTGGTTCCTTCATTTACTTTTACTTTACATGATTTCTAATTCTACACCATTCTGATTGCCAATGGAGATGTTGCAGTTTGTCAATGCCCTTCATAAACTGTAGAGTCCGATATAATTTGGGACAACTGAAATGAATCAGGTAGAAGCGTTAAAATCTATGCATTAGGCGTGAGGGAAGGAGACCAAGTGGAATACTTCACTTTATGTCCCACTGGTGTTTCATTAACCACAAATTTATGGTTTCAGAGACAGCATGATTTGTCTTTATAAAGAGAACAGCTGTGAATTTTGGCAAAAGCTATGTTACAGTGGTCTATAATGTCAGGTAAAGCTATCAGTGAAAGGAATCTAGAGAAGAAACAAATAGCTCTGTGTGGTACAATGGAAAGAATTCTCTATCTATAGCTAACAGGAAATAGGTTCATATCCTACCTCTAACATTTATTACCTATGTGACTTTGGACAAGTCACTTATCTACCTGTATCTCCAGTTTTCTTCTCTGTAAAATGAGAGTTATGGTCAGGTGGCCTCTGAGGTCACTTTTAGGTCTAGATTTATAATCTTACATAGAATAAAAGCTCTTGGAGCAAAAGGGGTGCAAGGAAATTAGGAAATGATGCAACTGAGGAACGATACTTCTCCCTCAAGGGAGATATCATCCTCAAGGCCTTGCAGAACCTCAACTTGGCTTCATATCCATAGCACAGAAGGACATGGCTGCCCCACTTGGTTTTATCCTGATGGAAGCCCCTCAGTAGGTAAGCCACACAGAGGGTTTTAGTCTCCCATCTTATTTGTTCCTCTGTGAATTTTTTGTTTCTTAAATTTCTTGGGCCCTCCAGACTCTATGAAATACAAATTAATCTGTGATCTGATGGATGTGGACTTCACTCCAGGGATGCAGATTGCAGCCCATTCTGTGTGTCTTTTGACACCTGGCTTTCCATAAGCTTGTCACCCTCAATGGGTTGTAGGGCCTCACTCAGTTTCTCTTGAGATCATGAGAATACTAGTGAGCACTCAGGCTCCATTGGTTAGTCCTTATTCTCATTTTACAACTCATCCATTGTCTTTTTTGATCATATGACAAATCAATCAACTGTTTGTTAAAATTATTAAGAGTACTAAGACAAAGATAAAATGGTGCCCAACCTCAAGAAGTTTATCTTCTTTAGGGAGAGATGACATAAACATATGTAAATAGACACAAAATAAGCATACGTAACATACATGCAGGGTTATTTTGGAGGGAAAGAAACTAGCAGTTGGTAGGACCAGGTAAGAACTCATGTAAGAGGGAGTGTTTGAACTGAGCTTTGAAGGTCACTTGGGCTTCCAAGAGACAGAGGTGAGGAGGGAGAGGGCATCGTAGGCATAACTTGATGGCTTTTGCCAGTTTATAAAGGCAGGAGATAGAATGTCATGTATGAGATCTGTAAGGCCAGTTTGCTGGAACTGAAGAATGCATGAAGGAAAGCAGCATATAATACTGGCTGGAAAGGTGGGCTGAAGTCAATGTGTGAGGGCTTGAAATACAAACCTGATGGATGGTGAGAAGAAGCAATGCTGTGGTCAGAACTTGCTTTAGGAATTTCACTTTGGCGGTTGGATGGGGGATGAATTGGAAACAAGACTTTCTTTTGCTCTGGATTATCAGCAGTTCCTGATTTGTTATGTATTGGAGCCTTTTCATATCCATCATTCTCCTCTCCAATGCCTCTGTGTGATTTTTAATCCTTCATAGACAGTGGTGTCGTATGACTTGGGACCATCTAATAACACTAATAGCACGTAGTAATTAAAAAGATGGCTGTTTGGATGTCATCTGAGATAGATGTGAGTTATTGCTGTCATTGCTAGATAAATGTGAATTATTGTATTGTATTATTATCATCATTATTATAATTATTTGCAGGTAACTTACCTATGTCTGAGGTAGTGCTGAAAACTGCAGATGAATTTGACAGAATAAAATGAATTGTTTTTTGTCAAAGGGGACTACTAACATGCTTACGTCAATGTTTTCTTTTTCTTCCAGTCAAGGACCCTTGTCATCCATCAGAGCCGTAATCAAGAGAAGTAAGTTTGTTTTATTTTCCCCCTCTGTGTTTTGTACTGTTCTAATTTCAGATGATAACTTAGATTTCCAAAAAGTGTTTCTGTTTCACAAGTGACCCAGCTGAGAAATATAAAGAAAAATAAACCACCAGACAACAATAGTGGTGCTTCCTTTTCTTTGTTTTTGGCTTTCTCTTCTTTAGGAATCAGTTCTTTGGAACAAGAATATTCTCTTACTTGAACTCATAGTGTTAAGTTAGGGTCGTTTTGTTTTTTTTTTTTTATTAGATTCTAGGGTATTGATCTACCATGTGGGACAGTGGGTACAGAGCTGACTGGGAAGTGAAGGACTAAGGTCTGAATGCTCTTTGTGACCTTGACCTTTTTGGGTCTTAAGTTTCCTCATCTGTAAAATGAGGTGATGGGACTGGCTGGATTCCAAGACCTTCTAACTCTAAGTCCTTGATTCTACTTAATTCACTAATTAATAATAACTAACATTTATATAGTATTTACTATGCAAAACACTGAACTGAGTGCTTTATAAATGTTATCTTATTTGATCCTCATAATAATTTTAAGAGGTAAATGCTATTATTATCCCCATTTTAAAGATGAGGAAACTGAGGCAAACAGATTATGTGACTTTCCCAGGCTCACACAGATAGGAAGTATCTGAGGCTGGATTTGAATTCACGTCCTCCAGACTCAAGGTCTGCACCACCTCACTGCATCAGAAGGGGGTGTGTGTGTTTGTGTTTCTATGTGTGTGTACCATTTCTCTCTGCTTCTACGCTATGCTGTCATTCTGTATATGGAGAAGATATAGACTGATGACATTTTGGTGATTATTGTTAAAATATCCCACCTTATCCTTTGGCCCATTGTGGTTATCTGTGTACATGCTTCTTTGGGAGTTATCGTGATGCAGTGGAAGTGTCATAGGATATGGAGTTAGGAAGCTGGGTTTGGATCCCAGCTTGGAAACTTATTACCAGGGTGTGCTGTTGGGCGAATCACTTGCCTTCAGATCCTCATATCCAGAATGAGGAAGCTGGAACAGATGAATTCTAATGTCTCTTCAGCTCCACATCTATGACTGTATGATTTTTTGATGCTGCATTTGTAGCTGCATACAGATGCTTATTTTTGCACTGAGATCATAAAAGAGGGCAATATGGTGTAATTGAAAGAAAAGTGAATTTAGAATCAGAATACCTAGATTTAAGTTTCAGCTCTTCTATTTGCTAAATCTGTGAACTCAGCTAAAACTTTGCAGATGAGTAGGTGGTGTAGTGGATAGAGTGCGGAACTTGGAGTCAGGAAGTCATGAATTCAAATCCTGCTTCAGATACTAGCTCTGTGACTCTGGGCACTTCCTTAGCTTATCTCTGCCTCAGTTTTCTCATCTGTAAAATGGATATCACAATATCACCTACCTCCCAGATTTGTTGTGAAAATCAAATGACATACATGTAAAGCACTTTGCAAACTCAAAAGCACTATTCAGATGCTAGCTAATATTAAATCGCTTGCCTGGGTCTAATTTTCCTCATCTGTAAGATGAAGAAGTTATACTAGACAGCTTCAGAAACCCCTTCTAGCTTTAAGTCTTTGATCCTGTGATCCTATAAATTACATTTGACAACAGCAAAGAGTTTTACATAGCATTTAAAAGCATTAATTAAAGGTGGTAGAAATTCACGAACATAATTCCAAAGGAAGAGGAGAAAGTCTTATTGGGAGGACTTCTTAAAGGCATTGGAACTGAGATTTTTAATTCAGCAAAACAACCAATACTTATTAAGTAGTTACCATGAATAAGATGCCAAGCTGAGACTTAGAGAAAGAAAAGAAAGATTAATGAGTTTGTGAATGGAAGGAGCTCTTGGTATGGGAACTATCTCCTTTAAATGTAGCTCTGGAACCTATCCATGACTTAGTAAGTCAAGTCTTAGAAAGTCCTAGAGTTACAAGATATACACAGAAGTTAACTGACTTGCCCAGGATCACACAGCAAATAAATGCCTGAGACTGAATTTGAACTCAGGTCTTCCTGACTCTGAGTCCAATGCTTTAAACATTGCAGTAGGTCCAGGGGAAAGAGCATACTTCCTGTGTTACCTCTCATAAGTCTATCTCTCTAATCTCCGGTTTATTCATCTGTAGGGTCTGTTCCAGCTCTAACCTAAATCCTGCTCTAAATCCTACAAGAAGCAGGTTCGTTATCTAGTCATCCTACATGGCATTTCTAGCCACAGGCAAAAGGACAGAGACAGAAAAGAGATTCCTGGAATACACTTAGATTTATTCCATTTAAACTGGCCCACTGGCCATTCCCAAACTTCTCATTTATTTGCATAAGTCAAAAAACTATTCTTCCTACCTGGTTGGAATTCATTATCTCTTATCCCTGTCTCTTAGAATTCTTATCTTCCTTCCATCAGCTCAGGCTTCACCTCTTCCAAGAATGTTTTCTTTCCTATGCCCCATTTCATAGTGGTCTCTTCTTTTTCACCTCACCTTCTATTTATTTTCTGGCTTCTCTGAGTTCCTCTTGTATGGAACCCTCCCCACGCAAGTCAAGGACTGCTTTTGGTTTTCTCTACCCAGCACCTAGCACAATGCCTTGCTCATGGTAGACACCATCAATGTTTGTTGAGATGGGTTAAAATCCCTCTTACTGGCTTTGGCCCTTCATTTTAGCCAATGGAGATCTTTGACTTTTCTCACAGGGTTGTAAAGACAATGCTTCCTGAAACTCAGAGTTTTCTAGGAATGTGAAGTATTGTTATCATTATTATTAAACAAAGGATTGTGATAAACTTCTGTATGCAAAGCACACCATGCCTACAGGTAACTAATAACTATTAACTATTAGCCCTCTATAGAGATTGAGATAGAAATAGAGACTGAGAAGGGTAGCTAGAAGATTCATCTTCCTGAGTTCAAAACTTGACTTGACCGTAGGCAAGTCACTTAACCCTGTTTGCCTCAGTTTTTTCATTTGTAAAATGAACTGGAGAAGGAAATGGCAAACCATTCCAATATCTTTGCCACAAAACCCCAAATGAGGTCATGAACAGTTGGCCACAGCTGAAATGACTGAACAACAATAACATATTTCATATTTGTGTATTTAAACATAGAATTTTAGAGGCAGAGCTTAAGGCACTTCAGAGACCAGCTGGTCTAGCACCTGTATTTAAAGGTGAAGATACATCAGATGCCCATGGAATGTAAGTGACTTATCAAGGTCACATGGCTAAGAAGTATCGGAGACAGGATTTGAACCCAGGATCTCTGACTCTAAAGTCCATGCAGATATATTCCTAGGATTCTTTCTATGATAATTCAGCAGACCCTTGGAACCTTGGTTAACTTTTCTCCTCTTTGTGAGAACAAACATTGGTTAAAAATCATAGGTGCGCATGGTGCTAATTCTTTTCAGAGCATAGGCAGCCAGGTTCCCTCTTTTTCTCCCTTTCTTCTTCTGTAACCCCTTCTTTTTTTCCCTTAGCACTCATGAATAGTGCACAGAAAAAAATGCCCCGTGGAAGAGGTATGTCTACAATGATAACGTGGTGTCTTTTTAAAGTGTTATTTGTACCTGGTGCCTGTGGAGAGATGATTGTGGCCCACTTGGGGTGAGCTTTTCTATTAACAGAATTCCATTGTGAATCAGGTTTCCTATTGAAAGAGTCAGCCTCACTCTACACTTTCAAAAAATATAAGTAAATGAACCCTGAAACTGGTCTAGCTCTTCAGCAGTGGGAAACAATCAAACCAATTCAAATTGTGAATCTGAGAGAGCCTCTGGATTGGAGGATTGAGAATTGGCGTTTTCAAATATTCACAGTACATACCGCCAACCAGCCATGAATTTAGCTCTCTTTCCCCCTGCTCCCTGGGCAGATTCTGGCCCAAGACCTAATTACCTTTGCTGCCACACTGACTGTCCCAAGGCATACTCTCCTTATTTAGAGAGAGATTTGCTGGAGACAATCAGAAGCTCCTAAGTGATTTTCAAAATGGGAAAGAGTAAACCCTTAATGAGGTTCTTTCAGGGTATTATGGGAAGAATTGAAAAAGAGAGCACTTTGGAGAGAAATGTGAGCAGGTCTTAGAAGTATTTGGGATGGGATGCAAATTCCTCTTTGTTCATGAGGTTTTATTATTGGGATGGTACAGTATTTGTGGATTTTCCCACCTATGAAAACTTACAGAGTGTATGCCCCAATCAAGATGAACTTCATGTGACAAATTTAAAATGGTATCATTAAGAATAGGTTTGATTTAGCCCCCCCAAATGAAGAGTTAGGCCATGTTGTCATCTTCTGAGTTTGAGATTTTAGGGTAGGGGGGAGAGGGAGGATGTAAATAGTTGAGAGTTTACATTAAGCGGTACTTGCTGAATATGTAAAAATGTCTTAATTACACATTTAGCAAACTGATTTGAATCATTTTAAGTTTAATCATTTACTTTTTTAACCACCTCATTTTAAAATAATAATAATTGTAAGGCTTTGAAATTTCAGAGAGTGAGTAAATACCAACTCATTGATTTATCGCACTTAATCTGTTTATAGTGGAGTTGTAAAGGAATTCTTAAAATTTATTCTTTCTTATTCAGTCCAAAAAATGAAGAATATTACCTTTATCTGATCATCATAAAAATTACTTTGCTTCATTTTTGCATTTAAAAATTATACATTTTTTAACATTAGGAGCAAACTAATCATTATTCTTTCAGTGGTTCACTCAATGATGATTCAAAGATTTATGGAATATAATTTTCCTGACTATATTATAAATTGTGTCATTTTTTCTTCCTCCATAGCTTCTAGGACTTCTGTTCATGGTGATCCACATCGAGACAGGAGGTACATAAAAATTGTATATCCTTTGAGAATTATGTATAGTATTTATTATATATTTTAAAAAATAAAGTGTGAATTGGAAATCCATGTTTTCATATTTGACCCCTCTTTGTGTTGTGCTATACATGAAGAAAAGGTTTTTTGTTTTTTTGTATAAAAATTCAAAATGAATTTTAAAACTTTTTAAAATTATGTATCTTGTTAATAATTGAAATTAAAATTTTCATTTAGTTAGCGTTAGCATCTTTCTCAAGGAAGATATTACTGTATTAATTTATTCCATATTGAGTGCCCATTTTGTGCCAGACTCCGTAGTAGGCACCGTGATAAATACATGGTGCTTGCCCTCATGGAGGGCAAACAACCAGATCAGACATCACTGAGTTCAACCCCATGTTTTTCATGAAAGGAAACTGAGGCTCAGAGACACTTAAGTGACTTGCTTGGTATCATACAGCTAGTAAGTGGCTAAGGGAGAACCTGAGCCTGTGTCTTCCTGACTCCAAGTACTGGATGCTGTCCATTACGCAAAATTGGGAAGACAATGTTGATAATTTTACACGAATGAAAAGGGCCAAGAAAGACCTTAAAGCTGATGCATGGAAGAAAACTGATTAGGTGTAGTATTTAAGCTTTTTACAAGACTATTTTTGCACATGACAGTGACTCCCTACTTCACAAGGGTCATTCATCAGCCACACAACAAGGCTTTGCTAAGTATGTGCAATGATTGGGTTACAAAAAACCACAGCAGAGCCTGCTCTCAATGATGGTACATGCATGGATGCCTTTCCATGTTGCCTCATTTACATTCTTGTAATCATTTTGTATGTTGTTCATACATACTTTTGCCTCTGTTTTCTTCACTATTCATCATTTCGTATCAAACTCCCATCGTTTCTCCGAATTTTTCCCTTTCATCATTTTCTTCTGTCTTAGCCACATTTCATGGGACAGGTAGGTGGTACTATAGTGCAAAGAGCGCTGTGCCTGGAGTCAGGAATATCTGAGTTCAGATATGACCTTAGTTCAGGGCAAGTTGCATAACCTTGTTTGCCTCAGTTTCCTCATCTGTAAAATGAGCTGGAGAAGGAAATGGAAAACCACTCCAATATGTTTGCCGAGAAATGCCAAATCTTTGCCAAATGGAGTCACATGGTGTAGACATGACTGCAAAATTAAACCACACATTTCAAAGGACCACCTCAGCGTCCCTGGACCAGTGCTTTGCTTATAGCTGTGCTCAATAAACATTTGGTGAACTATTCTCTTGGCTCACAGACAAAGATCCTTTGAGTTTTCAGGCACTTCGGAATTCATCTGGTCCAACTCTGTCTTTAAGCAGTTGAGGAAACGGACCCAGAGAAGAATAAATGACTTACTCAGAGACACAAAGCTAGTTAATGTTAGAACAAAGATCTGAACCCTGGGTTTTGTACTCCCGATCCCATTTTTAAATTGAATTAAATTGTAGCTCTCTGGAGAGATTTTTTTTTTTTCTCAAAAAACACCTGAAGTGAATTGCTAAGTTAAGGTAACCCAGTATTAAATGTCAGGAAGAACCTGATCAATATTCTTAAAATTAAAATATCAATTTGATCAAAGGTCTGTTAAAAGTATTACAGAGCCTACAAGTTGTGTGTGTGTGTGTGTGTGTGTGTGTGTGTGTGTGTGTGTGTTTGCACTCACACTACTTTGAAAGACATTATCTGGTTAATTTGGTTAAATTTAATTCTACAAACATTTTTTAAGCCTATATTATGTGCCAAAATAAGCCAGTGGAAATCAGGCATTCTGGAAAGGCTCTCTGCTTTTCCAGAGCCTTTCCAGAAAACCAGTCCTTGCAACAGTCTGAGTGCTTTCTGAGGATCAATCTGGCCAGTTATGGTCACTAGGTGATGGATTCTTTGGCTCTTGCAGCAAAGAAAAATTTAATGTGATAGTTAGAGTCTTGTTCCCTTCCACTTTTGCAGTGATAGTGGAAAAGTATTGGAAAGGGGGTAGAGGGTGCTTTGAAACACTTTGTTAGATGGTATGTAAACATTAAAGGCAGTGTGGTGGTCTAGAGAGAAAACAGACCGTGGCTCCAGGACAATTGCAGTTACAATCCCACCTGTTACATGGCTGAAGGTTACCAGGTAACTGTGACATTTGAGCCTCAACTTGAGCCTTGCCAGTTAACTCCTTTTATGAAAAAACTAGCCTACCCCATACTAGGGGTACCAATGGACACTGGCTAATATTGGTCCTGTCGCAACATGATAACGACACCAGCCCATACTTTCCTACAGAGTGTGTCTTAATGCTGCTGAGGGAGACAGTCAGAGCTGGATGGGCCATTGGGTTGATCTAATATGCAATGCATTCATGATGTCTATCTTTCTTTGAGTGTAAAAGGCCTGATAACAATTCTATATATAACGATAAACTTCAGTTTCAAACCTGCAAAATCCTAACCTGGCTTTTGTGTACTAGGCGCCCTGAGATCACCATTGTGGCCGCTGAGCCCCTCCGACCAACTTCTTGGTTCCCAGGGGCCTCACCAGCATTAGGATTCCCACCTTCTCCTGCTGCAAGTCCGTGGAGAACAAGTGATCTTATCCCTTCTGAGGTCAGTTTGCATTTTTTTTTAAAAAACAATTTTTAAAAAATTAAACTGAGTGCTTTGACCAAACTGAAAGACCAAATCTGGTCCCAGAGAAGAGATGAAAAAAATATACCTCCCTCCCTTCTTTGCAGAGGAGGGGGACTATGGGCATGGAATACAGAATACACTATCAGAATTAGTAGTAAATGTATTGGTTAGTTTTTCTGAACTGTTCTTTATTTCCTTTTTTACTCTTTGCTACAAGGGGATAGCTTGCTGGGTATGGGATGGGGAAGGGATATATTTGAAAATAAAGATGTTATAAAAGCAAGTTATCACTTCTAAGTAAAGTTTTAAAAGTAAAGAGAAAGACTCAGTACTGATTGAGTTAAGGTTTGCCTGTAAATGTACAAGCATGAAGGGATTAAACTATTTTGAACTGAATTCTTTATTTCACAGCTTCCACCATCTTATGAGCAAGTGATAAAAGAAATCAACCAAGTCCAAGTCAGTACCAGGGGTAATAGTAATGCTCCCACGACGCCAAGGCAAACCATCACATCTGCAACTCAGACAGACTTTCCAGAGGAGATAGGCAACTCCCCGTCTGGAAGTAATGCAAATAAGCCACCTGACCCTGGAAAATCCAATCCCACTCTAGGTAAGGAGTTAGGATTTTTGGGGGGTAGGGAGGAGGGGAGTTTGGAGCTGTGACTTTTGCCAGTATAGAAATTCCCTCCACTGATGCAGAACTTGTCTCCAAATTACAAGTTTAGAAGTTGGTCTGGGGCATGAGAGCTTAAGTGACTTGCCCCAGATCATACAAACACCACATGTGTCAGTGACAGCTTTTGGATCCAGGTGTTCCTTAAGTGTGCCCTTTATCGAAAAGGTTTGAGAAAATTGAAAATCAGGGCTATTTCATTAAGTCTTCCTTCCCAACCAGTATAATCTTAGCTTGCATTTTTCATTTAGGCAAGGATTGATTGCATTCAGAAGTCATTATTTCTAAAAACGTGACAATACAATGCTGTCTCAGTCTGCTGCCCACACATAAGTTCATATGGCCAAGGTACCTGAATTTAAATAGTGGCATTGTTGCTTTCTACTCTGATTCCCCCTGTGAGAATATGTTGCATTTTTGCCACTGGATGGGATTCTGATCAATTCAGTGTTAGTAAATGTGATCTTCATCTTGGATTTCCTTAAAAAAAGACAAAACCGTTTCATTAGTGTAGCAGAGGTGATTGGTGTTTACCCTGAAAAGTAGAAGAGAAACAGCATCATGGCATTTCAGAACCGAAAATGGTGCTCACCCAAAAAAAAATGTTAGAGGTTGATCACTGGCAGGGAAATGATTTCTGTGATAAGTTTAAGTAGAGTGGGGGAATTTAATGATTTTTAAAAAAAATGTAAATAGCTATCTTTTTATAATCAGGAAGCTGAGCATGAATGTTGTGGGGTTTTGCCAGTGATCCTAAAATTACTTTTTGCTAATTAAGGAAATTAAAACCTTATGGTATTCCATGTCTATTAAGCAAAAAATTACTTTTCTTCTACTAAAAACCAATATGTGTTTTGAAATGCTAATGTTACAACTTCCTTTTGCTTGGTTTCTTCTTTTTATCAGTTCAGCCTCCTCCCAAGCCTTTGCAGCCATCTTCGCTGTCCTCAACCAGTAATCTTTTGAAAGATGTGGCTCCTTTAATTGTCTTTGATGTCGTTGAGGAACAGACTTGCCAAGACAGCCCCAATGTTGGGGCATGTCCAGTGCCCAAACCAAGATCAAAAGTCAATCTCAAACCTATAGTCAGAGACACTTCAAGCAACATAAAAGACCATCAGGAAACTAGTCAACCAACTGTAAAACGGGAAGCATCACCAAGTCAGTCCCTGTCCTTGTTAGATGGGAGCAACTTAGAAAATCAAGCCGTGATAAACAGAATGAGCACAGAAAGAAACCAAGCTAGTATTGTTTCACGGATCAAAGCTTTTGAATCCCAACCAAATGCTGAAACCTCAGGATTATCTAAGAAACCAGAAATTGCTCCCCGGACATTTCCCCCAAGGCCTGCTGTTCCTACGGGAAAACCTACTGTGGCTCCAAAGCCATCCATGAATAGAGCTTCTGGAGAGTGGGACTCATTGACTGAAAACAAACTCAAGATTGCCTCCAAGGAAGGACCCTCTACACACTTGCACCCTCACGAAGTGGGAGGCATCCCAGTAACCAAACCTGAATTGCCAAAGAAACCAAAGGCTGGCCTTGTGCAGAGTGTTAGTAACGGCCCACTGGACATTCTAGGAAGCAAGTTATCAGTGGAAATCCCTGAGAAGGAGAAGAGAATTCCAACTCCAGCACCACGGCCCTTACCACCGAAGAAATTACCTTCCTTAGAAGACCCTGCCTTTCCTCCACCTCCATTGAAGCCAGTCGCTGCCTCTCCTAGGCTCTCTGTGGCTGCCCAAACCAGAGCTTTCAGGTCCCTGGGAGAAAGCCCAACAGGAATCCCATCTAGCCCTTCGTCTCAGTGCTCCCCAGTGGTAGAAGCGGATCTTATCAGCTTTGATGATGACGTTCTGCCTGCGCCAGCAGCTGGCTTGGCTGAAGAACACCTGGCTTCAGAGATGCCCCTGGGTAAGTGGGGGAGGAACAGGGCATCTGCATGGGATATTTTCCTGCACTTTTTGATTTTGAGAATTTTGAGTTAGTATCACAGAGGGAGAGGGAAAGAGATCGGGAAGGGAGGGAGGGAAAGAAGTGATTGATGAAACAAAATAAAGACATGGCAGGAAAAGTAGTTTAGGGGAGGGATGAAGACAAGGAGAGGAAGGTGGTAAATATGTTGAGGCTGAGATGATGGAAAGAAATGATGAAAGAGGTACCTTTCAAGTAAATTGAATTAATTTGGCTGCCTGGACTAGACTTAATAAATTTAAGTCCAAATTGCCAAAATTATATCTGCACGTATATGGCAGGAGGCAGGGATTGTTTGGTTACGTCTTTTGGGACAGAGTGGGGAATCTGGGTCTGTAAGATCATCAATGTAGGAAACATCCCTCCTGCCTGCTCCCTCGTGCAGATCAGCAACTGTACTATAACTTTTAGTCTTAGCTTCATGTCCACTTAGTTACTTATGTGCCATACTGGGATAGGTACATAATTTGTTTCTATGTGACTATACGTGTGTGTGTGTGTGTGTGTGTGTGTGTGCGTGTGTGTGTGTGTGTGTGTGTGTGTGTGTGTGTGAGAGATAAAGGCAAGAGATGAATCCAGGTCTGGAGAGTGGTAACATGGTGTAGTGGAAAGGATACCAGCCTTAGAATCAGGAAGTCTTGAGTTTGAGTCCTGACTCCTACATATAACAGCTGTGATGATCACAAGCAGGTCACTTAATTTCACAGTACCCCAGGCAGTTCTCTGAGGCTATAAATTACAGATGAGCCATGCTGGAATTCCCTATCCAGGTGAGATCACAGGTAGAGTTTTTAAAAAATAATAGTTGTAGGAAAAGAGACAAAATAGGGCATTTTACCCTTAAAACAGATTCTTGAGCAAAAAGAAATCTACCTACGCCCATAAGGAAGTTTACCTTCTTATTGCATGCTATTCAAATGACTCAAATTAGGCAGACCAGTGCCTTCATGAGAATGCAAGGCTCATTCACATTCATTTCCAACAAATCCATCAAATATTGAAAGTATGGAACAAAAGACAAAAATGAAACCTTTCTTTAGCTGTCATTTACTTTCTCCTGGAGGAAACAGTGGCAGTAATCATGATGAGCTGCCATCTGTAGAGGGCTTTAACATTTGAAAATCGCATTATATCCATTCGTTCGTTTCTCACAACAGCCCTGTGAAATAGGTTCTCTCATTAAACTGAGGCTTTGAGAAATTAAGTGACTTCTCTGAGGTTATATGTATCTGTGACAGTGTTTTCGTTCAGGTTGCGTCTGACTTTGTGACCTCATTTTGGGAGTTCTCTTGGCAAGGACAGAGTGGTTTGCCATTCCTTCTCCAGCTCATTTGACAGATGAGGAAATGGAGGCAAATAGGGTTAACTGATTGCCCAGGGTCACTTAGTGTCTGAGTCCAGATTTGAACTCATGAAAATCAGTCTTCCTGATTCCAAGCCCATTGCTGTCTACTGTGCCACCTTGCTACCCCAGAGCACTTCAAATTCAGTGCTCTATCCATTATGCCACATGCCTCTGTGTGTACAGTTTGTTTGTATTTTATTTATTCATATCTTAGTTATCTACATATTCATAAATTTCTATATTAATACATACAGTCTCAATGTGAAGCAGTTTCATTGGGAGGAGAGCAGTAACACCTGAGGGGATTTGGAAAGTCCTCATGTAGAGGACGGCCCTGAGCTATGCATCGTTCCCTCGGTTTGAATGATTATTTTGATTATTTTTATACTGACAATTTTCATGTCTACCTATTCAGCTCTAACCTCTCTCCTGACCCTCCAGCCTCACCTCTCTAACTGCCTATTACACATCTCAAGCTGGATATCCTGTAGATATCTGAAATTCAACATGTCCAAAACTGAACTCAATTATCTTTTCCCCTAAACCCTTCCCCTTCCAACCTACGTGTCATCCTTGACTCCTCCCTCTCTCTCATTCCCCACATCCAATTTGTTGCCAAGACCTGTAGATTTTATCTTCCAAACATCTTTCTCACATGTGCTTCCTTCTCTGCCCACCATCACTATAGTACAGATCCTCATCATCCCATGCCTAGATGGCCACAATAACCTGCTGGTTGGTCTCTATCATAAGTCTCTCCCCATTCCAGTTCATCAGTAGTTATCATTCGTTCAGTTGTCAAATTAAAGCACAGATCTAACCAGTTCACCTCTTTATTCAGACTCCACTGACTGCTTCTCACTTTCAGGATCAAATGTAAAATCCTGTTTGACGTTCAAAGCCCTTCTCCCTTTCCAGTCTTCTTACACTCTGCTCCTCGCCCACCCCATACTCTTCAGTCCATGATACAGGTCTCTTTGCTGTTCCTCAAACAAGGCATACGCCATCTCCATTTTCACTTCTCTATGCTTGGAATACTCTCTCTCCTCATCTCCACCTCGTGGCCCAACTTCTTCAAGTCCCTGCTAAAATCCTATCTTCTCTAAGAAGCCTACTTTGGTTTCCCTTTGTACTAGTGCCTTAATTCTCTATCATTCATGGCTTGTTATTGATTATAATGTATCACGTGTATATCTTGTTCATACATGTTGTCTCCAACATTAGACTGTTAATTCCCTGAGATCAAGGACTATCCTTTATCTTTCTTTGTACTGCTAGTACTAAGCACATAGTACTAGGCACATAGTAAGCCCTTAATAGATGTTTACGGATTGATTAAAGGGGAACAGTTTGGACAAAGTCACATGCACAAAATTTGGGTCGTTTAAATACCAGAGGCTTAATCTTTTTTTTAATGTTGTACTGATGATTATTTTTATCATAAAAAAACAAATTAGGAAATTGGTTGTATCTTAAAAAGTATATCTCATTCTATACCTCCGTCCACTTCTCCCGAGAGATTGTCACCAATAATCTTCCCTGAAGAATCCAAGATTTTTTAAAGTAAAAGGTGGATGATATCGGTTTTGAGGCTAGAGAAAGAATAATTATGTGACACGGATACAAAAGATGTCATTCTTTATGCATGATAAGGAGGAAGTTGTGACAGTCTAGGATGTTGTAATCACGTCTATCCGTGATTTATTAAACAAAGCGCTGCTGTGCTGAGCCTTGAGAAGCTTCCTTTTCCTATTGTATATATGTTGACTTCTTTGAAGGAAGTTTCCAAAGGGTATCATTTTGAGGCCACGTAACCCCAATGGCCTTCTCAAGGAGTCTTTTATAAACAACAACATTTATCCAAGAAAGCCATCTTCCTGATTTCACAACCACATTCTCCATATTGTCATTGTTCATTATTTTTGTAGCAGTCCCCAAATATTTATTAAATCTCCATTGTACACATGACACGGTAACTCATTACATTGGAATATAGAAAGATACACAACGCTTGCCCAGGAAGAATAGACAACTCAGCGCTGAAGACAACATCGACAAAACAAATGTCTCCATGGATACACAGTACTTTAAAAACAATGTTGTGATGGTTTATTTTCTTTGGAATTCTTTTTTGAATGGTTCAGCTTCCAGCTGGGGCAGGAAGACACAGTGGAAACAGAGAGCCTGAATCCTAGTATCTTGGAGAGAAAATCTAGTCCGGTGCCTTTATTTTACAGATGAGAAAACTGAGGCCCAGAGAGAGACAATGCAAAATACCCAGGGTCACACAAATTAATGATACAGGCCAAATCACATCTTTCACAGTCTTTGAAGCAGCCCAGGGAAGAAGGAAGAGGTGATGAGGACTTTTGTGATTTTAGAGGCTTTCTTTTGTTTTGGGGGTTTTTTTTGTTTTTTTATTAAATTAATTTGTTTTCACTTTTCATTTTTATAAGTCTTAAATTTTTTCCCCCTTCCTCCCCAAGATGGCATGCAATCTTATATGGGCTCTACACATACATTCTTATGAAACATATTTTCATATTAGTCATATTGCATAGAAGAATTAAAATGAATGGGAGAAACCATGAGAAAAACCAAACCAAAACAAAACATAACATAACACAAAAGAAAATAGTCTCCTTCATTCTGCATTCCAATTCCATCTTTCTCTGGATGTGGATGGCATTTTGCCTCAAGTCCTTTGGGAATATTTTAGGTCCTTGCATTGCTGTGAAAGAGCTAAGCTTATCAGAAACAGTCCTCGCACACTGTGGCTGTTACTGTGTATAATGTTCTCCTGGTTCTGCTCCTTTCACTCAGCATCAGATCATATAAGTCTTTCCAGGCCTCTCCAAAGTCTTCCTGTTCATCCTTTCTTACAGCACAATAGTAGCGCATTACATTCATATACCATAATATATTCAGCCATTCCCCAATTGATGGGCATCCCCTTCATTTCCAGTTTTTGGCCACCAGAAAGAGAGCTGCTATATATACTTTTGTACATGTGGGACCCTTTCCCATTTTTATGATCTCTTGGGGATACAGTCCTAGAAGCGATATTGCTGAGTCAAAGGGTAGGCACATTTTTGTAGTCCTTTGGGCATAGTTCCAAACTGCTCTCCAGAATGGTTGGACCAAAGGCTTTCTTTTGTGTTGTAATTGTTGTTCACTCATTTCAGTTGTGTCTGACTCTTTGTAACTCCATTTCCTTCTCCAAATCATTTGGCAGACAAGGGAACTGAAGCCAACAGGGTTAAGTGACTTGCCCAGGGTCACACAGTCACTAAGTATCTGAGGCCAGATTTGAACCTAGGAAGATCAAAGTGCCTGACGCCAGGCCCAGCACTCTGTCCATTTTGCTACCTAGCTGCTTCAATATCCTAACTAATTCTCTTATGACTTTGAATTTCAGAATAGCTGTTAATCTGCATAAGTTGAAGGATATTCTACACTGGGAATTCTTTACATTGATGAATTTGCTGGTCTGGCCCCAGACTAAATTAAGATCAAAATGAAATAATCTTCTCACAGAAAACTAAGGAGACTTTGGTCATGCACAGAGTTGAGAGGGTAACCTGAAGCTCATTCTTATCCCCAGTACCTCCCTTCTCCTCACTTGACCACAATTGTTTCTTCCATTCCTGGGGATGTATTGACTCCACACTCTTTCCTCCAGGAAACCCCACTCCACTTTTCATCCAAAATTTACATTATTTAATGAGGAAAGTGCAACTGTCACAACTTAGCCATAATATATTTTAGCCCACTCATTCTTTAACTTCAAAGCTTTGTGTTATATGAAAGGCATCTGTGCCTGTCATAATTTTGTAAAATTCATTACTTAGAACATAGAAGTAAATGTGCTTGCCTTTCTATCAGTTCTTGAAACTATAGATCATTGTGGTAGGTATCGAATGGCTTGAAATCCAGCCTTGGTGAAATGGAAAGAGTGCTGAACGTGAAGTCAAAAGATCTGAGTTTGAGTCTGCTCCTTTTTCCCTGTGTGATCTTGGGCGGGTAGCATAGCTTCTCTGGGCCTCAGTTTCCTCATCTGTAAAATGAGGTGATCAAACTAGATAACTTCCCAGATCCTGTCTAGTTTCAGATGGATGATCCTATGATTAATTTTTGTCTCTTCACAGCTCAAGCCTGTGGTAATGCAATACTTCTTTAAAAAATGACCTAGTAGGAAGAAAAAAAGATTTTGAAGAAATAAGGAGAATGAGAGACTTCATTGTTTTTCATTGAAATTTCTCACTGAGGGGAAAAAAATGGTGATGGATGCTCCTTTGAAAATGACTAAAATTAATACCAGAGATAATTGGAGATAAATTTCCTTGAGAAAATATGTTTTGTTGAATATGCCTCTGCCACTACCCATTGAAAGGGCTTTGGAAAGACAAAATGTTGAAGGCTGTGGTTGGCTTTAATTGTGATTTAAAAAGTGCCTTTTCTCTTGCTTCGATTCACTCACTGCCTTCCAACAGGAATAGTATATTCTATACCAGTCTTTGTTTTCTGTCTGAGTCAAGGCCCTTTAGGACTGCCTCCATTTCATCTCTCTCCTGATGATCATATCTTCCTGTTTGTCTAATTAGAATTATGTTGTTTGCCTGCATTTTTTGTAGCACAATCTATAAATATGCACACCTCTACTTAGAGTTGTTGTTATTCAGGCGTTTCTGTCATGTCCAACTCTTTGTGACCTCATTTGGGGTTTTCTTGGCAAAGATAGTAGAGTGGTTTGCCATTTCCTTCTCCAGCTCATTTTTACAGATGAGGAAACTGAGGCAAGCAGGGGTAAGTGACTTGCCCAGGGTCACACAGCTGAGTCCAGATTTGAACCGATGAAGATGAGTGATCCTGATTCTAAGCCCATCGCTCTATGTACTGTGCCACTTAGCTGCCTCCTTATAATAACCAAATGTACACAGCAATCTGGAGGTAATTCAGTGGGGTTGTTGATAGAGAAGAGCTGTGCCTCGAATAAGAAACTCGAATCTTCCTATCCATATTCTTTCATTTAAGGACTAGAAGGCCAAAGGGAACATTCATGGAATTAACATTTTAGTGTCTACTCTGCAAAGAAATGCAGAATTTAGAGAACATATCACCTTCACGAAGATTACTGTTTAGTAAGACACAAACACAAAGAACTATAGGAGACGATAAATACATTAGATTAGTAACAGGCTAGCAAGCTCTGGTGGATAGAAGGCTAGCCTCAGAATCAGAAGATCTGGGTTCGAGTGCTGACTCTGATACGTAACATATATGACCCTAGACAAATGACTCCTTCAGTGCTTTCAAGCTACTCTTTAAGGCTGTAAATTGAAGAATAGAGACTGATATACTTTGGGAGAGGGAAATCGCTTACCAGGAGCTCCTTATACCAATGAAATAACAAGTATTGTGTACTTTACAGTGAATTAAATCACTGTGTAAGATTGAAGAAAAGAAAATTATTCCTAATACCTGGAATCTGAAAAGGTAATGATATTTAATCTGGCATTTTAAAAGATGAGGAGGAAATCAACAGGTACAGAAGGCAAAGGAGGAAATTCTGGGCTTTGGGGACAGCCATAGCAAACGCATGGAGATAAGAGAGCTGAGGCATGTTCAGAAGGCAAAGAGTGGGTCAGTTTGGCTAGAGAAGGTCTATGAACAGCCATGGGCAAATGGTGTGATGGCTGAATAGGTGGGAAGCTGACTGTAGGGCCAGTCTAAGATACAGAGGGCTAACAAAGCAGGTTATTTCACTTATTCATCAATCTACTGAACTTGACCTTCAACCGAATGCATTGGAAAAAGGGGAGTAAAGGTAGAATTATTCATTAGGCAACTCTCTTTAATAATCTTAATAATAAACTTTAGTAATCAAAGTGATGGGGAGCTAGGCGAAAAGCAGTAAGAATAGAGAAGATGAGATGAATGTGGGAAATATTACCGAGTTAGAATCAACAAGACTTGGAGGTAAGAAGTGAAAAAAAGGGGAAAGTCAATTTCAAATCTAGGAGAGTTCCCCTGACAGAAATAGGGAAGGAGAAGGAGGAACAGGTTTAAGGGGAATGATGATCAGCCCTGTTTGAGACATATGGTTTGAAGAACTAGTGGAACATCCAGGGAGAAATAGCCAGTAGGCTATGTTTGATATATGGGTCTGGTGCCCAAAGAGAGTCCAGGCCTAGAAATAAATTTTTGGAAGTTATTTGGGTAGAGGTATTAGTTGAAACCAGAGGAGAAAATGAAGAATATGATTTTGGAGAGAGTATATATAAGAACCAGGGATATATCTTAACTTCATAGGATTATAGATTTGGAACTAAAAGGGATCTTGGAGGTTATCTAGTCAAGTCCAAAAGTATTCATTAGGTACCTGCTACATGCCTATCCAACCCCTTCCTTTTACAGATGAGAAAACTGGGTCCCAGAAAGGTTAAGGGAGTTACACAGGTAAAAAGTGGCAAAGCCAGAATCTAAACCGAGACCCAATGGAGGCCCCTTCACACCCCATCACGCTGTTTCACATTCTTCTTTTACTTGAATTAGGTTTTTATGCCTGAACTGCTAAGTGGGTGTTTTATTATATCATTAGACTCTGAATAAGTACCTAATTAAGAAGATGAGAGAAAATGCGATGAGCTCTCAAAGTGATGAGCTCAATGTTTCTGTGTCCATATGCTGTTTATAGAATGTGCCCCTTTACTTTACAGTCACAGCTACATGAGATAAAGTGACAAGATTCAGGCTAGTCAAAGAATCTGTGACTTGGTCACTTTAGAGAATTCCTGGCATGGGAACTGCCCAGACAAATGAGTAAGTTACTTCCTAAATACGTCCTAGGGAATTGCCTTCCCCAAAATCACATAGCTAGTTTATATCAGAAGGAGCAACTAAACCTAGATCTTCTTGACTCCAAGCCCAGACCTTTCTCTATTCAGTTTTCCACTGCACCACCAACCCCAGTGAGCTGTGTAGCAATGGATGCCAATTGTCCCAAGGGATCGCAGCATGCTAGATCTCAAGCTGAAAGGGATTTGAGAGGTCAAAGGTATCCGGTGAGAGTAGAGATCAGTAAGGATGCATTTATCACCAATAAAAGAAACAAACTGGGAGCTATGATTTTTTAATTGGACAGTAGTACTATGTGCACAAGGATCATTTTTCTAGTATTTAGAATGAATTGTTAAAACTTAGTCATTCATGTGTTCAGCAAGCACCGTGTGTGTGTGTGTGTATGTGTGTGTGTGTGCGTGTGTATGTGTGTGTGTATGTGACATACTCACTAGGTGCTGTACATATAAAAACAAAACAAAAAAAGATTTTGGTCCTTAAAGAGCTGACAATGTGCTAGACGCTGGAAGAGGCAAGAGAAGACATGACCTCAGAAGTATCTTTCCTTCCTTTCTTTCTTCCTCCATCCTAAAGAGAGAAGAGTTAATGAGTTATTCCTACAATGATGTAGCCTTACTATTCTCAGAGGAAGAGACATCAGGAAAAATTAAAGCTATGCAAACATAGCCAAGATGAGAATATTATTACAGAAAACCTCATAAAACAGACAATTTAGTGTTGGATTCATTTTTTGTCTGTGGCATGCCTTCCAGGTTAATGTAAATGAAGTTGAGAAATAGTAGTAGTTCCCTTTCACACCTTTACCGGTCGTACTAACTTGTCAAAACATAAGCATACATCTTCTGTCATCCACATTACGCAAACCAGCATAATAGGTTAGCAGCCAATTTCTGCCATTAAATAGATCTAAAGGGAGAGAAGTGACCCACACAGAATTAGGGAGGGTGGAATCAGTTATGAGGTGGCAAGAATATCATTCAAGGCAGATAATGAGTGGAAAACCAGCTTCATCAGCAGTACTTGTCTTAAACTCAGTAATGATAAATAGTTTGGATCTAGGATGGGAAGCAAGCTTGGCTTCAGGTTGCAGCTGATGTGTTGATGTGAAGGAAGAGGAAGAGGCAGATAACTCGATTAAGCATTTATTAAGTGCTTACTATGTCCAGTAACTTAGTAAGTGCTTAATAAATGCTTATTGCTAAGTGATGGGGATACAAAGAAAAGAAAAAAAAACATAATCCCAGTTCTCCCAGAGCTCATATTTTAATGACACAGAAAACATCGAAATAACTGTACATAGAAGATCTATACAGAGAAGATGAAATGTGATCTAAGAGAGAAAGCACAAAGAGAATAAACATTTTTAGTAGATGTGGTAAGAAAAGCCAGGGGCTTTCTCAGCCTCAGATCTTAGACTCTTTTGGAGACCCTTTATACATTTTTTCTGGAAGGAAGGATCAGACAATCTGTATTAAAAACAACTGTAGGGGAGTTCTGTGCATGAATATTAGCAGCATGTTACTAGATTTTGTTCTGTATACATTTTATTTTTAAAAATATGTTTTTTCTTATTTTTAAATTTAGTTTTAGTTTTCAAAATTCACTTCCATAAATTTTGAATTTTTTCTGCCTCCTTCCCCTCTCCCCAAGACAGCTTGTAATTGAATATAGGCTCTACATACACATTCTTATTAAAAATTTAAAAAATATGCTTTATTGCTGACTTTTGCTTTTACATCACAGTATTTCTGGATATACTTATTCCAAGTAATGAACTTTTTCAAAACAAAAAAGTAATCAAAGTCAAGTAATATAATGTCCAGGTCTAACAATATAAACAACCTTCTGCCCCTACAAGCCCTTACCTCTCTGTGACAGGCAGGAAGTGCATTTCATAATCTCTCCTCTGATGGTTAGATTAATCATTATGATGACTCAGTTTCCCTTCTGTGTTCCATGTTCTTTTTGCTTATATTATTGTAGCCATTGTTGGTTCTGTATCAGTTCATACAAAGCTTCTCATGTTTCTTCAGATGCCTCATTTATTTCTTATAGAGTGGCATTATTCCAGTGCCTCCTTCCCTAACTGATAAACCTTCATTTTATTTCTAGTTTGTTTGGTTTTTTGGCAGCTACAAAAAGTGCTGTCATGAGTATTTTGGTATTGTGAGGCTTTCTTTCTGTTGTGGACCTCCTTAGAGCGTATGGACATCTCTGGATCAAAGGCAATGAATATTTTATTGACTTCTCAGTTCCACATTGTTTCCTGCAGTTCCTCTAACAGTCTTCCCACATAACCTCCAACACTGGCAATTTGTATCCTTTATCATCTTTACTAATTTGATAGGTTTCAGCTGAACCTCCGAGGTGTTGAAATTTGCTTTCCTCTTATTAGTGATTTGGAACAATCTTTCATATTGTTATTGATACTACTTTTTTTAATATCAGGTTCTTAAACAAATTCTCACAAGTGTTTGCAAGACATTTTACCACAAAAATTTCATAAAATAAATTAAAATTGCTGTAATTAAGAGAATTTTTTTAAAATGGGGTATAGAATCAGTCTCAAAGTTAGAAGGGATTTTAAAAATCTTCCATGTCTAGGTGGCACAGTGGAAGACCCGACTTCAAATCCTCTCTCAGGTATTTTCTAGCTGTATGACCACAGACAAGTCACTTAATCGCCCTGTGCCTCAATTTCCACATCCGTAAAGTGGGGATAATAATATCACCTACCTCAAGGATGTTGTAGACGTCAAATGAGATAACACGCGAAGTGCTTTGAAAACCTTCAACTACCTATTATTGTTGTTCTTAGCTGTAATCATCCATATCAGATGATCTCCAAAATGCCTTTCATAGGACTATGAGTATAGAGCTAGAAGGGATTCTTTAGAGTCATCTATTTATATGCCATCATTTTACAAGTAAAGAAACTGAGGTGGAGGGATGAAATTAATTGCTTATGGTCATACAGGTAGTAGTTAGCAGAGGGTCACGTGGAGTCATTCTTTTCCAGTGTCCTGTACTCCTTTTTCTCTCTTGAAACTGAAGTGATGGCTGAATACATTATTGTGAGGATGAATTTTTTAAAAAGAGTGATAGTACAGAAGAGCTTTCCTTCCCCTGATAACTGAGCCAACAACTCTCTCTAACCTGAGCACATCACAGTTTTCCCTCTCCTCTCATTGGTCACACTCAAGCTTTCTCTGCTTTCACCACTCTGGACTCTGTAGGAAGCCATCCCTGGACAGAGAATTGTGATCATCCCAAACTCTGCTGGAAGACCTCCAGTCAGGGTGGACCCATCTGAAAGTGGACATTCCACTTTCAGATAGCTCAATAATTAGGAAATTTTCCCTTCCATCAAGCCTAAATCTGCCTCTCTGCAGTCTCCACCCATTTCTCCTAGCTCTGTCCTATGGGGCCAAGCAGGACTAAAGTCTAAAGCCTTTTTCACATGACAGCCTTTCAAATAAAGAGCTCTCATGTCCTGTCCCCACTTTCCACCTTGGTTCTTCTCTTTTTTAGATTAATATGCATTATAATGGAGAAGAAAATATCCAAATAACTAGATGTATACAGAGTAGATGGAAAGTGACCTCAAAAAAAAGCATAAGGAGAGGGGAGGAGCCAAGATGGCAGAGTAGAAAGATTCACATACGCTAGCTCCAAACCCACAACCCATAAAATGTCTGTAAAAAAGAACTCCCAACAAATTCTGGAGCAGCAGAAGCCACAGAACAATGGAGCGGAGGAGATTTCTGTTTTAGAGATCCCTGAAAAACCAACGAAAGGTCTGTTGTGCCCTGGACCCAGAGCCCAGCCCAGCCCTGCCTTGGCCGCGCGGCACCAAGAGGAGCTGATCCGAGCAGGCTTCAGTGACGGAATCTCCAGCGGCTGCGCAGGTCCCTCCACCCATGGGCACCAGGGGTGAGCAAGAGAGTCTTTTTGGCTTGCCAGGAGGGGAGCAGGGTGTCTCCATAACTCAGGCCCCCTCGGGAGGCAGCAGTGGGGTGGCAACAGACAGGGGCTCCCCAAGCAGGCAGGAGCTAGGATCCATTGTTGAAGGTCTCCACATAAACCCCCTGAGGGAACTGAGCCCCATGAGGCTGCCCTGCCCCCCACCTGAGCACCTGAACTTAATCTCACACTGAATAACAACCCTGCGCCTGCCCAAAGCCCTGAGGCTGAGAAGCAGCATTTGAATCTCAGACCCCAAGCCTGGCTGGGCGGATCTGGAGGCGAGGTGGGGGTGGAAAGAAAACTCAGAAGGCAAGTCACTGGCTGGGAAAATGCCCAGAAAAGGGAAAAAAAATAAGACTATAGAAGGTTACTTTCTTGGTGAATAGGTATTTCCTCCCTTCCTTTCTGATGAGGAAAAACAATGCTTACCATCAGGGAAAGACACAGAAGTCAAGGCTTCTGTATCCCAGCCCACCCAATGGGCTCAGGCCATGGAAGAGCTCAAAAAAGATTTTGAAAATCAAGTTAGAGAGGTGGAGGAAAAACTGGGAAGAGAAATGAGAGAGATGCAAGTAAACTATGAAAAGCAGGTCAACACCTTGCTAAGGGAGACCCAAAAAAATCCTGAAGAAAATAACACCTTGAAAAATAGGCTAACTCAAGTGGCAAAAGAGGTTCAAGAAGCCAATGAGGAGAAGAATGCTTTCAAAAGCAGAATTAGCCAAATGAAAAAGGAGGTTCAAAAGCTCACTGAAGAAAATAGTTCTTTCAAAATTAGAATGGAACAGAATGAGACTAATGACTTTATAAGGAACCCAGAAATCACAAAACAAAACCAAAAAAATGAAAAAATGGAAGATAATGTGAAATATCTCATTGGAAAAACAACTGACCTGGAAAATAGATCCAGGAGAGACAATTTGAAAATTATGGGTCTGCCTGAAAGCCATGATCAGAAAAAGAGCCTAGACATCATCTTTCATGAAGTTATCAAGGAAAACTGCCCTGATATTCTAGAACCAGAGGGCAAAATAAATATTGAAAGAATCCACAGATCCTCTCCTGAAAGAGATCCAAAAAGAGAAACTCCTAGGAACACTGTGGCCAAATTCCAGAGTTCCCTGGTCAAGGAGAAAATATTGCAGGCAGCTAGAAAGAAACAATTCAAGTATTGTGGAAATGCAATCAGGGTAACACAAGATCTAGCAGCTTCTACATTAAGGGATCGAAGGGCGTGGAATAGGATATTCCAGAAGTAAAAGGAACTAGGACTAAAACCAAGAATCACCTACCCAGCAAAACTGAGTATAATACTTCAGGGGAAAAATTGGTCTTTCAATGAAATAGAGGACTTTCAAGCATTCTTGATGAAAAGACCAGAGCTGAAAAGAAAATTTGACTTCCAAACACAAGAATGAAGAGAAGCATGAAAAGGTAAACAGCAAAGAGAAGTCATAAGGGACTTACTAAAGTTGAACTGTTTACATTCCTACATGGAAAGACAATATTTGTAACTCTTGAAACTTTTCAGTATCTGGGTACTGGGTGGGATTACACACACACACACATACACACACACACACATGCACACATACACACGCAGAGAGACAGAATGCACAGAGTGAATTGAAGAGGATGGGATCGTATCTTTAAAAAATGAAATTAAGCAGTGAGAGAGAAATATATTGGGAGGAAAAAGGGAGAAATGGAATGGGGTAAATTATCTCTCATAAAAGAGGCAAGCAAAAGACATATTAGTGGAGGGATAAAGAGGGGAGGTGAGAGAAAAACATGAAGTTTACTCTCATCACATTCCACTAAAGGAAGGAATAAAATGCACACTCATTTTGGTATGAAAACCTATCTTACAATACAGGAAAGTGGGGGATAAGGGGATAAGCAGGGTGGGGGGGATGATGGAAGGGAGGGCAATGGGAGGAGGGAGCACTTTGAAGTCAACACTCTTGGGGAGGGACAGGATCAAAAGAGAGAATAGAAGTAATGGGGGACAGGATAGGATGGAGGGAAATATAGTTAGTCTTATACAACACGACTATTATGGAAGTCATTTGCAAAACTACACAGATATGGCCTATATTGAATTGCTTGCCTTCCAAAGCGAAGGGGTAGAGAGGGAAGGATGAAGAGAAGTTGGAACTCAAAGTTTTAGGAACAACTGTTGAGTACTGTTCTTGCCACTAGGAAATAAGAAATACAGGTAAAGGTGTATAGAAAGTTATTTGGCCCTACAGGACAAAAGAGAAGAAGGGGACAAGGGCAGAGAGGGATGATAGAAGAGAGAGCAGATTGGTGATAGGGGCAATTGGAATGCTCAGTGTTTTGGGGTGGGGGGAGGGGACAAATGGGGAGAAAATTTGGAACCCAAAATTTTGTGGAAATGAATGTTAAAAGTTAAATAAATTAATTTAAAAAAAAAAGCTTTAGGAGAATAAACATTTTCAACAAATGTGAAAAGAAATTCAATTCGGTTTAATTCAGTAAGCATTTATTAAATACCCACTGTGTTCTAGGGAGATACAGAAACAAAATTAGAAAGTCCCTTCCCTTAAGTGACTTATATTCCATATGATGGGGGGAGGGGAGAGACAAAATCTATAGATATAGATATAATCTATATAGATATAATCTACGGATAAATGAGTGCTATGGATGTGCAAAGTGATCCCAGGATGAGAAGAATGCTACTACCTGGAGAGAGCCAAAGAGGCTTCTAAAGAATAGTAGTTGAGTGGGTGTAGGCGTTCCAAGAGGCAGAACAGGACTATGGAATATTAAGCCTCCAGACACCGTGTCTGCTTGTTCATGAGTTCTTGTATGAAAAAAAATCCTGTCTCATGTGAAGAGGCTTGAGATGAACTTCATACAGAGCACTTAGAGCAGATTTCTATGTACCATAAGCATCATGAAAAATACCAGGGGTACATAGGCCTCCCTATCAAATGAGTATCATTTTCTCCTCCCAGTAATTCTGAGTTTCTAGCCTTGATTGCAGGCTGAGGGGTACCATGCAGACAGGGAAACAGATGTAGCAATCACTTTGCTCAGTGAGCACAGCTGGGGTAGATAATTAAACAGGCCCACTCCCGCCAGGAGGCCCGCAGTGGTGCAACACTGAGACTCATTTGCCTGGCTGGACTTAGATGGGAAATTCATATTAAACATGCTCGTTCCTAAGAGATATGTCACATAATAACTGTGCATGGCCTCAGTGCAAATTATTAGAGACCGGCTAAGGACCCACATGGTAATAAGGTAGGTAACTAAAAACTAACGGGTTTTTAGTTATAAAATATTTCTGCCACTAGACTATACAGTTAGAGCCTTCCATTTCAGGAAAAACGATTGTAAAACCTGCTTCTTCACATAATTGCTGCAAGTTGTACCAGCCTTACACACACAGAATTGAAATCATACTGAACATGTATATGTATGGGTACCCGTCTAGAAATCTCCCTCATCTTAGCATGGTGGCCTGAATTCCCATATTACTCCTTTGGATCAATCCTTTGCTCTAATGATATTGAGGGCACCTATAAAAATGCTAATACTTTCCCAAAGGCAGAGTATATGGAGCCATTATCAGTCTTAACATCTTAGCTTGAATTAGCTGCTGCATTCCCAGCTGAGAACATGGTCCTGAAGGAATGGGATGCAGGAGGAGACACAGTTGAGGGAGGAAGGAGTAGGAAGAGGAAAGAGATACTGGAAACGAGAGCTGCCTATCCTAGTAGGGCTCTGTACCAAGACTCTTAGGCAATATGGCGGAGCAAAAATGGGGAAGGAGATAGTGCCGAGAGAAAGCGCATCAGAGAGCTGAAAACAAATTGCATTTATTTTACAACCATGTATAAGATGAAATCTACTGAAGAAGGAAATAATAATTTATATCGTGCCTTAGGTGTGCCGGGGACTATACTAAGCACTGAAGAGAGATCTCTTTTTATCCCGGGAGGTAGTTGCTATTATTATCCCTATTTTGTAGATGAAGAAAGTGAGGCAAATAAAGGTTAAGTGACTTGCCCAGGGTCACACAGGTCCCCAATCTCAGTTAAACTCAGGTCTTCCTAATTCCAAGTCCAATACTCTATGCATTATGGTGCCACCTAGCTGCAGCTATCTCTGTTTGCGAAGGGATTGTGTTGTTGCTTTGTTGAGTCTGTTCAGTCGTGGCTGACACTTCATGAGTCTATTTTGGGGTTTTCTTGCAAAGACACCAAGCATTATTAGCAAGTGGGAATAACTGCTCAGAATGCACATACAAGATAACCTCTGAGTCTATCTAAATCTAATAAACAAAACAGTAAACCGATGAATAGATTAGGTAGAATTCTGGCCTTTCAGAACTAAGATGTTAGAAACAACAAATCATATTTTTATTGCATGTTAAGGTTTACTTTCCTCTGCATATGGCTCCATACTGCCAGTATTATGGCTGTGTTAAAGATGATGAATCCGAGGACTGAGATCACAACGTGATGCAATTTGTGATTGTTAAAAGTCAGAATTTGAACTGTTTTCTTCCGACTTAAAGTCCAGTGTCCTTTCACCTATATCACATTGTCTTTTGACTTTGCATAGTCAGTATAAGCCATAGATACCATTCCATTATGTTATGATTCTTCTTTCAGTCATGGTGTTAGTTGACTGGGCTATATCTGACCCTCCTGCAATGGCCAGTTTTCTGTATCTGGGACTTAATACAGTCTAAATCTGTAAAATGAGGATTAAACTAGATGATCTCTTAGGCCTCTTCCAGCTCTATGCCAATGTGATTGTGGTGTTCTAGTAACTGTAACCCAGGGTGACTGTTCCTGTGAATGGGAAATTGTGCCAGGCATCTCAAGCTTGAGTTGTGGCCCAACCAGGAAGTTTCCTATGACGTCAGTAGAGGCAAGGAACACAAACTGTATCATATGATTTTCCAGGTTAGGATCAAAGAACTACAGGGAGAACAGTGAAATTGTAGCAACATTGGTAGAGTGGCAGGAAGTCTCCAAGGACTGCCAAGCATCCCATCACCCACACTGGCATTGACACAAATAAATTGTACTTTTTTTGAAGCACCAATGATTCACAGTTATTTAGTAGTGCCTAAATCAAGTTCCAGGTAACTTGAGGAGCTTCTACGGAAGTCAGACTGAGATTGTGTGACCCAAAGAATTCTGAACACTTATGAGCAGAATTGGAGTTGCGGAAAGTGGAGTAGAAGGGAGTTATGGATTTACTACTGACCAGTGACTTCAGATGGCATTGGAATCTTCCTTCTCGTCCATGCTGGTTCTGAATTTCACCCAGCTAAAGACTCAGGTTTAAGGTGTTTATTAAATAGAAGCTTATAACAAAGTAATTGAGTCCTGTTCATACAAACAAGTTTTATTGTATTTTGCTTTGCTATTTGGCTTTGTTTTTGGTGGAGTGAAAGCTGTATTTCACCTTGTGGTCAGAACAGACAGAGAATGACAGTACATATTTGCTTTACTTAGTGTGCTTATCCTCCGAGACCAAGTAATAACAGTTCCTTAGTCACTTATCGACCCTTTTTTTGAGTTGGTATCCTCACTTTGGACATGGAGAGTCAAGCTTACCTAATGACTCTCCTTCACACCTTCACATCCCATCAGTTGCCAGGTCTTGTTGATTCTACCTTCATGAAACTGACCATCCCCTTCTCTACATTTACACAAACACTGCCCTAAAGGAAACCCTCATCATCTCACACCTGAACTATTGTAAAACTCCCCTTATTGAACTCCCTGCTTCAAGTCTCCATCATCCCCAGTCCATCCTCCAAAACTAAAGTTACATCCCAAAAAGCACCAAGCTCGCCAGAAAGTTCCAGTGGATTCTTGTTTCCTCTGTGATAAAATACAAAAGCCTGTGTTTGGCACTTAAAGCCCATCACAGTCTGCCTCCAACCTACCTTTTGAGATGTTTTTGCCTATTCATGTATTCTACATTCCAGCCACACTGACTCATTTACTGTTCTTAATACATTCTTCATACTCTAATTATATCTCATGTCTGGAATGTCCTCCCTCTTCATAGAATTTATACCTTTTTTTCAGAACTTAGCTCAAATACCACCCCATCCATTAGTTTTCCCAATCCCTTCCCCAAGCTTCTTGTGCCTCCCCCAAATTATTTTGTATTTACTTTGAATACAAAGTCTTGGTGCAGTTTAGCACAGTGGTCAGCATTTGTGGGCAGCATTTTAATAAACATTTATTGATCAATTAGTCCCTGAGTATATTCTCAATTCTATTTTCCCTCATCAGCAAAGTTCCATTGGTTCTAGTACTGGATTCCAAGCCTTAAATAAATCACAATGTCTCTGAACCTCAGTTTCCTTATTTAGAAAATGAAGTATTGTGGATTATTAGATTAACTTCAAGGCCACTTCCTAGCTCCAGGATTCCATAATCCTTAAATGTTCACTGATGATGTCACAAGATTCCCTATGTGACTCAATGCTGGAAGAACTCTTAAAGACCACCTAGTCTGTCCCTCCCGTGTTACAGATAAGGAAACCCAGAGAGGTTTGATGATGCGCCCAAGGTGATACATTGTATATAACCCACCTAGAATTGAAACTCAGATCCCCTGACGAAATCCATTTTTCTTTTCATTGTACAACACTGCCTTCCCTTTCCATCTTATATGAATTAACATCGTTTACATTTATTTTGTAGACATCTAGGGACCTGATGTGCACTTTTCCAAATTGTTTTCTATTTTTCAATCAGTTCTTTATAAATCATTTGAGATAGGAGATGCAGACTGGAGTGAAAGAGGAAGATGAGTGGGAAGGGGGACGCTAGGGAGTTATCGCATCTGCCAAGTATGACTATTCGCAATGGTGTCTCTTAGCCCTGTTCTACACTGGAATATCTTTCCATTCTCTTTCACTAAATAGAATTCTAGGGATTCCTGAACCTTGTTATTGAGTGAGAGTATCTGCTTGGAGTCCAGAGTAATGTTTTTAGAGTCACTTATCACTGGGTTCCAGTGGGGCACTTGCTAATTGACTGAATGGCCTTGGAAGGCATCTGGTACATGATGCAAGCTCTCACGATCTTGGATCTTTCCTCTCATCGTGGAGACAAAAAAATAATTGTATGAATTATTTACAGTGCTCTGAGTTATTGTCTTTCATGAGCTCCAACTTTGTTTTTTGTCCATGCAAACTGAGATTGTGTTTATCCATGAATAGCTTTCCCTGGGGCATGAAAAATATAACTCTTTAATTATGAATGAGGTTTTTGTTTGAGGCCTGTGTTAACTAAAACATGCAAAATAAATTGTGTTTTTCATTAGATCCCTTTCAGCTCCCCACAAAAGCCGAACCGCCAAAGGAACGAGCTGTCCAACCAGCGCCCACGCGAAAGCCCACTGTGATCCGAATCCCGGCCAAACCAGGGAAATGTAAGCTCTCCACCATCTTCTTTTGCTTTGCTCCTCTTCCATTCTTCTGAGGGAAATTTGCAGCAAGAAGCCAGTCTGTCTCACTCGTACATTAATTACCTCCCTCTCATTTTACCAATAATCAAAATATAAAAATAATCCTTTTTTTCCTTTTTTTTTAAAGTACAAAGTAGCTGTTGAAATTAGAGAACGTTTATGCCTTCAGTAGTAGTTGGACTGGATTACTTCTGAGAAGCTGCAGTGGTCTCAGTTTCTTCATCTGTAAAGCAAAGGAGTTGCATTAGATGCTTCTAAAAACTCCTCCACTTCTTACTTCTATGACATTCCTGTAAGGTCCCTAACAATTCTGTAATTTTTTACAAGCTTTTTTTCTTCAAAAAGCTTTTATAGGAGCATCATAAACATTCTCAGTTAAAAAAAATAAGGACCTATGAGTTCATCAGTGTATGGAAATTCCCTTCTTTGGATAGGCAACTTGACTGCTGTTTATAGCTTTAGCTCCCTGAAGCCCTGAGAGATCAAGTGGTATATACAAGGTCACACAGCCATTGTAGGTCTGATGCAGGACTCGAATTCAGGTCTTTCTGACTACAGGGCCAGCCATCTCACCACTATTCTGCCTGTCTTCATGTGCAACACCAACCCAGTGAACTGAAAACTACTTCACAGCTGATTATACAATTTGTTGATTTAAAAATTCCACAGCTCTTCCATCCTTTTCCCTGTCTTTTTTTCTTTTTCCTATCTTTTGACCATTTTATTTCTTAATAAATCCAACCTACACTGAAGTCTTTATTTGGAAAGGAGAGAAGGGCTGTGAAAAGAAAAACAATCTTATTCTTGTTGTTTTTCTGACATCTATGATAAGGTTCTCATTAAAAGGGGAAAATATTGAAATTAATGAATGAAGTTCATAACCAAGATCTGGATGTAGATACCATAAGGATCAATAGAATTAAGAACTTTAAAGTCCACTAATATAAAAGCCTGCATTCTAATGGACTTTGCAGCAATTCTTTCCTTTCCTTGATTTTTCTTGTTATCATAACTAATAAAATCTCCTGTGAGCTCTTCTGATAAGTTTTAACAATAGTGAAAGAGAGAGGTTTTGACACATTCCTTCATCTTAATCAAACAACATACATGATTAAGTTTTTAAAATATGTGAACAATGATGTCTACAGCCCGGTATCCCTTTACCACATGTGATCTCTTCTTTATGGGTCAATCAGGAAATGGCAGATTGGTTCCACGGTATTGAAAGTTTAGCAGTTACTCAATGAAGTGGCTGACTTGTGTTTCATTCATGTCCAACTCTTCATGACTCCATTTGGGGTTTTCTTGGCAGAAATACTAGAGTGATTTGCCATTTCCTTCTCCAGCTCATTTGACAGATGAGGAAACTAAGGCAAACAGAATTAAAGTGCTTTGTCCAAAGTCACACAGCTAGGAAGTGTCTGAAGCCAGATTTGAACTTATGAAGATGAGGCTTCCTGATTCCTAGCCAAGTGGATAGACTTCTGTTCTTGGAATGCTCATGCCCATGAAAGGATGATATTAAAAGGATGATATTAAAGGATGTCCTAGGGGTATAGCTTAGATGCCCTTGCAATGGGGATGATCTCAATCCATCTCCACCGTCTCCAACCTCTACTTAAGCAGTAACACCTCCACCTCTTTTCTCTGGGATCTCCTCAGCCAGTCCATACCTGCCATCCCCTATTTGTGTCCCTGGTTCCTCTCTACCTTTTAAGCCCTCTTGAACACCTACTTAGAGCTTTGAGTTATTTAATGCTCTCATGACTAGAATGTCCCCTTGTCTCCAGAGTTAAAGTTGGCAGGGCTTTCCTCTGACTCTCCCAAATCACCCCTTTAATTTAGTCATTTTGACTTTTCAAGAAAAAGCAGTATTCAAAGTGAAGGTGTGGGTTGTAATCTGCTGATGCTTTGCTAGTAGAAGGTGAGGGACAAGGAGAAGAGGAAGATTTAGAGAACGAGCCAGAGGAAATGTCCAGGGAACCAAATGTTTGAGAGCTCTCTTGTTATATTTGGAGTCCTTCCCCACACCCTGAAGCTGACAGGGAAGAAGAAATGCAACCTCAAGTGTCTCATTTAAGAAGGTCTCATCATCACAACCTGACACATTCCAGCAGAGTACCCTCTCCCCTAATCAATGAGAAGTTACCAAGCACAGTCATAATCCACAGGACTCCCAGAGAGAGGATGGACGTAGCTTTGTTGGCCACCTTCCCAAGGGTTGTTTTACTAGAAGACACACACAGAGAAACAGTCTGTGCCTGGGAATAATCCCAAGGCTTCCAAACAGTTTAGCCATACCCTTCCCAAACCCTGGAGATTTACTGGAGTCTGACTCCCTCTTCACAAGCCACTGAAACTACCATGAGACTCCACTATAGCAGCCAGTCTGTTGATACCAGTAGTGGACTGAATTTTTCCAGCTCTTTCGATCTCCCACTCCCTGCCTTCTTGTTACACCTATAGAGACAACACAGAACAGTCAGTGCCTTGGTGTTTTCCTTTGTGGTCATGCTGAACCAGCTCTTTGTCTCTGTTTAAAACCACTCCCTCTAGCCTTGGTGCTGATATTTATCAGTGGGATACAGTGGGATGTAGCCCAAAGGAGCCACTGATAATGCCCATTTGTATTTCTTCTTTTGAGATTTTGTTTGTTTTATCTTGAAACTAGTATTCTAGAAATCTGCAGACAAAATATGATTTATTTGATGACACACATGTGATATAACCCTCAAACATGAATTATCTTAAGAGCAATGGGGAGGTACGTGGTGGACATGAACAGACCAGCTCATTGCCAGTCAAGAACTGGGCAAAAAAGATGGGCCAGTGACGTGACAAGAATGAGCTCTAATTGGTGGAGAGTGATATGTTGCCCTCCTTGCAGTGACAAAAGAGCTGGAGAAAGTCTCTTAGCATGTTGGAAAAGCCCCAGGGAAGGATTTATGGGAGGATGTGGACAAGTGTTGCCCAGCATGGGCAGGCATGGAGTGTTACAGTCTGCTTCCTTGGTCCACATTGTTGAGGTCGCAGTTCAACTGAAATATCAAAGTAGAGAAACATCCGTAGCTTGTATCTGCCTGTGGATCTTAAGTAAAGTTGCTTTGGGATCCTGAATTTCCCCTCATGTGAAATGGTAGTGAGGGCCCTGAATCATTTCAAAGAACATTCTGAGGATGGTCTAATAAAAATAACCACCACCACTATAAGAATAACAATAAAAAATAACCAAAAGCATTGAAACACACATGGCTATGTGCCCTGAATCTTCTCAAAGAATGTTCTGAGGGAGGAATGATGATAATAGTAACAGAAAGTACCAGAACACTCATGGGCCACACTCTCCATGATGCAGATTAGAAGAGAACAGAACAGACTCTAACCCTCTCCCTCAGTTTTCAGACTGTCATTTCCAGTCATATAAACAACTAGTCCCTAGCAGTGCTCATTGCCATGGTTATAAAGCCTGTCTCCTAGAGTCTCTGGGGTCGAAGGTGAAGAAGAAATGAAGTTCTCAAGTGACCCAAGTAGACAGAGTTTGGCAGGGCTGAGGAGAGAAAAGGAAAAGCTTTCTGGTGCTTTGAGGCCAGCAATGGAGAAAGGCACAGATAGAAACAAACCTTGCCAGTCAGTAACCTGTCACATCTGCAATGCTGGATTCTTACTCTCTGGCTTTTTTGTTTCCTTGCAACAGTGCTACAGTCTAGATGTCTCTCCTTTCTGTTTAAGGAGTATGATATAGGAAAAAGAGCAGTAGGTTTGGAGTCCTGGAATCTGGGTTCAAATCTCAGCTCACCTAGTTAATTAATACCTGGGTGACCTTGGGCAAAAATGATTTTGCTGTTCTGTATTTTCTTATCTATTAAATAAGGTGACTGGACTTGATAAGCTTTCCCCTCTAAATCTATCATCCTGCAGAAATCAAGGTAAAGATGGATTCAGTTTTAGTATGAAGACAGCTGTAATGATAGTGAGTGGTCTAGCTGGTCTAATATTACTATGGCTTAACTTACTGAGCAGTGCTACTTCTCAGCCTGGGAAGTCCCTGGCTAGCCTTGATATTACCTTCTTTTGGGAGAGCAGGAGGAGAAATGCCTTTCTATCTATGGATCAGACAGGAAACATCAAGGAAATTGTCGACCTGTTTTGGATTTTTTCACATGAAGTAGAAGGAATAATCCCTTGACTAAAAGGGAAAACGTGCAACATGGGAGACACTGGCACAGGACCACTCAGCATGGCATGCCCACATCAGAAAGGGTGCTTTGCTCTATGAGCAAAGCAGAAGTGAAGCAGCACAAAGTAAACATAGGATGCACAAATTTGGGGTATCCACCCCAAATATTCACATGGACTCTCTGTGCCCAGTCTGTGATAGAGCATTCCAAGCTCATATTGGTCTGATCAGCCTCAGTCAGACACACTGAAATTTCACTTTATCATGGCGATGTCATTTTGGTCCCCTTCAAGAACTAAGGACAACAACCAACCAATCAACCAACCAACTCTTATCTGTTTCTTTCTGTACTCTCCAGTGTAAATTCTCCTTAGGGTGTAGTGGTGACTCTGGGTTCTGGACTGGGCATGCCAATTGAGCATGAGCTCTAACAAGTCTTACTGAGCTATACAAGCTTCCAATATGAACCTGGTGGCCCACTGTATAGTTCATTCAAAATTCAGCCTGGCTACGTTTGGAAACCCTAAACAAGTTAACAGCAGCAACATGTTGAAGAATTATAAGACCATGTACTTAGAGTTAAATATTAGAAACCATCTGATCCCACCCCCTAATTTTATATATGAGGAAACTAAGGTCTACAGCGTTAACGGAACATGCCCAGAGTCACAAGTAGAAGAGGTGGGATTTGAATTCCAGTCCTTTGGCTCCAAATACCTGACTTTTCCCACCGTACCACATCCCACTGTATGTGCCAAATCACGAAGGGATTGAAACATGCCTCATGAAGTTGGGTGTTGACATTATTATTTGTTCAGTGCATTGATGTGAATAATTAGGCTTGGAAACCTCAAGATATTTATATTAGGGAGTAAATGTCCAACTTGGGAGAAGGTGTCAAATATCTGTTTAACCAAATGTTCTTGAATGTTGTCATTCACAATATACTTTTGACATATTTTATGTTTAACTGTCTTCCCATCCTCATTACAATGTAAGCTGAGGTCAGGGACTATCTAGTTTTTATCACTGCATCCTCAGGACCTAGCATAGCGTTTTGTGTATAGCATGTGCTTAATATATACTTATTGAATTGAATTTAACATGCTTTTCCCTCTTACCTGCCCAAGTCTAGACTTTGTGTATCTTCTTAGGATAGCCATTTCCTCAGGCAAAAACCCTGGAATGGTATTTGCGTTCTTTTTGAATCTCACAAAGACCTGGATTCATTTTGATGAAGTAAAATACTGATGTTTTTCCAGTGTTACAAGATGACCCACAGACCCCACCCCCTCTACCTGCTGAAAAACCCATTGGATACACTTCTGGCACAACTTCTGGAAAACTCAGTAACATTGAAAGAACCAGATGTTTGGTAAGTAATCTTTGTGATTATCTTAATATGAATGCTGAGGTATGACTTAATTTTGGATACTTAATTTATTGTTAGATTTATACCTTGATTATTTTAGCACTAGCACAAACAACACTTGTCCTCAGGATATCTGAAGGATACAACAAAAGTGGCAGTAAATAAAATTACAGTGAAAATTTCATATTTTTATTGATATCTTTTGTTAGTTTACATCACCATAATTTCCCACCATATCCCTTTCCCACTTGCCTTCTAAGGATTCATTCCATACAACTTGTTGCATTTTTAAGGAAAATTTTTTTAAAAAAGAAATAAGTAAAACTGATTAATAAACCAAAAATAAGTCTGCAAATATATACAATATCCTATACCCATGGTCTTTTTGCTCCACAAAGTGGTAGGGATGGAGATATCTTCTCATATATCTTCTTTGGAGCCATGCTTGTTCTATTTATTTTTTTTTTATTCAGAAAAAGAACAAGAATATTTTATGTCGTTTAATGTACAATGTTACAAAACATGTACAACAATGGAATTTGACTTTCTCATTGATGTCCATTTTACCAAGGTTTGGCTTGTACAGACTTAATGAAATTGACTTTTCAGTACTACTGCTGATACACATGACAGTCAGGAGGCTTTTGATATTTAAGTTTTCTAATTCATTGACTTGTAATTTGGGGGGAATGAATATATGGTTCATGTAGTGATTTTTCTTACCCACATAGAAAACTAGATAGGTACTTAGAGGTTTTCTTAGCTACCTATTACGGATAAAGACACTGAGGCTGAGAGAGTTTAAATGACTTTCCCATGGCCAGATAACTAGTAAATGTCAGAGGTGAGATTTAAACCTAATCTTCTCAACTCCAAGGTTAGAATTCTTTCCCTCATACCTTGCGGGTTACATAAAAGTTAGTCCAGACTCATCATCTAGTGTGGTTCCTGATTCATTGCATTGATTATAACTGAACTGAATTAATTGAGAAGAATCTGCTTCAGAATTGTACTGAGAACCCTCACCTCAGTCTTTAGAAGAGCAAGTGAGAGCTTCCGCATATTCCTGCTAGGTCATTGATATTCTTTGAGTGGCCAGATTTTTAAATGAGATTTTCAAATCTCACAGTAGTATATATCAGAGGGCAGAAATGACCAGAAGAGTGTTCACAAAGCATGGATTATTTCTGGGACATCAAAGAGTTTATGAGCTGCTGGTTTGCTTCACTACATTAACTGAGTCCATTAGTGAAGCCAAGTTTTAAGACAGGCTTAATTCACTTTTTAAAAGGGAAATTTCAAAAATTGAAACATGCATACATGATTGAAGCTAATGGGAATTCATTATTTGATATTTAAAAGAAAGATGTAATTATTCAATAGGAACTTGAAAACACAGAAGTAAATTTTGCTTTGTTTTTGAGTTGATAAAAGGGAAATAATCCAAGAGTTCAGTAATACAGGTTCCCAGACTGTATTTGAACACACAGTACAGCTGAGCTTCTGTTGGGACCAGCATTCCTTTTCCTTTTGGTATCTACTTGAAGATTACTTACCTAAAGTGTGTCTGTTAGTGATAATTGTTCCAAAAACCTGAGTAGGATATGGGAAATGAAATGGGATTCAGTAAATGAAGAAGAACGTATTCTCAACTTTTCATGGTTTTCAGAATTAGGTGGAGGTAGTTGGGGAATCCAAAGAGTGACCCCTCTATTTGACCTCTTCACATGCAGAGCTAAGGTTTATCCAGATACTCATTCTTTTTTCCCCTTTAGGCTTACATTTCTGAGAAAGTCAATTACAAAGAATGGTTAACATGAAAAAAAAAGCTATAAAGGGCTAACTTTGAGATTCTATCAGAGTCCATTCAATAAAATACTTGAAAATATTTTCCATGTAATGCAGTTGTGATAATGGATGCCTTCTATAATAATGTGCACTGAAAGCCTATTAATACAATTTATATCCCTTAGTCTTACAATCTCTGATTTTTTCCTCTGGAGAAACTTTCTTCCTGAAGTCTACATTCCAGTTTCTCTCTACTTCAGTTTGCTCAAAAACCATATTACAACTATCTTTTGTCTTATGTACCAGTCACATCTTTCTCTTTGTATAAGAAGTCTATCCTTCCTTCCATTATCCCTTCTCTCCCATTCCTTTCCTTTCAGCCCAGCCTTTGATTGCTCTGGCCAAGAAAGCTTTTCTTCTACCCCTTTTGCCCCTTTAATTCTATTTCCTACTTACATGCCTTTTCATTCCTTCTCTTCTTCCTGGAATAGCCTTTTATCAATCCACTTACCCATGTCCTTCTTGGTTATGGGTCCCACAGCCTCTTAAGTTATCCAATGAATGACATTGAGAGTTAGGGGCCCTAATGTATAGAGAGCATATATTTGTCTCCTCAAGGCAAAACCATCTTTCATGATCATTTGAATATCTTTGATCCATTGGTGTTTTTTAGATCCATGGGGTTCATAACAATATAGTAAATTTTGTGATCTAAAGATACTATGGTCTCTGCCTCCAGGAACTTTCAATTTAGTTTTTAAACATTTGAGGCTGGTGTGAAATTGAGGTACAAATCAATCAGCAATTGAGTAAGCTCCTATTAAGGTCAGAAATTATGCTAAATCTTGGGGGATAAAAAGACAAAAGTGAAATACTTCCTGCCTTCAGGGTACTTACATTCCAATGGGGGAGACAGACATTACATATGTCAATAAAGGCAGAATGTGTGAAAAATGAATTCAGGCCAACTTGGGGAGGAGGATACCAGCAGCCAGCAGGATTAGAAAAGGCTTCAGTGACTGGCAATCATTCCCAGACTGTGCTATACTCTGGGCATCTTTCTGCTTTGCCAGCATCTCTCTTTCCCTTCTATCCCCATCCTCCTTTCACTGGAATTTCAATTTCTTGCTTTGGAAACAGTAATCAAATTGGTGCAACCGTTCCTGAAACTCCATCCCATGACTTCCTGGACTAAAACACTGTTTCCTGGCCATCTCTCTCCTATATGTTACCTTCCTTATTTAGATTGTAAGCCATTTAAGGGCAGAAACTGTCTTGATTTTTGCACAGCTAGATCCCCATTAGTGTGACTAATGAAGCCCCTGAAGTAGTCACATTATTTGAATTCGCATAGCATATTTCCACTGGGATAAAACCACCATAGGGGATTCATTATTTAAACTAATTGGGAGCTAGCTGTATTTTGTATCCCCAGCACTTAGCGCATTGTCTGGCACATAATAGGTCTTTAATGAATGCTCAATGCTTTTTCATTCATTCATGTAGGAGGTAGCACTTGAACTGAGTTGCAGAGGAAATCAGATTCCAAAAGGCGGAGGTGAAGAGGGGTGAGCATTTCTAGGCATGGAGCATAGCCAATGTGGCAAAGATGATTTAAGTGGAAATGGGTCCAGTGATTAATGATTTTAACCCTTCCTACATTGTTAAAGACTTTAAAACCTCAGCTGTGTTTACCTTTATAGATCCACCCTAAAGCTTTTAAGCAAAAATCTTCCCTTCACAGAAATTAATGTTCTAAATTAAGAAATGCCATTACAGTGATAACACATGCCTAAAATGAATTCTCCAATATTTATAGGATTCTGAGCCCTCACTTCAAACAGGAAGTTCTTCTAAAGGACCTGTACTACCCCCAAGGTAAGTTCAGGAGCCCAGTGCTTACTTGCCCAAAGGCTGCTTCTTTTTTTAAAATAAAGTTACTTTTTATTATGAACTTAATAATCACCAACAAACAATACAGTTCATTATGCAAAGAAGAACCAAGAAGATTGCATATGAAACCAGGAGCTCTTGTTATATACGATTAGGTTTTTTAAGTCTATTAAACTGAACAAGGTAAGAACAAAATTGCCCCATTTAAGAACCTTTTGGAATGTCATTTTGCTCTCGTTTGTGTTTGTCTTATTAATTCTCTTTTTTTCCATTTCTGTAACTACCCACTGGTTTAAACTTCCTCTTCCCTAAGTTCTTTTTTATAGCAAATGAGCATAATCAAGAAAAAAGACCCAACTCATTGGCCATGTCTAAAAATGTGTCTCCCTCTGTGTCTCTAGGTCACCACCTTTTTGCCAAGAGGCAGAGGAAGCAGCCTTCAGTTTCATTCTTCTGATATTGAATTGATAAGAGTTCTTAAGTCTTTCACATTTGTTTTCCTTTATATTACTATATTCATCATGCAAATTTTTCTCCTAGTTCTCCTCATTTTTCTCAGTGTCATTTCATCGAAATATTCCCAAGTTTCTACAAATTCTTTATTTCTTACAGGATAATATTATTCTGTATACCGCACAATTTGTTTAGCCATTCCTCAGTGAAGACCCATAGATGGATAACTCACTTCATTTCTAGTTCTTTGCTACAATAAAAAGCGCTGCTATCAATATTTTTTTTTGCATATATGAGCCCTTTCGCTCTATCTTTGACCTCTTTGGAATATGTAATTACTGGCAGTAGTAGTGCTGGGTTAAAAGAAAGTTTACTAACTTTGGAATTATAATTCCAAATTGTTTGCCAAAATAGTTGGATCATCAAAGGCTGATTCAGCTCAAAATGTCTTCTTATCAATAAGCTTTGGTCTCTAATCTTATTATAGGGTTATTTGAAAAGTCATTTCTTTTTACAATTTGAGTATTGGAATTTCTTCACTGAAATAAAGGGCAAACTTGAGCTCTTGAGTAGTTAGTCATATTGGGAGACCTCCTCTCTGATCATCTTTCCAACAATGTCTCAGGAGGGTTAAATGGAAGATAAGCCTATTGAAGATAATCGGTGGTATCAAAAATGTTTAAATAGTAAATGCCATAATAATAAAAAAGTGATTATGTAAGATCTCATTTCTATTAAAAGAGCCAAGGAAAGCCTTTCAAACTAATAGGATCATCCATGTTCAGTTTCTAGAACCATCTTGTTTTTAATTAATCTAAATTAGGGTTTTAATGACACTTATACTGTAAAAATTAAAACACTTATTTTAAACCCTAGCACAGATGCCTTATATCTTATTATGGATTTTCCATCTTGGACTTTGGGAGAAAATGCTTAGTTTCCTGAAATAGTCTCGGTGTGTTTAAGAGCAAATGAGGCCTTAGAGAGCTCATGATAGTAAATGCTAGTTTGTCTTGAACTAATGAATCTCTAGTGCCAGATAAGAGGAGGCTGGAACATCGTGGCATTTCTCTAATACAGTAATGTTTAATGCTTCCTTCGTTTGCATAAAAGTTGCATATCCTGCATGTTTCAGTGCCTCAAGTGCACTGAGGATATGTGTGTGATTTGGGGAAAAAAACTTCAAAAATCTAATAGAGGACAGAAGCTGACTCTTAATTTTGACATTGATTTTCAGACCCGTAGATGGAAAAGTCATCCCAGCTCGACCTCCTCCACCGAAGGGGGCCCCTGCGAGACCACCTCCACCCAAACTCTCTGGATCCAAGGCATCATCTCAGAAACAAGTTTTTTGTCGCTCTTCATCAGATGTGGATCTCCAGAATAAACCAAGTGCATTAACAACGAGACCCACAAGGGCCAAGAGCCAGATCTTACGGAAACAAGAACCAGTGTTGCCTCCTCGACCCAAACCAGGCCACCCCCTCTACAGGAAATACATGGTAAATTACTTTTATCTCTTACTTTAGATCAGAAATCACTTACTTGAAGAGTTTTCTCAGAAACAAGTGCAGAGCACAGTATTCCTTAGGAAAATAGGCTGGACAATTAGAGAATTGCTTTTATGTTCCCTTAGGTGAAGCATGACTTATTATTTAAATCAGGGTGTAGCCCTTATTTGAAACATAGAGAAAGAAATCTTAGGAGAGAGTGACCACAGACTGCCATTGCTCATGATCAGACTGAAACAATGAGGAATTAGCAGACTGTTGAAATAATCCTGCCTCCCTCACTATATAACCTGGGGCCAGTCACATAAACTCTCTGGGTCTCAGTTTCTCCGTCTGTAAAGTGAGAAAGTCAAACCAGAAGGTAGGAAGTCTCTCAAGTACCTTTCTACCTCTGAATCTATGATCCTATGACCATAATAGTATAGGACTATGGTTAACTGTTATCATTTATGACCCCTAAATAAATTCTGAGGCAAAGTTGACAACTTTAAAAAAGAAATTAAACTGACTCAGTTGAAAGCATTTTCTCATTAAGAAGAAAGAGGAATAATCTTGTGCTTCCATTTCTTCCATCCCTCCAAATGTCTAACATTAATGGTCTATTTAATTTTGGTGTTTTCATCATTTAACACATTTAAGAATCGGAGTTTTTATTGTTGTTAATAAATTTAATACTTTGCGTCAGTTTCTCTGTCAGTGAAGCATTTATTTTATGTTTTGCATAAAATAAGCTCTGGGGATATGAAGAAAAGCAAAAAACTCCTTGCCCTCAAGCAGCTTACATTCAGAAAGGGAAACAAACAAGAAAATAGCTAGATATAGAAAAGATATTGATCAAGAAGTTAGCCTACTATTTATTCAAGTGCCCAGTGTGTTACCGCTAGGTACTAGAGATCCATGTACCAAGAATGAAACAATTCCTATTCACAAGAAATTTTGTTTCTAGTGGGAGAGCCAAAAAAGTAAATATATAAATATACACAGCACAAATAAAAAGTAAAATACAAATAAATTCAAAGTAGTTAAGTACAAGATAGTTTGGTAGAAAGGGTACTCTCAGTTGGGGGAATCAGGAAAGATATCATATAGAAGATTGTGATTGAGTTGTATTGCATCTTAAAGGAAGAGAGGGGACTTCATAAGGTAGAGGTAAGGGAAAAGTACGCTCAGAATCCAAGTGAAGGGCTTTTAAAGCTAAGCAGAGGAGAGTCTCCAAACCTAGAAAAGGTCTCCTGCATCAAGTGACATTTGTGTCTAGTCTTGAAGGAAGACAGGAAAACTAAAGGAAGAAGGTGAGGAGGGAATATATATCAGGCATAGGTCATATTGAGTGCAAAGGCATAGAGACATGAATTGGTATTTGTATGAGAAACAAGTACAGTTATCCCTTCCTCATCACAAGGGTTAGAGGCACAGTGCCCCCATGATCTAGAAAATCCACATAAAATTGAGTGTCATGTGTTGGCTTTTGCATTCTTTTTGCAAACTTTAACTTTTTACTTAACTTTAAAAAGAAATTGCGTGTATTTATGGTATTAAAAGATAAAATATATTGTTGCTATTATACTATACATGTATTTTGTGCATTTCTGAGTTTCTAAAGCTTTTCTGTATTGTCTGCTGGCCTTCATGTGTCATCTGTGGCTTCCACAAAACTCTCCCAAAATTCCCATTTAATTTTTTATGCGGACCCACAATATATAGTCACAATGCAGAAGGGATAACTATAGTCTAGCAGAATGGGATCCTAGAGTGAGTAAAAGGGAATGAAGTATTAGAAGACAGGAAATAGAGGAATGAGTCAGGTTGTAGAAAGGATACAATTGTTTTAGACCAACAATTCTTTTTTTTTTTTATAATTAATTTGTTTGTTTTCAGTTTTCAATAATCACTTCCATAAGTTTTAAATTTTCTCCCCTTCCCTCCCCAAGACAGCATGCAATCCTATATGGGCTCTACACATACATTCTTATTAAACACTTTTCCATGTTAGTCATGTTGCATAGAAGAAACGCATGGAAGAAAGCATGAGTGCAACTAAACAAAACCAAACGTAACAAAAGAGAAAATAGTCTTCTTCATTCTGCATCCCTTTCTCTGGATGTGGATGGCATTTTGCATCATGAGTCCTTTGGAAATGTTTTAGGTCTTTGCATTGCTGCGAAAGCCTAAGTTTATCAGATACAGTCTTCACACACTGTTAGCCCAGCAATTCTTCAGCTTTTTGGTCTCTGGACTCCTTTTACACTCTTGAATATTATTGAAGCCCCCAAAGAACTTTTGTTTATGGACTGTAACAGTTGCTATTTACTGTATATAAATGAGAACTGATACATTTTAATATATTAACTCAGTTTAATAACAATAATACACTCATTACACCTTAACAATTTTATGAAAAATAACATAATTTTTCAAAAAAAAAGACAAGAACAGTGACATTGTTTTACATATTTTTGCAAATCTTTAGTATCTAGCTTAATAGAAGACAACTGAACTCATATCTGCTTCTGTATTCAATCTGTCAAAATATATGAATGTTTTGAAGTATATTAAGAAAGTCCAGTTTCACATAAAGATGTGGTTGGAAAAGGCAGGAATATTTTAGTCAGATAACATCATACCATTATTATGAAAATAATTTAAACCTCAAGGATCTTCTGAAAGAATCTCAAGGATGCCCAGGGATCCCAAGACTACACTTGGGAGAAACACTATTCTAGGGTCCTACCTCTTCCCTGCTCAGCTTGGTCTTCACTGGATTAGTCTGGAATCAAGATCAACTTTGTGAATGACGTCATTGTTTTCACTTCCCCAGTAACCATCTGACCGTTGATGAAAGCAATAATGGCCAACTGTGTTTTTTAAACCTTTAACATTAAATCTGGCAATTGTTGTCACTTCCAGCCTCTTAGTGGGAATTTTTTTTCTCCTTTTAGTGAGTAGAAATTCTATTTTGAGGGCTGATCACAGTGATGGTGAAATACGTGTTACTATAATGTTTAAGACCTTTTTTCTTACAACATTGTAAGGTTAGTATTTCTCAGTATTTTAAGGAGCAGTAACTTCCTCAGAGTTGGCGTTCTCTCCCTTCCTTATAGACAGTCTTTATGGGTGCTTGTTGTTCAGTTATTTTCAGTCATGTCTGACTCTTCATGACCCCATTTGGGATTTTCTTGGCAGAGATGCTGGAGTGGTTTGCCATTTCCTTCTCCAACTCATTTTACAGATGAGGAAACTGAGGCAAACAGGGTTAAATGACTTGCCTAGAGTTACATAGCTAGTATGAGGCCAGATTTGAACTCAGGAAGATGAGTCTTCTTGTTCTAGGCCCAACACTCTACCCACTTCACCACCTAGCTGCCCAGAAAATTCAGTCAATAGCAGTTCTTTCCAAATTTAGCTAGACTGGTCTTATGAGTACAGACACACAATTCATTCTAGGCTTTTCAGCTTGGTAGGACCTATCCTGCTGAGGATTTGTTCCTCTGGAATAGGCTTCAAGACCCAGGGTCACTTCCTCACTGCAAGGAGGACTTAAGTAGCATGTAGGTGTTTTTAGATCTTTTTAATAGATGTGAAAACTTAGGTTCATTGAGGTTAAGTAACTTGTCCAAGGTTACTCAGTCAAAAATCTGTCCTTGAAAGATATCTTTCCAAGACTAGTTTTCTTAACATTCTATCATACTGTCAGAAACTGGTAGTAGATTTAATTGTTGTTCTTATCAGTGCATGATTTTTCACATATTTTCACATTGAAAATAACGCTTCTCACTTATCATAAGGTTCCTACTTTTTCTAGCCTTTGTCACCTGCTCTAAGATGGAAGAACCCTTTTCTTATCCATCATGATCAGATGCAAACCATAAATAAAGTGACTATATTTTCAGAACTAAAAATTGGGGCATTATCTGACAAAGGAGATTGCTTTTGCAAAGGTTTGGCAAAAAGATACTTTATCTTCTTGAAATCAGGATAGGCCCAGAAAAAATATGGACTATTATGGTTACCATAACTCATAACCTGTTATCAAAATAGAGAAAGGAGGATTTATTTATAAAGTTAATTCTGTATTTTGAACAATTAAAAGAAATTTATGAGTACAAATTGGTGCTTTCTTTACAGTAGTATATTTCATTACATTCTTCATTAGCAATTACTAATGCTCTCCATGGATGAAGAATTAGCTTTGGGGTCAAGAAGACCTGGGCTCAAATCTGACACATACTAGCTATGTGTACAAGTCATTTCATTCCTCAAGGTACCAAGTGTCTCTCAAACAAAAAGCTAAGATTTGCTGATTATATCAATGGAAGCAATTCTCTCTGCTGGTGAAATCAGGTCCAATTTTTTTTTAATCTGTCTAAATTATATAAATTGGTTCTAATTGTTCCTGCCCTACCATTATTATTAGCCACTAAAGCTAGAATTATGGGGATATTTTACCCAGGAACCTAAGCAGAAATCTAGGCCAAAAAGGGGGATCCTGATGATGGAATAATAACCCAGTTTTTCCACCTATACAGAAAATAACTATGTGTTTGCCTATTGCTTCACCAGACTCAGAATTATGACAGTGCCACACCCATGTCTCCTGTACTCATTGTGCTAGTTTCCTGGATTTCTTTCTGGGTTTCCTCTAGTTTACTTAGCTTGTCTCTTCCTGAGAATCTCTTCCTTTGATTCCAACAAATAATATCTGAGGTTTTCTAATTTACTACTGTTGCCACATAATTTAAACACATTATTGGGAACCAGAACAAGGAATTGGACTGTTCAGCCAGATCATGGCCAGAGGAAGGCATTGCCAGAGGGAGCATTTAAAATCAGGCTAGTCACAGATCAGGATAGGTGGAGAGCATAGGTAGAAATAGAGGACAGGCAGGAACATGAATCCCAACAGGTGTTTGGCATCAGGAAGAGTCAGAATGGAAAGAACATGGCTTAAGGCAGTAGGTCAAGAGCTAGAGAGGGTCAGAGAGGGCTTCAAGTAAAAGGAGTCCAGAACCTTGGATAGCTCTGGGGATGCTGAGAGCCATTCTGAAAACATCTTGGTATAGATTGAATTCTTTTATTCTCAGAATTCTGAATGTACTCGATTAGTTCCACTTTGTACATGAAATTCTCCAGTTCCAGTTAATTCATTTCAATAAACATTTATTAAATACTTATTACATACAAAGGCATTTTGCTAGGATTGGAAATGCAAAGACAGAAAATTAAAACTAATCATTAATTAATTAATAAAACAAATAATTAGAACTGGGAGTTTATATTTGACTGGTTATTGAAGACTTCTCACCATTTATACAGGGTCCGGGTCCAACCCTGTATAAATGGTGAGAAGTCTTCATCCTCATCCCCTTAAGAGCTTTTCATGTCAGTTCCATATCCAAAGGAAAAAAAACATATGTTAAGTACCTCCTATAGGCTTAATCATGTGGTAGGTGCTGAAGAATCTTCAAAGATGAAAAAGACACAGTCTATGCCTGTGGTAAGAAGTCCAGGAAATGAGAGAACCACATCACCTAGCCTCTTTGAGGGTATCCATGATACCTCAGGCTACTTAGAAGAACATTTGTGCTCCTCATTCTATGGGAGGTCCTGACTCCGCTCTAGGCAGAGGATTCTGATACTTGAGGAGTGGCAAAGTAACTCACGTGAATTATGACCAAAAAGGCAAGTGCTCAGTGTTTTAAGGAAGCTAACAAGAGAATTCATCTAGAGGAAGCTATATTTTGAGGATACACAATGAATCCAAAAGGTTCTGCATTTTATATGGAGCCTATTTGATCCTAAGTAATCCTTTTATTGACTTCCATTTAAGCTTCCTGTGCCTCATGGAGTTGCCAGTGAGGATACTGTCTCTCAAAATCCTGGAGAGCTCTCTTGTAAGGTACAGTGATGTTCTTACTTTTTACCAGCTAATGTCAAAAATTTACTGGCTCCCATCACTGCTCTTACATGTTATTAAATGCTTTAGGCTCTGAAGATTAAAATTTGGGGGAGGGGGGAGTAATAATGTTTTATTTACTAATAATTGCATCTGAGAGTATGTTGTACATTACAGCATGGAGAGGTGCTAGTGCTGCTGAATCAAACTGAAGACAGTTACTTGCAATGCCAAAAGGGAGAAGAAATGGGCAGAGTTCACCTGTCACAGATAAAGATTATCACCCCGCTTGATGAGCACCTTAAAAGCAGATCACAAGTAAGAAATTAATTTGGTACGATACTGTACATTACATGTGGCACTTGTATATGACAGAACTATTAATTATGTCTTAGCTTCCATTTTTATTAGCACATTTATATAACAGAAGAATAAATTATATAGCATTTTATTCCATTTTAAGAGTAAACCACTTACAGGAAGCGTGCAGTAGCCATCCTCATCACCTTGGTTGCATAGATTGACTGTGGTTTATACTAGACACATTTCATATTTCAGTGACTTACAGCAACCCCAAAATCGAGTCATTAATTTGCAGTTGTAAAAATTGCTTTTTGAAATAAGGCAAATATGCTTAGCAAAATGGCAGCAATTTGATGCAGTCAGAACAGATTATGTTGAAAAGAGCCGAATTCACTTTCTTCCCCTCAGAGATTAAAACTTTGAATGGCCATAATCTCAGCGATTTTAGCTCCAGAAATAATGTAACTGAGTTCCACCCCCAGAACAGCCAATCCTAGCAGGTACCTGACAAATCAAGGAACCCCAGAGGGTAGCATCATGGTAATGAAGGCCATTTGTAAGCAGGACAAATGTCCTTGAGATGTCTGCTCAATGTCTAGTTAAGAAGCTGTTTCATAAGCTTGCTAATTAAATAAATATCTGTTCCAACTGAGAGGGAGGATCCAAACAAATCTAAACTTACCATTTCAATTAGAGGGGACATGGTTAGTGACAAAGTAGTCTCATCTGAAAGCAGCAGTGTTTAATTTCTTTTTACTCTGGAAACAATGTTAAGATATTGCAACATGTATTATTTCACAGTGGTTTAAATGCTTGAGTCCCCTTGGAAAATGTGAAGCATTCAAAGGAAACTAAAAAGCAGCTCTTTGGCTCTTAAACACCAGCTGACTTGTTTCCTTAGGTCGCCTAACACAGAAGCTGCTTGAAGGTAGGAACTAGGTCAATCAGCCTTGTTTTTGCATCCCAGTACCAAGCACAGTACTTTATTTTTTATAGATATTTTCAAAAAATGCTTTCTGGGAACAGCTACCTGGTACAGTGGACAAAGCACTGGCCCTGAAGTGAGAAGGACTTGAGTTCAAATCCAGCCTCAGACACTTCCTAGCTGTGTGACCCTGGGCAAATCACTTAATCCTGTTTGCCTCGGTTTCCTCATCTGTAAAATGAGCTGGAGGAGGAAATGGCAAATGACTGCCATATCTTTGCCAGGAAAACCCTACAAGGGGTCACAGAGTTGGACACAACTGAAAAGCACTCAACAACATAATGAAAGGAATGGATCTAGATGGCCTCTGAGATTCCTTATTGCCCTAGATCCATGATCCTATGAGCATAAATTACAAAGAAGTCACTGAACTGAACCAGTGGAGGGAATTTCCACACTGGGAGCTTTTAGACCAATGATATAATATACCTGGACGCTCATTCAAGGGGGAGAAACATCATATACATCTTTTAAAAAGAAGTTAAAACAACTGCAGTAAACCAAGAACAGGCAAAATTGGTTGCCTTTGATTCTGGTTTTATGGTCTCTTCTGTGTTAATATAGCTCCAGTGCTTGGCACATAGTAGGTGCTTAATAAATGCTTATTGAATAGATTTTGTCAGACAAATGAATCTTGAAAACAAAGTGTAGTTTTGAAGCAAATGACTGTTGGAAGACAAAAGCTCAGAATTCATTGAAAATAAAGGAAATTTATCTTTAGTCCTGTCACTTCTGTGTTTTGACATACAATCATTTGGTCATAACATCTGTTGTTCTGCTCTCAGAGCACAAATGAGTATAACATTGGAAATGATACTGCCAAAAGCTGTGTTTTATGAGAAGAAAAATGAGCTAGAAATATCAAAAGAGAAATCGAGGATTTTTTAACAACCTTCCAAGTTTTATTGTACTTCAATTTTGCCTGACTTGTCTTGCACTGTGGATACAATTACTTCTCAAGTTGTGTTGGTGTCCAGAGATTACTATAAAAGTGATGATGATGGTCCACAGTAACTCCACTCATCTAACATCCTCAGGCAGTTCTGTCTTCTGCATTAAGGGATTTTCCAAATGATGGAAGCTTTCCTGATTTAAATGCCTACACCATTTGAGAGTTTTTATAGGAGTTTGCCCAAGACTTCGGGGCTATGTTTTTCTTTTGTTTCATTAGATTTAGAGCTACAAGAGAGCTTAGAAATCATGTAATTTAACCACTTCATTTTACAGATGAGGAAAATGAGGCACAGAATGGAACTTGACTTGCCCAGGGTCATACAGGTAGTAAATGGCAAAGTCAAGATTGGAACCCAGGTCTTCTGACTCCAAATCTAGTGGAGCTTTCCACTATGCCTCACTTCCTTTCTCCTGATAGTTCTCCCACTTCCTCCCTTCCTTAGATGTCATTTATTAATGGTGGCAGTATCCTACAGCCCCACCCCCAAATTTTTGTTTCTTGTAACCCAAGAATAACTAAGGATTGGCCAATGTCCTTAGTTTTACACATAATTCCAAGTCAGTAAGTTGAAGGTCTCAGTAGTGCTCATAGTCTACTATTCTAGGTTCTTAACTATGTTCCAGATGGTTGAGGTTCAATAAGTGTAATTCCCAGATAAGTGAGGCATCACCATCACAATGGTAGTTAGCAGGAATAGCCATTTTGGAAAGTTTTTTTCAGTGTTTTGGCTTTTTTTTTTTTGGAGTCCCAGGAGTGTGTATCCTTAAGACTTATGATAATTTGAGCTGTTCTGATCCCTTTGGGAGGTATCACTCCCTGCCTACATCCCTGTCCTGTTCTTCTCCATTAAAGACAAAACTGGCTAGTATTAGCAGAATAGGACCACTATAAGGTATGATTTAAGGTCATTAAAAGATCTCCCTGACCTAAAATACCTCGCTACCTTAAATTCTCACACTCTTCTTCCTTTAACTAGGCACTGAAAGTTCCCACCAAAATGCAAATATTACTCACTAGAGTGGTAATTTCTTAAAGTCACTGTTGGTCATGAACACTTTAGCTTGAATCTTTAGTATTCCAAGTTCGCTAACCATTTACTCAGGCCCTGAGTAAGACATGAGGGAAATTATTTTTCCGTTATATTAATAACCAATTATTAAATTAGGATTAAGGCTTTTTGTCTTCGTTTCCTCATTCAGGGAGCAGCAGCAGGTCAGGCAGCTAGTCTCTGAAGGATAAGGCTGATAGATGAGATTGTCCAAATCCTCCAGGAACATGCTCCTCTTTCTTGGGCAGGACCCCACCCAGCTAAGAGACCTTACTTCTGTTTAGAGTATACACAGAATTGAATCCAGTTGAATTCTAGCCCTGATGCATTAAGCTTATGTCCTTGCACCCCTCCATCAGAATTTAGGGTGACCCAGCTCATGAAGGAGAAAACCAACCAGAGTGGTCTGGATAGAGATGGATTTTTCCATTCAGAATCCTGGCGGGTGGCTGAGTCTCATGATCAATCCACATTCTCAGCAGAAGGAGATAAAAGACTTTTAGCCCACCTCACTCCCAACCTCCCCATTCACAAATCGGAGTTGATTTCTCCTGTCAAGGGCATTCCCATTCCCTTTCAAAAAGAAAAATATTTAAGGCATATCTCCATTAGCTGTCTGGTTCTGGAGAGAAACCACTGACCATCAGTTTATTGATTATTAGCCTAATTAATAAATGATTATTAATTACCTGGAAGCTCATTCTCTCAGGATTTTCATTTGTCACAAACACAAGAAATGTAGGTTGTATTATCTTCTAGTATGAGGCATTACCTAGAATGGCGGATCTAAATAAAACTGCTTCAAAACGAGAAAGAGTGAAGGCTATAGATTTCACCACAGTGAGTATAAGGAGGATATGGTGCCCTTCCTGTAAGGAGGAAGTAGGGCACTAGGGGAACACCATAAATCAGTGATAGGTCATGTATATACCTTGGATTTGGAGTTAGATAGCCTCAGTTTGAACCCTGACTCTAATTACTGGCTATGTGATCTTGGACAAATAGCTTCCCCTCTCTGACCTTTAACCACCTCATCCAATAAAGTGGAGGTAGAAATGGAACTAGATTATTTCTAATGTGTTTTCCAATTCTAAATCCTTTTTATGCAATGTTACTTAATTCACAGTTTTGCGATTGTTTTCACCCTTGACAGAAGACTTTAATAAATTTTTTGTGATGATTATAATAGACAATTGTCAGTGGTCTAAAGAAAAATATATTTCATTTGCAAGCCCCACTTTTTTTCTCTGACGAGCAGTGAAGGTTTTTGTTTCCCTCAATTCACTTGCTTGAAATCCACCAATTAGTTCCTGAAAGCACCTTGGGTACCCTATTTCCTTTTCCCATACAAGCCTTGGCATTGACTTAACCATCCCAATTATATAGGAAAGCCCAAGCCAGACAGCTGGGGCACAGCATTTGCTCCTAATCAGAAACAGTATTGAATTAACCCATAGCAAATTAACTGGAATTGATGGTTATGCCTGTTGTGAGCTTGTGGCAAATCATGGGCTTCTTTCCTGATCAGGAAAGTCAAGTGGAATTCTCTGGGATTGTCACTATTCCCACCAAATGGAGATACCCGGTCAGAAGCCTGCAAAATCATTACCAATCTAAACCCTGAAATAGGAAAAGCTTGAAATAGGAAAAGAAGCAGATGCAACATTGTGGAAAGGAATAAAAGACCATTTTCTCTCTCTTCCTCCCTTCCTCTTTCTCCCTTCTCTTACTCTTGTCTTTCGAGTCGCCAGATTCTTCCTCAGATAAAATTCCCAAAAGTGAAATTGCTTAATGAGCGAGAGTTAGTGTACCTCCCTTTGGCAAGGACATTCCTAACCAGATAACGATGCCCTTGTTTAACTCAGCTGTGTGACTGGTATTATGTACTGATAATATGTGTCAATAGAACTCTAGCAAGGGGAAGAAAAGGTCTCAAAGTAAATAATAAATGGTAACTTCATTTATGATTCCATTGTTTTTTCTTTTGCAAGGATACAACTAATGTACAGAAGTCTGTTGACAGCAATGTCCCTCATGCGCTTGTGCTACATGATTTTCCAGCAGGTAAGGACAAAAGTCAGAGGCACTGTGGTGTAAATGGATAGAGTGCTAGACTTGGAATCAGGAAGATGTTCAAACCTTGCTTCTGACACTTACTTGCTATGTGATCCAGGACAGGTCACTTAACCTTTCTCTGCTTTATTAGGATTTATTAGTTGAGTCATAGATGGGTAGCAATCTGCCTTGGTGAAGGGCATTCCCACACTTCCCAGTTCTTCACACTGACAAAATCAGAAATTCTTCAAGGATGGAAAACTGTGATGAAAAAATTAGGTTCCAGAACATATATTTTCAAACTATTAACCTCTTCTGTTATAGATAAAGGAAGATTCGTTTTTGACCTACTTTCTCTGAATATACAGAACTTTGGGCCTGGAAGTGTTCTAAGAGGTCAAACTATGATGGAAAACTATGTTCTGGGACTGTTATTATTCAAGCTATTCACCTTTTGGGTTGCAAATCAAGGAATATCCATTTCGACCTACTTTCTTTTTTTATTTATTTTTAGTTTACAACACTCAGTTCCACAAGATTTTGAGTCTAAAATTTTCTTTCCCTCCCAAAGATGGCATGCAGTCTGATATAGGCTCTCTCTCTATATATATATATTCATGTTAAACATATTTTCACATTAATCATGATGTAAAGAAGAATTATAATCAGTGAAATGAACCACAAAAAAGAGAGAGAGCAAATATTATGCTTCCATCTTCATTCAGACTCTGTAATTCTTTCTCTGGATGTGGATGGCATTTTCTATTATGAGCCTTTTGGAGCCGTCTTAGAACCTTGCATTGCTGAGAAGAGCCAAGTCTGTCAAAGTTAGTCATTGCACCATGTGGCTTACTATGTACAATGTTCTCCTGGTTCTGCTCCCCTCACTCAGCATCAGTTCATATAAGTCTTTCCAGGTTTTTCTGAAGTCCTCCTGCTCATCATTTCTTATAGCAAAATAGTATTCCATTACATTAATATACCACAACTTGTTCAGGCATTCCCCAGTTGATGGGCATCCCTTCAATTTCCAATTCTTGACTACCACAAAAAGAGCTGCTATAAATATTTTTGCCCATGTGGGTCCTTTTCCCATTTTTATGATGCCTTTGGGATATAGCCATAGAAGTGGTATTACTGGGTCAAAAAGTATGCACATTTTTATAGCCCTTTGGTCATAGTTCCAAATTACTCTCCAGAATGGTTGGACCAGCAAAGCATTAATGTTCCAATTTTCCCACATCTTCTCCAGCATTTATAATTTTTCTGTTTTGTCTGCTTGGTGTGAGTGATGCAGTATCCAAGAGTTGTTTTGATTTGCATTTTTCTGATCAATATTGATTTAGAACATTTTTCGTATAACTTTAGATATCTTTCATTTCTTCCTCTAAAAACTGCCTGTTCATATCCTTTGACCATTTATCAGTTGGGGAATGACTTGTATTCTTATAAATTTGCCTCTGTTCTCTACGTATTTTAGAAATGAGGCCTTTATCAAAGACACTGATTGTAAAAATTCTTTCCCAGCTTTCTGCTTCCCTTATAATCTTGGTTGCATTGGCTTTGTTTGTACAAAAACTTTTCAATTTAATGTAATCAAAATTAATCCATTATGCATTTCATAGTGTTCTCTATCTCTTGTTTGTCAACCTACTTTCTATTACCATACAAAACTGTGGACCTGGAAGAGACCCTAAAAGGTCACCTAGTCCATCCCCCTTTCCTCCAAGCAGAGTTACATTCAAACTAGCCCCCAAAGTGGACACTTAACATTTTGTGTAACTCCCCAAAAGATGATTCCACAAGTTATTTCTAAACAATGAATGCCATCTGCCAGTGGGATACCAGTTAGTAATTGTAATAAAATTGTATTCAAAAGTATTGTATTGACCTGGGTTCAAATTTTGCCTTGTAAAATTTACTAGCAATGTGACCATGGGCAAGTCACTTAACTATTTAAAGCCCTTCGTAATCTAACTCCCAAGCTACCTTTCCAAGCTTACAATGTATTACCACCTTTTACCTACTCCCTATTCCAGTAAAAATGGTCTACTTTCTGAACCACATACATTTCCTATTTTCTGTCTCCAGGCCTTTGACCAGGCTGTCCCCCATTTGTGAAATGCTCGTCCTTTTCACCTCAGCCTCTTAGAATCTCTAGCTTCCTTCAAGGTCTTTTTTTGATTTCCCCTAGCTACTAGTCCCCTCCCAGCCCCCAACCCAATATTACTGCTTGTAGACTTGTTGTATGTTTTGTGTTTATTTATATGCACATACATTATTTCACCTAACAAAAATTAAGTTCTTTGTGGGCAGAGACTGTTTCACTTTGGTCTTTCTATCACCATCACCACCAAGCACAGTGGCTGGCACATAGTGCATGCTTAATAAATGCTTGTAGCAAAATTGAATGATTGATTGACCTCTGTAGAGATGCAAGATCTGTTCTGTGCTGATTGTGGTAACCATAGCAGGACAGACCTTCCTAGAGGATGCTGAGATACTGAAGAAATTTAGGCAGTCCACACCAGCATGGATTATACGTGTAAATTTATTAGGTGAACTGTGGGGGGGCAGGAGGTACTGGAAGGCCAGTCCTGGGCAGCCACAGGACAGCACATGGCAGATCCCTGCACCTCCTTTGGGCCAGGTCGGATATTATATGGAAACAGAAAAAGGCACCATGCCAGGGATGGCCCAGGAACACATGCAGGTTTTCTCATGAGATAGCTGGAGCTTCTTTCCCAGTTTACATTTACTCAAGGTAGCTCACATTAACTGGGGTCAGATGTCATATTCTCACACTCTGGCTACCACCTTACACCTTTTCTAAGCCAGTTCCTTCAGCTACCAAAGGGTACTTACTACACAGGATGTTGTAAGGCTCAAATACAATGAATGGAAAGTACTTTGCAATAAATGTCAGCCAACCTCAAAGTCAGTGGTTAAAGTCCCACTTCTGACAAAGAGTGATGTATGACCCTGGGCCAGTCACTTAACCTCTCAATGAGCCAGGCAACTCACTAAAACTGCAAGGTGCAAAAGAGTTGCTGATCCACACTATTTGAAGGTGTTTCCTGTAACAATTAATTCAAAGGTACAAAGCCTTGCAAAATTATACTTTCTAATTTAATAAATGGAATCCTAATGCCTAAGAAAGTTGAGGATTTTTGTACAAATATATCCCTTCAGATTCCCATATAAGAATAAAGTCCAAAGATTTTAAAGGAGGTTTTTGAAAATTTTTTCCTTGCTTTAAAAATCTAATGCTGCCACTTGTAATTTACAAATACAATAAGCTCCTGATTATCTGCATCCCAATTATCTTCTTTATAGAAACTAGACTTTGTTTTAGTATGGCTTAAATCTGCTTGTTGAAAAACTATGTTAATCTGGTTTCTTCAGTTATTTCAGATTAACATTTACCAATTAAATGCTTTAAAAAGTAAATGGGTGATTGGCAATAGTAATGTTACCATTTTACCACTGTAAAATGCTTTTAATTTTTTAATAGTACCATTTGCCTGGAGTTAAGAAAACCTAAGTTCAAATCTGGCCTCAGACACTTAGTAGCCACATGATCCTGGGCAAATCACTTAACCTCCATTTGCCTCAGTTTCCTTATCTATAAAATGGGGATAATATTAACCCCTACCCCACCGAGGTATTGTGAAGATCAAATGAGACAGTAATTTTAAGCATTTAGCACAGTGCCTGGCACACAGTAAGCATTAATTAAATGTTAGCTATTAGATTTATTATTTTTACATTGGAAATATATGATGGGAAAAAAACAAAAAGAGGGGGCTGGTCACAAAGAGAAAGAGGAAGAGAAATAACCAGTAGCCTAGTGTTCCATACATTCCCATGAAATGTGAGGAGAATTTAATGAAGGTTTTTATACACTAGGTGGAAAGGACAAGCATGGAATAATAAACAGATATGGATGATATTTTACCTTATTCCAGACATCAGCACATTATGAACCCATCTGAATTGATCTTAGAGGGGGAGCTTATTTTTAGATGTACTAACAAAAAGTACTGAGTTTTGTTTTTGTTTTTTGAAAAAAACAACTTAATTGGTTGTGAAGTTAAGTCAGTTCCCCAAATCAACTCACTATGCACCTCAAATGGACAAAATTAAATGTTGCTCTGTGGTGCTGTCTTTTTATTAATTACATTTGCAACTGGGATAATTTGCTGCCCATAATTGCAATTTTCTTTTACAGAGCAAGTTGATGACTTGAACCTCACTTCTGGAGAGACTGTGTATCTTCTGGAAAAAATAGATAGTGATTGGTACCGAGGAAAATGTAGAAACCAGACTGGCATATTTCCTGCTAACTATGTCAAAGTAATTGTAAGTGGTCCATTTCCATTTTAACTGGTCTAATGTTCAGTTAAGAAAGAATATGGATGTCATTTGGCTGGCCAATTAAATTCAACGCTGAAAAAGAGACCAGGGTACAGGTCTCTAAGGTTCTGATTTCATTTCTTCCATTGGCTTATTTGGGATCTTGCAGTAATATATTATTTGTTTCAGCTTATTCAGCTAGAGAGAGAATGATTACTGCCCAATGCAACATAATGCCTAAAATCCTCAGAAGGGCTAAGAAAAATATTCCAGCATAAATGGTGAACAACTTTTACTTGACTAGTGATTAGCCATTTTAAGATATGTGTTCATTTAAAAAAAAATGTTTATTGATTTTTTTTTAACATGATGATAAACCCTGGCTTTACTCTCCCTCTAGCTTCACTCCATCACCTTTTAAAGATTCTAGGGGTGCCCCTGAGGGGGTTGAGTGTGTCTCTTCTCTAATGTTATTGGCTGAAACCTCCATTCCAGTGTGGTCACTGTCAATAACCCATGACAGACTCCCTAGTTCCACATAACCAATAAACATCAATTAGCTTCTACCAAGGGAAATTTACTTGAAGGACATAACAGGAACAGAAGTGTAAACATTTCCACCTAATTCCAGGGCAAGGCGGGGAGAGGGAGTTGGTGCACAGCACACAATTCCCTGCACCACCTTGCTCGCTAGGGAGAACAGGCTTATTCTACTCCATTTCTACATAGCAATGAACCCAAGTCCAGGTCCAGATGTAGCATAGTCACTGGATAAATTTGAATCTTAGCTAACATTGGGCTGGGTCCCCCAAATTGATCCTCACTACCCTGGGACTTGACCTTTCAAAGCCTACAGTGTCATTGCCATCTCTCATCTCCTTACCCTAAAAACAGGAAAAATATCCCCAGAGAGTAGAGGCACATGTTTCTGGGGATACCTCTACCCTTACAGCATTGTGTCCTTTTTCTCACCAGAACTCAGCCAGGCAGGAAAGAATCAGACCAAAAGGGCAGGCCTGGTTTGACTAGTGATTCTTGAATGTACCCTAGTACCAGCTCCTTTGTCAATCAAAGAGGTTCTCCGGCACCACATAGTTGTCAGATTGGAATCTGTTACCAAAAGTTTAGCATCAGCCGAACTTTCTGCACATGCTCATAAGGGCTGGACTCATTGTCTAGTTCTCCCACTAAATTACCACAACCATCACTTCCCCCTGTCTCTTTCCCCTTGTAAGAAGGAAACATAGCAAGACAAAGCAAACAAACATATTGGCCATATCGGACAGGTAATTGTGCATCTCTAGCGCATTTTCTCTCTGCTGAGAGAAGGAAAACAAGTTTAGACTATCAGTCCTCAGAAACCAAGAGAGGCCACTAAATTGATCAGTTTCAGATGTGCCTATTACTTCTTCAGTATATTAAATTAAATGATAATCAGTTATCCAGAAAGAATATTCCTTCAGAAGACTTTCCCTTTCCTGAAGTCCTTTTCTTTTGCTCTTCTTTGCAATATTTACTTTTGCATTCTTTACTCGCTCTCTCTCCCCTACTGCAATAAATAAATAAATAATTTTCTGCAGGTGGATGAGATTGTTATTGACTGGTCCAGTGAGGTTATTATTCTGCTTACTGGGAGATTCTCACACAATAATTGCAAATTGGATAAAGCAAGATTATCTTTAACCATTGCAATTTCATTAAATACCACAGCCTGCCTTATGAAAGAAGCCAAAACATGGGTAACTATTAGGGAATGTTAGTGATAAGCTCAGGAATGGTGTGATGTCTGGGATAAAGCCAGACTACTTCTATTTATTTTCTCCTTATGCTTTTTCTTTAACTGACACATTTTGTTTTGACACAACAAACACCATTTTCCCACAAATATCCAAACATCTCCCCTACACATTACTCCCTACACACGCGCACGCATACTTGTACAAAACAGTCTCTGAAAATAATTATGGAAAGCTGCCTAATGGCATGATTCTGACTACTGATACACATCAGGCAGCCTTTAGGATCTCTATGATAACAGGAGCATGATTTATCCCTTGGTAAAACTTACTGATATTGGGAAATGCCAATAAGAACATATAATATTAAACAGTTTTGATCATTAACAGCCTCTCTGGGAAAAGGAAAAAGCATTTTCTATTACTTCTACATGTTGGAGGGAGATGGAGAATAAAACCTCAATATTTCAAATATAAATTAATTTAAATCCCTTGGATAATTGAAAACATGGTTATTGAAAATTGAACATTATACATTGAGCCAGATTCCCTTGGAGAAACCTCGCTATATCCTTTGAATTTTTATTAACGATAACAGTATCTTGCAGGCTGAGGCACTATCTTCCAAGGTGTTTTAATATAGGATTTTGCACACAGTAGGTGCTTAATAAATGTTTATTGTATGGTTGAGTTGAATTATTAAAGTTAGCCCCTAGAATCATAGAATTGCTGAGACTGAAGGAAACCTAGATGTCCTGTAGTCTAATCCCCATGTTAAAGATGAACCCCAGATAAGTGAAGCAGCTCCTCAAGTTCACAGTTATCTTGGGCCGACTCTGTCTTCTGCCCTGCATAGGAGCACTTTGAAGAACTTCCTTATGACACTGAACAGTCAATGCCATACATGTTTAGAGGGCCTTTAGGAAGCAAGGACGGAAACAAGCATTTATTAAATGGCTACTGTATACCAGGCACTCTCCTAGGTGTTTATAAATATTCTCTCATTTGATTCCGATGACAACCCTGGGAGTTAGTTGCTATTATTATCTCCATTGTATAGAGGAGGAAACTGAGTCCCACAGGTTAAGTGATTTACCCAGGATCACACAGCTAGTAAATTCCTGAAACAGGATTTGAACTCAGGTCTTCCTGACTCCACCCAGCGTCCTATCCGCTACACCACCTAGCTGCCCGGGTGCCTTTATATTTTAAAAAATACTCTCTTGAAAACCACTCTGTGAGAAAAATGGTATGCTTATTTTTATCCCTATTATATATATTATTATAATATTATATATTATATGCCATACAATATATCTTATGTTATAATATACTATAATATAATATATTTTATCCCTGTTATACAGATGAAGAAACTGAAGTGAGGTGACTTAGCCTGATTCACATAGTTAAGTAAGGTACAGAAACACACTCTGAACTCAGGCCAGGTCCAGAGCTCTCTCCGCTCTGCCCTGTGGCCCTAGTGGCGACATAATGGTTGCAGGAAGTGCTTCACAACATTCCTGTGAGATATCTGTTCCAAATATCCCTATCCCCGTGTCAGATGTAGAAACTGACATTCAGAGAAGTTAAGGGACTTTTCTGTGGTTAAACAGAGGCACAAATCAGGCCCAGGTTTTCTCTATGTCCAGCATCCTATAAGCTACACCGAAGCTCATCCCAGGTTTTCAAGTTACATTTTTTAAAGGATTCATTTGTTCATTATTACGAAGAGATAGTCTCTCCTTTTTAAGGTCAGACTACGAAATAGGACAGTAATTATACCTGTGGAGCACATTCTGAGCAGCTCTCATTTGAAATAAATACATTTTACACACTTTTAGAATTCTATAATGAATCAAGTAGGGCATGATACTTGAACTGAAACCCTAAACTGGGGTGGAAAACCTGCAGTCTAGAACCTCTAGGTTCTCAACTGCAGCCCTTTGACTCTAAACTTCACAGAACAAATCCCTGCAAGGATTTGGTCTGTAAAACTTGGACACAAAGGGCCACACCCAAGGACTTGGAAGACCATATGTGGCCTCCAGGCCATAGGTTCCCCACCCCTGCTGGGTCTAAACTATTTTGGGGCTAGGGTGCATTCTGCCACCAGTTGGCCAAGTATAATATTGCAACCTATCTCTGGAAGACAAAATTTTCTTGTTGTTCAACTGATTCAGTCATATCTGACTCTTCACAAGTCCATTTGGGATTTTCTTGGCAAAGATACTGAGGTGGTTTGCCAGGTGATTTTACAGATGAAGACACTAAGGCCAACAGGGTTAGGTGACTTACCCAGAGTCACATAGCTAGGAAGTGTCTGAGGCCAGATTTGAACTCAGGAAGGTAAGTCTTTCAGATTTCAGGCCTGCCACTCTATCCAGTGCAGAACCTAGCTGCCCTTTATATTATAAATATACATTGTATAAATAATAAATATAATATAAATATGTAAATAAAATATAAATTTACATTATAAATACCCACAGAAACGAGAAGGGAAAAAAATCTTCCAGACTCATAGATAGGGAGTCCGAGAATTCCCCAAGTACGGAGGGTGAGCTGGGAAGACCAACTAATGGTAGTGGAAAGAGCCCCAGCCTTAGAGTCAGAAGACCTGAATTCAGATCCTCAGAATGACACTTTCCAGCCATGGTGGTACAGATCAGTCAGTTGCTCCCTCCCTGTAAAATAGGGCCACTTCTACTCCTCCCGTGTGTTTCACAGCGCAGTTGTGTAAGAAGTGTTTTTGTAACCTGCTGTAGAAATGTGAGATGTTATAAAATGCGACAGATTATCTCCATAGACAGCGTTATTACTCTCCTACGATGCGCAGAATCCCATGCAGCTGGCAACCCTCCTCAAGCATTTTTAACTAAAACCGTTGCTTATACTCACATGCACCTCTAGTTGCAAAGTGATCATCAGAGGAAAATGGGGTACTACTGTGGAAAACTACTTTTCGGCAAATTTGGATTGACGTTTTATTGCATTTGAGCAAGAGATATTTATATTTTTAAATAAAACAGGGGAATCTACAAGCTTTTTTTTTTCCCCTGGTTACATAAGCAAAGCTACCAAAGCAGTCTGTGCAAAACACAGGATCCAAAAGCTGAAAAGAAGCACCAAGAGACATACCTGGAGATCAAAACAGACCCTTGAGCTACTGCAATAGTGACCATTTGCAGTGAACCTTCAGGGCCCTCTTAAGTTTCTGTAAACTAGAACATTATAGTCTGATGTCGCACATCCGCTATTAGTTACGTCTTCATAACTTTCAAGGAAACTGAAGACATAATAACTAAGGATCATTTATTAAGCTTCTTGAGGACCAATTACACCTACTCATGTTCAATTGAATTGATTTCATTTCAGGGAGGCGTTAGAGTTATAAGTGATTTGCGTAGGGAAACACAGGTAGTAAGTGTCTGAGGTCACATTTGAGCTCTGATCCCCCGACTCCAGTGCCAGTGCTCTATCCACCGTGCCACTTAGCTGCCCCTCTTCAATTCAGTTGAACAAATATTTACTAAGAGCCTACCCTGCGCAATTTCACTGTGTCCTGTGCCCAGTCTACAGAGTCAAAAATGAATAAACAGAGGCAGCTTACTTTCTTTTAGGAAGTATAGAGAGAACAATAGAAAATTATAGAGAGAAGCAAAATAAAGAAAACTGTACTGCTTCCTTTTCCTATGCCCTTTAGTATAAGCAGCACCCAAATGGTCCACACATTGCAGATCACAGTTTGGTGGCCCCAAATTTCTAGCCGAACCACTGATTGGTCAATATCAGTCCATCCATAAATTGGAACTGATTTCAAAGTCTCAGAAAGAAAAATGTCATAGATGCAACTTTTATTTTATTTTCCCCCTCTTTTTTTTCCTTAAGACAATCGTTGGGGAATCTGTATCATCAGCCTTTGCATTAAGTGATACCCAGGGAAGAAAGCAGAAGTAGAGTAAGCTTTGAGCATCCCAGAGATGAGATGGTCTTACTATGTTTTTACGTGTTCTTAAGTCACTAACTGAACAAAGCCTGACTAATTATGTAAGCCACTGTATTATAAGCCAAGAAAACTTTTCAAACTTCATAGAATCATGAAGTGTTAGGGAACCTCAGTGGCCATTCAGGTGAATTCATTTTCAGTTAGGAATCTCTCCTATACTGTCCCTAACTGGTGATCATCAAGCCCCTGCCTTTCACCTTCTGGGGAGAAGAAAGTCATTAGTGCCTAAGACCCATTCCCTTTTTTGCAATTAGCTTGAATTGTGTGACTTTTCTTTGTTTTGTTTTATTTTTTTTTTTGGAGGGTGTAAGGCTAGGTGATTGGGATTAAGTAACTTGCCCAAGGTCACATGGCTAGTAAGTGTCAAGTGTCTAAGGCTCGATTTGAACTCAGGTCCTCCTGACTCCAGAGCCATTGCCATATTCGCTGTGCCACCTAGCTGCCCCATTGTTTGACTTTTCAACCTTAAATCTTCTTCCAAGTTCTAGACAGTACTGCTAGTTCTTATCTCTTGGATCTAGCAGAGCAAGTCCAAACTTTCTTCCAAGTGGCAGCCTTTTAAATACTTGGAAACACTAGAATATCACTACCCACCTTCCAAGTTTCCTCTGCAGGGTGAGCATCCTTATTTTATTCTTTCTGTGAGTCCTCAACATGATCTAGCACTACACTGGTTGCTGTCCTCTGGATATTCTCACCAATGTCTTTTCTAAACTGTAGCACCCATAAGTAAAACACATCATTCTAGATATGGTCTGAGCAGATGTGTTTGCTGTAGAACCTGGCAAAAGTGTCACTTGATATTGCCATCAGGACAAAAGGGGAAACTTTAAAACAACTAGATGGGAGGTGGGGCAGCTAGGTGGTACAGTGGATAGAGGATCAATGCAAAAGTCAGGAGGACCTGAGTTCAAATCTCACTTCAGACACTTGACACTCACTAGCTGTGGGACCTTGGGCAAGTCACTTAACCCCAACTGCCTCATTCTGGGTCATGTCCAGTCATCCTGATGAATATCTGGTCACTGGATCCAGATGACTCTGGAGGAGAAGTGAGGCTGGTGACCTACACAGCCTTCCCTCACTCAAAACAAAGTCAAGTGCAAGTCATGTATATTTCTCTGATGGCATGGTCTTCGGCAACGAAGGACGAACACACACACAATTGCCTTGCCAAAAAAAACTAGATGGAAAATAGAATAAATGAATGACAAATATGAACCCATTCTTCACTGATCTCTAGTCTGACCAAAAGATGACTAGAGATCTGCAATATCAAAGGGTTTTCTGGGGCAGCACATCTGACCCTTCTCAACAAAACAAAGAAGGTTTGCAGCAATGTCAATTTCTGCGACTAGTATGTATTTAGGAGTGTTTTGACAGTGCTAAGTTTTTGGGTTTGGGGGAAGGGGGGTTGGTCACATCCCCAGGTAGAAGTTATCAATTAGTAAAAAGCCATAAATATCTATAGATTTTGTTTGAACGTAATAAACTTATTAGTACCACCTACCCATTACTATCTCCCCATAAAAAATACATACTTAAAACAACACTTTAAAACACAGAATTAAAAACACAGAATCTGTTTGAAAAGAAGAACTTTCTAAGCTCTTAGTTTCAGCATGTGGGCATTTCCATGGCCAAAACCTGAAGATGTATGATTTATTCTGTTCATTTTGTCTTTGCCAGATTGATGTTCCTGAAGGAGGTAATGAGAAAAAAGGATCCATTTCATCCCACTGTGTTATGTGAGTTATGCAATTACTCCTTAAAGAAGGTGAAACATAGGAGAGGATACCAAGTTATTAAGCTTTGTCCTCTTCAAACAATCATTTGAATAGTCAATGTGAATTTTAATAATGGGGGAAACTTGCTTAAAATTGTAACAGAAACAACAAATGTGGATGAATTCAGATATTTATTTTATAACTATAAAGGACAGAACTGGCCCACTTGGTCATTCAGGGCTGGACCTCCAAACAATGATTTTGACTGATCTGTATGGTTTTATTTATCATTTCAGTTTTGATGTGTTAAAATAATTGCCTTTTAGCGTTGGAAACTGAAGAGAGGGCATCTTGGAGATCACTATATAGATGAGGCAACTGTAGTCCAAATTTTTAGTAATTTGGCCAAGGGTATGAAGCTGGGTCATAGAATCATGAGTATAGAAACAAGAAGAGTTTCTCTTTTAAAACTTTATTGAATCCTTTTTTAAACACCAGAATCTTTTCCCAGTATGTCCTCCACTCCTGCCACCAAACCTTTTGCTTGTAACAAAGAAAAAGTCAAGCAAAACCCATCAATATGGTGGCTACCTCTGATAGTGTACCCACTCCAGCTTATAGATGAGGGAGCTGAGATTTAGAGAAGTGAAGAAGCTTATTCGCTAGCTTTTGAAAAGTCTGGGGTATGCTAATTACTACATTTATGACCTTGGGTTAATCACCTCACCTTTCTTGGCCTCAGTCTCCTTATCTGAAAAACGTGAGTGTTACTAGATCATGGGACCATAGGATTTAGAAGTGGAGATGACCTTAGGGGTATTCTAATCTAATCTATTACATTTAAGGAAACTGATCCTTAAGGAGATAGTGATAATATCTTAGGTTTTTTTCTTCCTCTAAATCTTACAATACCATTACCTCATAGAAAACTTTAAAACTTAGGAGACGTGTGACTCCTACAAAACTTTTTGGACTTCTTGTGTATGTCTGTTGAAGGTAGCTCATTTTTCTAAGTACAAGTTAAAAGTATGTGGGAAATTCCTTCAATATTAGAGATGGTTTTCCTTTTTGGTGTCACTGGGCCTTTTTTATGAATGTATATGCCCTCTTCTGATATTGTGTAGTCTAGTAAAATGAACAAATAAGGGGAATTCACTGTTGAAGGCTGTAAACCTAACTTTGACTAGGTCAGGCATAAGGAGATGTTCCCTGAGGGTATAAGAAAATAAACGCCGAGCTCTCCACGAACAATGAACCTTCAGACACCAAATACACTGTGTGATTTCAGATTTGTTTGGGTTTTGGGTGGGGAGAGGGTTGTAAGTAGCACTTACTGTGGATGCAGGTTGAACTTAAAGCTGTGTTCCCTGGCAGTTGACCCATGACCTAACTAAATAAGGATTTGATTGGAGCCATGTCCAGCCTCTTTCTCTTGCTTCAGGCAATCTTTTTGCCTGGGCCTTGTAATTGAAACTTCCTTTCAAAAGCCAGTAAGTATAGGTTTAGATATTAAGCTACCCTAAGAAAAATGAGGACTTTTTTTGTCTCCATTCTCAATTTCTTTTGAGTCAAGATTGTACCTCGTTTAGAGTTAAATAAAAGCACTACTTTGGAAAGCAAGTATTTGAAAAGGACAGAACTGAGATTATTCCAGTGTAGGACTCTGGGATCCAGGGTGTTGTGTGAGGTTCTTGCATGCCTTCTTCATGATGACTGAGTCTCTCTCTTTACCTCTCATACCCGCCACTGCCACTTCTCTTCTCACCATTAGTAGAATTTGTTATTCAGTGCCTTTAGGGTGGCCATGGCCTTAGCTGAACTATTGGCCTCCCCTGCTCTTTGTCCCAAGGATTATGCCAAGAAGGCATACTGGTGATGCAGTATAATAAACATTGGATTTGGAACCAGAGAATTTGAGTTCAAATCCCTGTTCTCCCAGTTAGACCTTTTAGAACCTGTTAAATGAGGGTGTCACACTAGATGACCTCAGTGTTCTCTTCCAGCCTTAAATCTTGATTCTATAATGTACTGGAAATGATCATATTGTGAATGGCAAATATATCCAGGGGTATGACAACATGAATTAATTACCTCCTATAAACTTACTTTGTGACCACAGGCGTATCATTTATCTAATGAGTGAATGTGAACTGAAATGACATAGACCCTCAGAAGAGGTGGCTTATTCTTCAGACATTTTTGTAGGTTCTGTTTTTTGTTATCATAGTGGAAAGAGAGACTGGTCTTGGATTCCACAACACATGGAGTTCAAGTCCTGTGACCTGTGGCTATTTGGCTATGGGACCATGGCGTAATCACTTAACCTCACAGAGCCCTAGACCACTCTCTACAATTTTAAGTTACCAGTGAGTTTCTGATCTTATCAGAGGGAATTTCCTACACCAGTGCAATAACAAACCTGGAAAAATGTATTATATTGTATTTTGTTATGATTTTATTACATTTTAAAATTATATTTTGCCCAGCATAGTCCCTTGAACATCTAGGCCCTGAATGAATACATGTTGAAGAAATGGTTTTATGGAAGCATTTTGAGTAAGATTCACTTTAGATTTACATTTAGACTCTTTTACTTTGTTCAGAGGTCCCAGGTGCGTGGCTCGGTTTGAATACATCGGAGACCAAAAGGATGAGTTAAGTTTCTCAGAAGGAGAGACGATTCTTCTTAAAGAGTATATCAGTGATGAATGGGCCCGAGGAGAACGGAATGGCAAAACGGGGATTTTCCCGCTTAACTTTGTTGAAATCATTGAGGATCTCTCTGACCAGAGCACCAACTTAGCTGCAGTTTCAAGTGAGTATCAAAAATACTTTGTTTTGAGGAAGTCATGTGCAAGTGCATGCAAAGGATGACAAAATATGAAAAGCCAAAAATGAGGATACTTCTTGAGTTTTCATAAAGAAGAAAAAGGAATAATGGGGTCCTAGTGAATGAAAGAATATGTTTAAGTGTGTTTTTGTATGAGACATGAATCATGTGACAAAAGAAAAAAGAAATAAGTGAATGACAAAGAGGAAGGGATGGTGATGTGGTAAGGGTGAGAAATAATAACCCATGAACAGCCCTTGTGTTCATTTGGTGTTGTTCTAATGTTGAGAAATCAAGAAAGGCTCAGAGCACGTTAGTTGCTGAACTTAGGAGAGACCACAGACAAGAGTTGTACAGAATAAAAACAGGCACGGATGCATTACAGTCTGCATCAATGGAGGGAATGCCACATTGATGAAATCTATTTGTGTGTATCTGTGTACATGCACACATATAATATAGATATATATGTGTGTACATGTACATACATATGCGTGTGTATATTATGTAGACACAGACACATATTAAAGGCAACATTAAATAGTGGATCCAGAGGCAGCCTTGGAGACAGAAAAATGTAGGTTCAAATCCTTACCCCAAAACATATTATCGGGGTGACCCAGGGCAAGAGATGTAGCTTTTCAGTCCCCCCCCAGGTAACTCTCTTAAGAGTAAGTGACAGGGGAGTTCCTGATCTGATGAGCAGTGAAGGGAGTTTCCTACACTGATGCAGTCACAAATCCACACTCCCAATACCCACCCCAACTGAAAAAAAAAAAAGAGCACTGTATTTGAAGTAGACAGACCTGGGTACAAGTCTGGGCTTGGACACTTAACTAATCACGTGACCTTGGGCAGGCCACTTAGCTTCTCTAACCCTCTCTTTCTACTTAATCTTCATCATATTATTTTGAGGAAAATACTTTGTGAACTCTAAAGAATTAAATAAATGTTGTTAATATTGTTTCTTTCAAAGACTATTACTGTATGTCTTTAGAAAGTGTGCCCAAAGCTATATCCAAAGGGCTATAAAACAGTGCATACCCTTTGATCCAGCAGTACCACTGCTAGGTCTTTATTCCAAAGACATCCAAAAAAGGTGATGTGTACAAAAATATTTATAGCAGCTCTTTTTGTGGTGGCTAAGAACTGGAAATCAAAGTGATACCCATCAATTAGAGATTGACTAAACAAGTTGTGGTATATGAGTGTGATGGAATATTATTGTGCTATACAAAATGACAAGCAGGGTAATTTCAGAAAAACCTGGAAAGACTTACGTGACCTGATGCAAAGTAGAGTGAACAGAACCAGACCATTATACATAGTAAGAGCAATGTTGTTTGATGCAGGAATGACTTAGCTCTTCACAGCAATACGGTGATCTAAGACAATCCCAAGGACTCGTGATGAAGCATGCTGGCTGCCTCCAAAGAAAGAATGGATATTGTTTGAATATAGACTGGAGCTTGCTATTTTTTACTCTTTCCTTCATTCTTTTTCTTTTATTTGAGTATTGTACAAAATGACTAGTATGAAAATGTTTTGCATTATTGCACATGCATAACCCTTATCTGACTACTTACCATCTGAGGGAAGGTGGATCAGAAGGAGCGAGAGATAGAATGTGGAACTTAGACTTAAAAAGAAATGTTTAAAAATTCCTTTAACGTGTAATTGGAAGGAAGATAAAATATATATATTAAAAAAAAAACAAATTGTACCAAGGGCTAAATGTCAAACTAGATAATCATTTAAATTTGTATGGGATTTTAAAATTTTTTTGTTTTAATATAGGTAAAAGAACTCCACTGAATACAAGGAGAAATGCTTCCAGTTCACATTTACAGGTAGGCTGTCTGGCTTAGGCAACTGTGCAAACATAAAGCCTTAGGTTTAAGAATATTCATTGTAATGAACTGAAAAAATTGACTACATATGCAACATAGAAAGGTCAACAAAAATGAAATGATTAAATTCTTAACTATTGTACTTGGGGACTAAATTAATATGGTAGAATGAATTTTTTTTTAATGGACCCTGCTTACTAACCTGACTTTTAGAAGTGTTTAAACCAGATACTAAAAGTGGATGACATTGTTTTGTTTGACATGCTTTGCATGGCTTGACCCGACAGAACTATTATATTTGTCAACATTTCACTGGTAATTAGGGAGGGACTTCTATTGCTTTCTCTCCTGTCTTCTGAAAAGATGCTGACTCACTCCACTGGATCTCTCACTCTCATGCTGGTCATGGGACAGGGAAGTTACAGATCCTTCTTAGTGATTCCATGAGTTCTTTAGAGCAGGAGAGATGAGACCCATGAGTGAGAGGCCACAGCTGGTCTCAGTGGCAGGTGAGTTCTTTTTTCAGTCATCAGATCTCAGAGTTAGGGAGATCAGGGACCCATATAATCCAACCAGAACTCGAACAAAAATACCTTCTCCAACACTGCCTCACAAGCAGTCAGGTAGCCTTCTACTTGGACACTTCCAGTGCCAGGGAGCCCACTACCTTTCAGGGCAGCCCATTTCACTTTGAGATGGTTAGGACATTTTTCCTCATAACACTCCTGAATTTGCCACTTTCATCAATTGCTTCTAACTTCTGTTGTCTGGGGCAGAGTCTTTTTCTTAACAAAGTTTATTTCCAGCACCACTAATGCCAATTACATATTTAGGGCAAGAGGATTGTTATTAGAAACAAGTACTCTCCTTGTCACATTACTTTTCCTTGTCTCCTGATCATCCTCACAAACCACTTATAGTTTAATTCAATGAATATTTATCAAGTTCTTATATGTGATAGCCCTATGCTAGGCTGTGGGGAAAATGTGTGTTCGTCCTTCGTTGCCAAAGAAGACCTTGCCATCAGAGAAATAATGACATGACTTGCACTTGACTTTGTTTTGAGTGAGGGAGGGCTATGCAGGTCACCAGCCTCACTTTTCCTCCAGAGCCATCTGAATTCAGTGAACAAATATTCATCAGAATGACTGGAGATGACCCAGGATGAGGCAATTGGGGTTAAGTGACTTGGCCAAGGTCCCACAGCTAGTGAGTGTCAAGTGTCTGAGGTGAGATTTGAACTCAGGGCTTCCTGACTCCTGCACTGGTGCTCTATCCACTGCACCACCTAGCTGCCCTATGGGAGAACTGGACTTTAGATAAATGCCTACCATCTTTTAGAGATGGAGAAAAATGTAGCTAATGGTACCTACCCACTTTAAGCAAATTCAAGCAGTTGTAGTAAGGTCTTACATCATAGGCCACACATAAAACTATGCCTTCCACATATTTTTTTAGACATAGCCAATGCAGGAATTTGTTGTGCTTCATGGTAACAATAATAAGAATAACAAACAACAATAATAGCTAATTATGTAGATTATAGATTATATAATTATGTAGATCATATAATAGCTATTATGTAATAATAGCTAATTTATGTAGAACTTTCTATGTGGTAGACACTGTGCTAAGTGCTTTACAAGTAGCATGTCATATGATTCTCACAACAGCCATGGGGGGTAAGATGCTATTTTTACAGATGAAGAAACTGAATCAAACCACAGGTAAAGCTTCAAAGTGTCTGAGATCATATTTGAACTCAGATCTTACTGACTCCAGGCCTGGCACTGTATCCTCTGTGCCACCTAGCCAACTCATATCTGTTGCAAGGGTTTGGGTGGTAGGAAGAAAAAGTGGATTTTGATTATAAGAAAAAATAAAATTTAATTTAAAAAAATAAAAATAAATAAAAAACCATGTCTCCACTTATAGAAAGCTGAATGCTACAAATGGGGGGAAATATATCATAGAACTGGGGCTTTCATTGTTCTTGTATCAAAATCTCTATCCTGATACAAAACCATCCCAGAATATCCTGCCCCCCCAAAATTTTGGAATATTTAAACCTGGGATTGGCCCTGCTTCCAGTCAAGGCTCTCCTTTTCTCATCTTTGGGCCCCTAACTCACTGCCTCCTCCCCATAGTAACTGATTTGGCCTTATTAGATGATACGTTGCTCTGCGTGCTCCTTCCTACATAGAAACCTTTTACTTGTGTACTTTCCTTGCTCCCTAACCAGAAAGGCTTTCTTGTGCACTACAGAACATTTTCAGCCCCAGCCTCAAAATACTATTAATGTAGTCTCTGCTTTCATGAAGCTTATAAGTCTAGTAGAGGTATAGGATACATACACAAGTAATTGGAATACTAAGAGTCATGTGATCTGTCAAGGAAAAAATCATCACCAACTCAGGCAGTCAAGGAAAGTTTCCTTGAAGAAGCAGCATTTAAATTGAGCGTTGAAAGGCCGGTGAGAGGAATTCAATAGATACAGAGGGAGAGAAAGAGAGTCCCAAAATAGGAGAGAGAATGAAAAAAGGCACCCCAGCAGCAGGAAAGTTATGCTGAATGGAAACCCACATGTAGGTAATGCGATGCATCTGGAGGCCAGAATAGGAGCTAAGTTAGGAAAGTTACAAAAGACTTGAAAGCAAGGTAAGGAACATAAAATTTACCCAATGAAGACTGAAGAAGCACTAGTGAGTTTTGCCTGGAGGACTGGTGTGTATAAGGAACTTTAGACAAAGATAAGTAATTTGGAGTGGGGGAAAAGTAGAGGCAGCAAGGCCTACTTTGGGACTGTTGTGGTGGTCCAGGCTGATTGCAATGAGGGCATGTGTGGTAACAGAAAGGGGACCAATTGGAGAGATATGCGGAGTGAGGGTGGTGAACTTGGCAAGATTTGTTAATGAATTGGATTTGGTAGGGGATGGGGAATCAAAGATAACCCTAAGATTGTGAACATGGGAGAAAAATGAACAGTGATGCCACTGATAGAAATAGTTAAGACAATTCCAAAAGACTCATGATGGAAAATACTAACCACATCCAGAGAAAGAAGTATGAAGTCTGAATACAGATTAAAGCATACTATTTTCACTTTTTTTTTTTTTTTGGTTTTTCTTTCTCGTGGTTTTTCCCTTTTGTTCTGATTCTTCTTTAAAAACATGACTTATGTGGAAATATGTTCAACATGATTATACATGTATAATCTATATCATATTGTTTGCTATCTTGGGGAAGGGGGGAGGAGAGGGAAGGAGGAAGAAAAATTCAGAACTCAAAATTTTGCAAACATGAATGTTAAAAACTGTCTTTGCTTGTAATTGGAAAAAATACTATTTAAGGAAAACATTAGTAAATAAAAAACTAACTTAAAGATTGCTAAGGAACATGGGGAGGGAAAGAAATAGTTAAGTCAGAATGAAAAACAGGTTGAGAGAAAAAGATAATCCTTGAAATGAGGTTACTTATAGCATCTGCTTTCCAGGATTGTTATGAGTCAATGTGAGAATGAAGAAGTAATATAACAAAAGTACTTTCAAACCTTACAGAACTGTGTAACTATTCTTATTAAAAGCACATATAAACTTTGTTGTGATATAAATTGTTGTGTTATTTGAAAAGATCTTTAGGCTTTGAAATTTCATGACCACTTCTCTTTCCTTTCGCCTTCCAAGCCAAATACCCTCTGTGAGGACTGAGATTGTTTCATTTTTGTTTTTGTATCACCAATATCTAGCATTATGCATGGCCGCAATTAGGCATTTTTAATTAACACTTGTTAAATTTGATTCCAGTGGGTGTGTTTGATTTTTTTATCTTTGTGGAAACCAATTTAGAATTAGATTTTATATTTCTCAACATCCAACTTCTACTTTGTTTTCTTTGACAGAAAGATGATTGCTCTGGAGAATGGTGTGAAGCCCTCCATGATTTTACAGCAGAAACTAATGAAGACTTGCCCTTTAAAAAGGGAGACCGTATACTAATCATTGAACATCTGGACTCTGATTGGTATAGAGGCAGATTGAATGGCACTGAAGGAATCTTCCCAGCAGTCTTTGTTCAGCCCTGCCTTGGTATGATGCTTCCTTGAAAGAGATAGAGATTTTTAATCTCCTAATTTTCCTGTCTACTTTTAACATCAATAAAGGAATGCTTTACTGAAAGGAGAGGCAGAGGACTTCAAAACTCCAAGCAAGTTCTTTTCCTATCACTACGCTGAACTTTAAAAAAGTTGTTTCTCTGCCTATCCTATTTAAAATAATAAAGTAAGCTTTGTGTATTCTGTGTTTAAACCAATATAAATGGGGGTTTTTTTGAGTGGATGCATCATATTTAAAATTCCTACCTTTATTCTTTCTACCGATTTAGAGTTTGCGTAAGTTTTCCACTCTTGGGAGAAATCCTTTCCTCCTTCTGCAAGTGGACAAGCGTTACTTAGAAACAATAAATCCTACAGGGATGGAGTATTTACCAAGATGAGTGTTTTAATAGTATTACACTTTTGCCCAATAGCTTCTAAATGTGTGTATTTATTGGTCAGGTTCCATAGCTGAGACAAGGTTGTTATCTGCTTCAGGACAGAAGAAAGAAAAGGCCAAGGCTTTATATGATTTCCATGGAGAGAACGAAGATGAGCTTTCCTTCAAGGTCAGCTTTCTGCAATTCTTTCAACAGCTATAAAATCTGAAATGTGTCTTCAGTCTTGAAGAATGGATTGGGTGGAAGGAGTATTGATCATAAGCCAAGAATGAGCACAAGAACACAAATCTTGGTCTCTAAATTTCTAGAAGCAATTACATTCATAGTTAAAAATTTAGAGGGTAGTAATAATTTGCAGAAGCACTTAAAGCAATTGATTTTGGCTTACCATCCATGTGATTCAGATGCTCAGACCTTGACCTTCTAATTTTTGTTCTGGAAAATATCAAAATATTTGTAGTTAGAACTAGTAAAGGATAAGCCTTCTACATCCATGCCCCCTATGAAGGGGCTTCCACTAACATAGTATTGAAAATGGCACATGGATCTGGGCCATCTGGTTTTTGTTGAATCTTTCATGCAGTAAAATTTTAGCCAAAGAGACTAATCATCGAATACTTATATTTGGCTGGTAGTGCCAAGCAACCTGTACTCTCTAGTATTTTGCCATTATTATCAACTTGGCATACCAGATGTAGATTACAAAAATTAAAGAATATCTGGAATGAAGTTTTTTAAAGTAAATAAAAACTTAACCAATCAATAAGCATTTATTAAGCACTTACTGTGTGCCAGGACCTGTGTTATATCCTGGGGATACAAAGACATAAAAAAGTCCCTACTCTCAGAGATCTTACATTCTCTGTGGCAACTTGTGCACATACAAGTATGTTCAAAATAAGCATATGCAAAATATATAGAAAAAAATATAGGATAATTTGGTGGGGAGAAATCTCGGCAGATGAAAGAATCAGGAATATTTTCATGTAGGGATAAGGAAACATTTGAAACTGAACTTAAAAGGAAACTAGTCAAGTTGAATGATGTGGCTACTTCTGTGTTGCTGTTAGCTCCTACACAAGGAAGTCTCCATGGGGTCCTGGGTTCTATGAACACCCTCTCTGTCATCCCCACTCTCTCGCTTATCTTCATTCTCTCCCTATCTACTGACTGCTTCTACACTGACTACACACATGCTGTTCCTCTATTTTACTTCACTTGGTGGTCTCATCAGCTCCCATGGTTTCAATTATCATCTCTGTGCCAGTGATTTTATAATCTATTTATACGGCCCTAACCCCTGACCTCTCCAACTCCAAATGCCTATTAGATATCTTGAACTAGATGTCTCATATATATCTCAAATTGAATATATCCAAAACTGAGTTCATTGTTTTTTTTCTCCCCTATCACCTTCTGCCCTTTCAGACTTCTCCATCCAAGATGAGCTGTCTCAAAGCCAAAGTATCATCCTCAACTCCTCATTATCTCTTTTTTAAATTAAATTATTTTATTTGTTTTAAGTGTTCAACAATCACTTCCATGTATCTTAGATTTTTTTCCCTCTCTATTCCCCTCATTCCCCCCTCCCTCACTCCCTCCCTGACCCAGCATATAGTCTTATATAGGTTCTACACGTACATTCCTATTAAATACATGTTGCATAGAAGGATTAAAATGAATGGGAGAAACCATAAAACAAAACATAATGCAAAAGAAAATGGTCTGTTTCTATCTGCGAATCAATTCCATAGTTCTTTCTCTGGATGTGGAAGGCATTTTGCCTCAAGAGTCCATTGGAAATTTTTTAAGTTCTTGCATTATAATGAAGTACTAAGTCTACCAGAAAAATTCCTCACACACTGTGGTTGTTGCTGTGTACAAAATTCTCCTGGTTCTGCTCCTTTCACTCAGCATCAGTTCATATAAGTCTTTTCTGGTCTCTCTGAAGTCTTTGTGTTCATCAGTTCTCATAGCACAATAGTATTCCATTACATTCATATACCACAACTTGTTTAGCCATTTCTCAATTGATGGGCATCCCCTTGATTTCCAGTTTTTGGTCACCACAAAGAGACCTGCTATGAATATTTTTGTACATGTGAGACCTTTTCCCATTTCTATGATCTCTTTGAGATAGAGTCCCAGAAGCAATATAGCTGGGTCAAATGGTATGCACATTTTTGTAGCCCTTTGGGCATAGTTCCAAATTGCTGTCCAGAGTAGTTGGATCAGCTCTCAGCTCTTCCAACAATGAATTAGTGTTCCAACTCTCCCACATCTTCTTCAACATTTGTCATCTTCCTATTTTGTCATGTTAGCCAATCTGACAGGTGTGATGTGGTACCTCAGAGTTTTTTTTGATTTGCATCTCTTTAATCAATAGCGATTTAGAGCATTTTTTCATATGACTATAGATAGATTTAATTTCTTCCTCTGAAAACTGCCTGTTCATATCCTTTGACCATTTATCAATTGGGGAATGACTTGTATCCTTATACATTTGAGTCAGTTCTCTATATATTTTAGAAATGAGGACTTTATCACAGACACTAGTTGCAAAAATTCTTTCCCAGTTTTCTGCTTTCCTCCTAATCTTGGTTGCATTGGGTTTGTGCAAAAACGTTTCAATTTAATGTAATCAAAATTATCCATTTTGCACTTCATAATGTTCTCTATCTCTTATTTGGTCATAAATTTCTCCATTCTCCATAAATTTGACAAATACACTATTCCTTGCTCCCCTAATTTGTTTATAGTATCAATCTTTTTACCTAGATCATGTACCCATTCGGACTTTATTCTTGTGTACGGTGTCAGGCATTGGTCTATGCCATTTCTGTCACATTGTTATCCAGTTTTTCCAGCAGTTTTTGTCAAACAGTGAGTTCTTATCCCAGAAGCTGGGGTCCTTGAGTTTATCAGACAGTAGATTGCTGTATTCGTTAACTACTGTGTCTTGAGTACCTAACCTATTCCACTTGTCCACCCCTCTGTTTCTTAGCCAGTAGCAAGTGTTTTGGATGATTGCTGCTTTATAATACAATTTGAGATGTGGTAGGGCTAGGCCACCTTCCCTATCATTTCTTTTCATTAGTTCCCTTGATATTCTGGACCTTTTGTTCTTCCGGATGAATTTTGATATTATTTTTTTTCTAGCTCTAGAAAATAATTATCTGGTAATTTGATTGGTATGGCACTGAATAAGTAAATTAATTTAGGTAGAATTGTCATTTTTATTATATTAGCTCAGCCTACCCATGAGCAACTGATGTTTTTCCACTTACTTAGATCTGACTTTATTTGTGCGAAAAGTGTTTTGTAATTGTGTTCATGTAGTCCCTGGGTTTGTTTTGGCAGATAGACTCCCAGATATTTTATAGTGTCTAGCATAGCTTCAAGTGGGATTTCTCTTTCTGTCTCTTTCTATTGAGCTTTGTTAGTAATATATAGAAATGCAGATGATTTATCTGGGTTTATTTTGTAACCTGCATCTTTGCCAAAGTTGTTTATTATTTCAAGTAGTTTTTTACTTGATTCTCTGGGATTCTCTAAGTATATCATCATATCATCCACAAAGAGTGATAACTTAGTTTCTATTTTGCCCATTCTAATTCCTTCAATTTCTTTTTCTTCTCTTATTGCTACAGCTAACATTTCTAATACCATATTGAATAACAGTCATGATAATGGACATTCTTGTTTTACCCCTGATCTTACTGGAAATGCATCTAGCTTATCCCCATTGGATATAATGCTTGCTGATGGTTTTAGGTAGATATTGCTTATTATTTTATGGAAAGTTCCATTTATTCCTATGCTTTCCAGTGTTTTCTATAGGAATGGCTGTTATATTTTGTCAAAAACTTTTTCTACTTATATTGAGATAATCATGTGGTTTCTGTTAGTTTTGTTGTTGATATGATCAATAATGCTAATAGTTTTCCTAATATTGAACCAGCTCTGCATTCCTGGTAAGTCGTACCTGATCATAATGTATTATTCTTGTGATAAGTTGATGTATTCTTTTTACTAATATCTTATTTAAAATTTTTGCATCTATGTTCATTAAAGAAATTGGTCTATAATTTTCTTTCTCTGTTTTGGCTGTTCCTGGTTTAGATATCAGAACTATATTTGCATCATAAAAAGAATTTGATAGGACTCCTTCAGCAATTTTCCCAAATAGTCTATGTAGTATTGGAATTAGCTATTTTTTAAATGTTTGATAGAATTCACTTCTAAATCCATCTGGCCCTGGAGATTTTTTCCTAGAGAGTTCATTGATGGCTTGTTCAATTTTGTTTTCTGAGATGGGATTATTTAAGTGTTCAACTCCCTCTTCTTTTAATATGGGCAATTTATATTTTTTAAAATAATCATCCATCTCATTTAGATTGTCGAGTTTATGGGCATACAATTGGGCCTTTGATTACATATAATTTTTATTGCATTATGATCTGAGAAGGATGCATTGACTATCTCTGCCTTTCTGCACTGAATTGTGAGGTTGTTATGGCCTTAGTACATGGTCATTATTTGTATATATGCCATGTACCACTGAGAAAAAGGTATATTCCTTACTATCATTCAGTTTTCTGCAGAGATCTATCATATCTACCTTATCCAGAGTTTTATTCACCTCCTTAACTTCTTTCTTGTTTCTTTTGAGGTTAGATTTATCAGGTTCAGAGAAGGGAAGGTTGAGGTCCCCCACTAGTATAGTTTTGCTATCTACTTCTTTCTGTAACTCCCTTAACTTCTCCTCCAAGAATTTGGATGCTATACCACTTAGAGCATATATGTTTAGTAATGAAAGTACTTCATTGTCTATGGTGCCTTTTAGCAGGATATAGTTTCCTCTTCCTTATCTCTTTTGATTAGATCTATTTCTGCTTTTGCTTTGTCTGAGATTAGAGTTGCTACCCCTGCTTTTTTTACATCAGCTGAAGCACAAAATATTCCACTCCAACCTTTTACCTTTATCCTGTGTGTATGTCCCCGTTTCAAATATATTTCTTGTAAACAACATGTTATTGGATTATGGTTTTTAATCCATTCTGCTATCTGTCTCCGTTTTATGGGAGAGTTCATCCCATTCATATTCACAGTTATGATTACTATCTGTGTCTTTCCTTCCATTCCCTTTCCCCTTGTTTATGCTTTTACTTCTCCTTACTCCTCCAAATAGTTTTAATTTTTGACCACCACTTCCCTCAGTCTTCTCTCTCTTCTTTCAGTCCCCCTCCCTTTTACTCCCCTTTTCCGTTACTACTTCTTCCCTCCCTTTTAGCCTCCCCTCCTTTTTCTTTCCCCCTTCCCCTCCTATTGCCTATAGAGCTAGTTGTATTTCTACACTTAACTGAGTTTGTTGTTCCCTCCTTGAACCCAATCAGATGAGAGTAACTCTCAAACAGCGCTCATCTCCCTCCGCTCTTTTCCTCTACTGTAATATATTTTTGTGCCTCTTCCTGTGATGTAATTTACCTTTTTCTAACTCCTACTTTTCACATTTCCCATTACAATCCCTTCCCACTCTAAAATCATATTTTTTATCATGACATTATTTACTTTACACCACTCCCTCTATCTCTGTGTATCCCTTTTATATATTGTAATAAATATACAATTCTCAAAATCAACTAGTATCATCTTCCCTTTATAGGGATGTAAACAGTTTGCCCATATTGAATAACAGGCTTTTTTCCCCCTATTTGCCTTTTTATACCTCTCTTTTCATCAGGAAGGTCTAGAAATCCCTTATTTCATTGAATGTCCATCTCCTTGCCTGAAAGATTATGCTGAACTTTGCTGGGTGATTGATCCTTGGTCCCAGCTCCTTCACCTTATGGAATATCATATTCCAATGCCTCTGATCTTTTAGTGTAGAAGCTGCAAGGTCCTGTGTGATCCTGACTGTAGCTCCTTGATATTTGAATTGTTTCTTTCAGGCTGCCTGCAGTATTTTCTCCTTCACTTGATAGCTCTGGAATTTGGCAACGATATTTCTTGGTGTTTTTAGTTTGAGATCCCTTTCAGGAGGTGAATGGTGGATTCTTTCAATGACTATTTTGCCCTCTGGATCCAGGACTTCTGGGCAATTTTCCTTGATGATTTCTCTTTTATTCTCTTTATTTATTTTTAGTTTTCAACATTCATTTCCACAAAATTTTGAGTTCCAAATTTTCTCCCCTCTTCCATCCCAAAACACCATGCTTTCTGATTACCCCTTCCCCCAATCTGTTCTCCCTTCTATCACACCCCTCCCTTCCCTTATCCCCATCTTCTTTCTTTTCTTGTAGGGCAAGATAGATTTCTATACCCCATTGCCTGTATTTCTTATTTCCCAGTTGCATGCAAAAGAATTCCCAACATTTATTTCTTAAACTTTGAGTTCCAACTTCTCTCCCTTCCTCACTCCCCACCCATCCCCACTGAGAAGGCAAGCAATTCAATATAGGCTATATATGTGTAGTTTTGCTAAAGACTTCCATAATAGTCATGTTCCCTCCATCCTATCCTGCCCCCTATTAATTTTATTCTCTCTTTAGACCTTGTCTCTCCCTTAAAGTAATTGCTTCTTATTACTCCCTCCTCCCATTTGCCCTCCCTTCTTTCATTCCCCCACCCCACTTATCCCCTTTTCCCCTACTTTCCTATAGTGTAAGATAGATTTTCATATGAAATTGAGTGTGCCTGTTATTCCCTTCTTAAGCCAAATGTGATGAGAATAAGCTTCATTTTTTTCTCTCACCTCCCGCCTTTCCCCCCATTGAAAAAGCTTTTTCTTGTTCTTTTATGAGAGATAATTTGCCCCATCCTATTTCTCCCTTTCTCCTTCCAATATATTCCTCTTTCACACCTTAATTTTATTTTTTTAGATATCATCCCTTCCTATTAACTCACCCTGTGCCTTCTCTCTATATATATATATGGATGGATGGATGGATGGATGGATGGATGGATGGATGGATGGATGGATGGATATATGTATAATCCCTCCAGCTACCCAAATACTGAGAAAAGTTTCAAGAGTTACAAATACAATCTTTCCATGTAGGAATGTAAAAAGTTCAACTTTAGGATTTCTCTTTCCTGCTTACCTTTTCATGCTTCTCTTGACTCTTGTGTTTGAAACTCAGATTTTCTATTCAGCTCCGGTCTTTTCATCAACAATGCTTGAAAGTCCTCTATTTCACTGAATGGCCATTTTTCCCCCCTGAAGTATCATACTCAGTTTTGCGGGGTAGGTTTTAACCCTTGTTCCTTTGACTTGTGGAATATCACATTCCAAGCCCTTCAGTCCCTTAATGTAGAAGCTGCCAGATCTTGTGTTATCCTGATTGTATTTCCACAATACTCGAATAGTTTCTTTCTAGCTATTGCACTATTTTCTCCTCAACCTGGGAACTCTGGAATTTGGCTACAATATTCCTTTCAGGAGGTGATCAATGGATTCTTTCAATATTTATTTTGCCCTCTGGTTCTAGAATATCAGGGGCAGTTTTCTGGATAATTTCATGAAAGATGATGTCTAGGCTCTTTTCTTTTATCTTGGCTTTTAGGTAGCCCCATAATTTTTAAATTGTCTCTCCTGGATCTATTTTCCAGGTCAGTTGTTTTTCCAAAGAGATATTTCACATTGTCATCTATTTTTTCTTTCTTTTGGTTTTGTTTTGTAATTTCTTCATTTCTCATAAAGTCATTAGCTTCCATCTGCTTCATTCTAATTTTTAAAGAACTATTTTCTTCAGTGAGCTTTTGAACCTCCATTTCCATTTGACTAATTCTGCTTTTTAAAGCATTCTTCTCCTCATCCACTTTTTGGACCTCTTTTACCAACTGAGTTAGCCTTGGTGTTATTTTCTTCAGCATTTTTTTAGGTCTCCTTCAGCAAGGTGTTGACTTGCTTTTCATGAATTTCTTGCATCACTCTCATTTCTCTTCCCAATTTTTCCTCCACCTCTCTTACTTGATTTTCAGTGTCCTTCTTGAGCTCTTCATAGCCCAAGACCATTGCATATTTACTTTGGAGGTTTTGAATGCAGAAGCCTTGACTTTTGGGTCTTCCTCTGATGGTATGCATTATTTTTCCTCATCCTGAAAGGATGGAAGAAAATACCTGTTCACCAAGAAAGTAGCCTTCTACAGTCTTATTTTTTTTTCCTTTTGGGGGCATTTTTCCAACTAGTTACTTGACTTCTGAGTCCTTTGTCAAGAGGAGGGTATACTTTGGGGAAGGGAGAGGAGTTTACTCCTCTTCTGGGCTGCTCTCTGGTCTGGAAGCTACCAAAGCTTTTCTGCCCCGGATCTGCAAGTGGAATTCCCTTTCCAGAGCCTCCACCAATTCCACCACACCAGCACTCTTCCTCACCCCCAGGCCACCACTCAGGGATGAAACTCAGATCAGAGGCTCAATTCCCCCAGGGTCTTTAAGCCAAGGGTTCCAAAAATGGATGCTACAACCACCTGGGGCTGGAACTAGGGGAGGACACTGCTCCCTTCTCATCCAGATGAGAAATCTTTCTCACTGACCTTTGAAGCTGTCTTTGGCATTTGTGGGTTGAGGGATCTGGGAACAGCTGCTGCTGCTGGGGATTCTGCTCCCAAGGTCTGCTCCCATTCTGTTCCTACTGGTGTCACATGGGCAAGGCTGGGCTGGGCTTTGTGGGCTGTGCTCTGCTCCATGTCCTGTGCGATGGTCCTTTCTTGTCAGCCTCACAGGCTACCTTGGGCTGGAAATCAGTTTTACTCTGTTGTTTTATGGCTTCTGCTGCTCTAAAATTTGTTTAGAGTCATTTTTTACAGGTATTTTATGGGCTGCAGGGGTAGAGGTAGAGTAGGTGTGTCTTTCTACTCTGCCATCTTGGGTCCACCCTCTCCTTGATGATTTCTTGGAAGAGATTGTGCAGGCTCTTTCTTTCATCATGGCTTTCTGGTAGACCAATAATCCTTAGATTTTTTTTCTGCTGGATGTATTTTCCAGGCCAGTTGTTTTTCCAATTACATATTTTACATTTTCTTCTATATTTTTATTCTTTAGATTCTGTTTGACTGATTCTTGATGTCTTATAGAGTCATTAGGTTCTACTTGCCCAATTCTAATTTTTATCAAATTGTTTTCTTCAGTTAACTTTTGCATCTCCTTTTCCATCTGTCTAATTGTTCATTTTAAGGAGTTATTTTCTCCACTTAGGTTTTGTACTTCCTTTTCCATTTGTCCAGTTTTCCTTTTAAATTCTTCTGTGATTCTTTTTTCATATTTTTAAAATCATTGGTCAGTTTTTCTTCTATTTCTCTAATTTGGTTTTTAAAATCATTCCTGAGCTCTTCCAAGAAAGTTCTTTGTGCTTCAGACCAGTTCATATTTGCTTCTGAAGTTTCAGATGGGAGTACAGTCTCAATGCTGACCTCTTTGGTATTCATATTTTGGTCTTGCCCCCATAGAAATACGATCTTTTCTTTTCTGCTTTGCTTCTTACTCATGATGATCACTCTTTTCCTGGCTTTTAAAGTAGATCTCTGCATCTGGGACATGGGGTGCTTTTTTCCACATTTCTTGTGCCTAAAACTTGAGGCTTTGTGTGGCCTCTGGTTCTTTTCAGCTAGAAGCTAAAATGCTGCAGCTTACCTGGTACTGAGCTGGCTGGTGTTGGAAAGCAGAGACCAGGTGAAGTCTTTTGGGGTTTCCCCAGAGTTACCCTTGAGCTAGCTGCATTAAGTGTGGGGGAGGGGGGGGTCTGGCCACAGGAGATCTTCTCTGCTGACCTAGATCATAGGTAAGTTCAGTGGTTGGTGATCCCATCTATGCTAGTATCTTCTCCATTCCCCTGGGGTGCTAAGGCACACCTGGGGTCCTGGTGTTAGCAGTTGTGGGATTTACCCCCCCAGGACTCAGGATCTTCTCCTGATTTATTGAGGTGGAGCTGTCTGGGATAGCTCTGGTCCTGCCCTGGTCCCCTTCAGACTCAGGAAGAGGGACCCTCCTTAGTGATCTTCCTAGCCTCACAGGCTAAGAGATTGTTTACCCTTCTGCTGTTCCCACTGTTCCAGGATTTTTCCTGGGGAAATATTCTCTGCACTTTGTGAGGTCAACAAGGGGAGGGAGATAGCAATTACTGATCACTTCACCATCTTGGCTCCCAGAAGTCCCCTCCTCATTATCTCTTAGCACCCATATTCAATCTGTGGCCAAAGTCTGTTGATTTCACCTTTGCAGCCTTTCTCAAATAAACCTTCTCTCTTCTAATGCTGGCACCACTCTGACACAGGCCTCAATCTCCTGCCTGAACTACTATAGTAGCCTACTGGTTGGTCTGCCTACCCTGCCATCCTTTACCCAGTCACCAAAGTGATTTTCCTGAAGTGTAGGTTCAACCATGTCAACCCCCTCCTCAATAAATTCTAGTGGCTCTCTGTCACCTATATAATGAAATACAAAATCCTGTGTTTGACATTCAAACCACTTCACAAACCTAGCCTCTCCCACCTTTCTAGTCTTCTACCTTACACACACACACACACACACACACACACACACACACACACACACACACACACACACACTCCATCATCTTTTAGGCTAAAATAAACATTAGAATTACTGACTATACTATTTATGGTGAGGCAAAAAATGAAACAAATATAAATAATTATTTTCAATATAGCATTTGTGAGAAAGACCACCACCAACCATCACCTTTAAATATCACTAAGCTGAGAACTTCTCAGGTTTTGAAACAGTCCCACCTTTCAATTCTCAGGATATTAAAGTCTTTTCTGAAAAATTTTGTTCTTGTTTCTTTATAAGAAACAATTTGAAACAGTTCTCTAAGAAAGGAAGTTCTCTTCATCCTCCTTTCTCTAGTTCACTCAGACTTCCCATAGAATGAGTGATGGTTATATTGTTTCTTTAGCACTATTCCAGTAACAGTATCTATAGTTTCCATGGGAGAATCTATTGAAGCTAGTGTTATAGTCATAGTCTGTGAACCTGAAGGAGCTTAACTCTTTATATGCTGAATTATTTCATAATTACTTTGCCTCACTGGGCTTATATATTCCAAACAGGCACTAAGAGTTAATGGAAGTTGGCAACCAATAGTTTTCAGCCCCATTTTCTACAAAGGAAAACCAGAGTCCTGACCTAACATATACAGCTTTTTCCAAGAAGCACCATAAGAACCAGAAATAAAGTCCATTCATTCTTATTTTTTTCAAGTATTTTTTTAAACTGGCCACATCAGTACCAAAAGCATCAGAATGTTGTATTGTCTTATAGTTGAAATCCAAGAAATGGTTAGAAACTGTGGAACAGGAACCAAAAGTATGTTATATAATGTCATTAACCCTCTGTGAGACTTTGGGCAAGTCATTTAATCTCTTTAGGGCCCAGCTTCCTTATCTTTTAAGTTAAGATATTGAACTGGATGTTATCTAAGATCTTTAATTCCTGTGATTCTAGATTCAAAAATTCTTCCTTTTATCTTTTGAAGGCAAAAGTAAAAGAGAATTAGAATAGACAGAAAAATAATGAACATAGCGTCAGTCTCTACAATAGGTGGAAATTGCAAAGAAAGAGATTTAGGCTTTATGTGAGGAAAAGCCTCTTTACTCTTAGAGCTGTCCACAGGTGAAACACTTGGGAGGTAGTAGATCAAGCAGAAACAGGGTGTCATGATCATTATAGATGGGATTCATGTGCAGGTACAGGTTAAACTAGGGGGTCTCTAAAAGCTTTGCAAATTTGGAAATCTGTGACTCAATAATGTAGAGCTAGGAAAAATATTTTAGGGTTTTGTGTGTGAGAGATGGTCTGGAACTTGAAAGAATAAAAACTTAAGAGAACCATGATCTATGGGGGCAAATGAAAGTAGGGAGTCCATCTTCATGGGAGTACAACTGAAGACTGAAAAATGTTTCTTTTTTTTAATGATGAAAGCCAACACAACAAAAACTCTTTAAAGACAAGATTAGTTTTGAGAGGATCTTTATTTATGGAGAGGAGAATAAGAGTGAACAAAAGTGGGGAAAAAACTGAACAGAATGGGAAACTCATAAATGTAAGAACTTGAGAAAAGGGAACATGAAAGCAAATGGCATCACTGAACGCCATTTTACCATTGTGTTTTGTCATCTTTTTCTAATTGTACTCAGATTGTTGTCTACTAGTCTAAGTATACTAAGATTATTGTTTTGCATAGAAAAAGTGGTGCTGATTCATAGGCTCTCTCCAGGTAGTCCTGTTCTCAATGGTTTTGTTCATAAGAAGCTAGTCACCATTTGAAAAACCTCTCTTTCTACAGGCTGGTGATGTAATAACAGAGCTGGAATCTGTAGATGAAGATTGGATGAGTGGAGAACGAGCAGGAAGATTTGGAATTTTTCCCAAAAACTACGTTCAGGTTCTACAAGCATCCTAAGAGTGAACCTTGTTTGTGCAATGGGAAGAAGCATGTGACTCAGCCAGCACAAAATGCTCCTTGCCTTTGGTATCACTTGAACTATTACTTTGACTATCAAATATATGTTTTTGCACTATTTTTTTTTATACTGTAAGCATGGTACCCTAGAATTTCCTGAGAGTGGAAAACTTCTGGGTTTTACATTTTCATTCATGATAGAAGCCTGTACATTTTAAGCCACACACTATGGATCCGCTTGAAGAACCCAGGCAGAATTAGCAGGGTCATTTCTAGTTTCCAGCACAGAAAAATGCCAGAGTGGGAAAGGCTTTCAAGCAGACCACTGCTACATAGTTGGGATGTTAACAGTACAAGCAAATTAACCTTGCTTATTAATTTTTTTCTTTAAGAAGACATTTATGCTTTCTACATATCTTATGGTTGGTAACAAACTACATTTTTGATATTCAGATGTAATTATAACAGCTTGGGTACATATCCTTTATTTTAAGTGCAAGTCCCTGCTTTATGATGGGTAGGCTTATGAAAACCTCCCCAGCACAGGGTGTAATAACGCACTGTAATGGCTCCATTCAAAGGCTGCAGCCTCTAACAGGGATTGGGAGGGAAGAAGGAAAGAATGGTGCGTTTTAATCCTTGTAACTTTCTTGCCTTGTGAAACCTCCAAAGCACCCTTGAAATATGCCTCTCAGAAGCCCCCAGCACTAACCTGCCTGCCATAGTTCTTTCTACCCCCTCAATATATGCTTTACTTTATTAGGGCTATCACCTACCATAGTTCCTGCATCTGAGAACACTCCTGTGACAATTACTGGTATCCAGAGAAAAATTCATTTTCTTCGAATTACCTTGGTAATTCATACGCTGTGGCTGCTTCTGTTACTGCATTATGAATCATATGCAGAAGTCTTAGACTGCGGAGCAACTGTCAAAACAGCAAGCAGATCCCCAAAGCAAATTTCTCCACAGAGGTGATGTAAATCAGCCCCGTAGATAATTTCACCCTGATTCTTTTTTTGTTTTTCTTTTCCCTCCTTATCCTTATGGTGATTACAATAAGTAAAGCCACTGTCCTGCTAGCAGTCATGATGGATTCCAAGCGCCTGGTCAAAGCAGTTGATTTGTAAGACCAAATCAATTATAATTTGTGAGCCTGAACCAAGGAAGTTGAAGACAATCTTCCAAACACATTGGCAGAAGAGAAATATGTTTAGAAATATAAAACTTTCCAAAGTATGTTGGAGGGGTTGAGTTTGACTGGATAAAAAATTATATAAATCTGATGCCTTTTCAGCTCTTATAGCCTTCCATCAACCAAAAAAAAAAAATCAATCAGTCAGTCAATAGTCCATTATGTGCCCAACACTGTATGTGCAATACTCAACTTACTAATAGTTTAGAAGTCGTTTTTTGTTGTTCCTTGTACTTTGTGGTAGGGACTCTCTCTGACAGGGTTCTGGTAGGTAGGGTGTTAAGAGTGGGAATGGGAGCTCTGGTGAAGGTTGAAGAGACTCAGAGTTAAGCAGCTGAAGAGAATAGTTCTCCTGCTGGCTTTATTTACCACTTTGATGTGTTTTACCAACAAAACCGCTTTTGCCTGGAATTTCTTTTTAATTATTTTTAAATTAAGATTCGCTGTAATGTGTGTGAAAACTCCACTATGGGGGTGAAATCCCTTGTAAAATTTGGGCTTTTAGAAAGGAGTAAACAGGAAAATTTAATAGTTATAAACCTAATTGAAGTAGTAGTAATCTTAGCTGGAAAAGCTTTCTGCAGGTTTCTTTGCTCAAATAACTATTTTTTTTAAATCTATGAATACTTTGAATTTATAGATAATTTCTTTTCAAGTTAGTTCACAAAGTTCCCTGGAAAACAGTGAAGCTGCCCATAATTACCAGATGCCAGAACCAGGGATAGAGCAATCAATCATACATTGTTACCCATTCTATCCACGGGAAGCCAAAATGTGACTTCTGAGTTTTCACAGGCACCACCACCATGTGGTGTGGCCTTTTAATGTAAGGCCAAATTCACCTAGGTTCAAGATGATTGCTGTATGATGAAGTCATTATGTTCACAGGCTCCCCCTCTATGCTAACACTGTGAATCTTATCAGGCAACTCAAAGATTTGGCAGAAAATTTAGAAGAAAACCTACTTCCTGATACAGTATGTTGCCAATTCCTGTCACCCTTCAGAATTTCTTTTCTTTAATGAGTGAGAAGCAGTTCAGTGAAGAAATATCTCCAGCCAAGGTTACTCAATATGACATTTAAGGAAATGTTTACAGAGTTGAACTATGTGATGTAGGTTAAAAAGCTACATTTTAAAGGGGAGTTTGAGAGACATTAAGTTTACTGTTGTACTGTATGACTTACTCTCTCTTTTGACTCTAAAGTGCACTTTTCCCTCTAAGAATTAGAGACCACCATAAAAAATGTCCCATTTTATATGGCCCAGTGGGACAAGGTCATGCCTATTGTGCCTTCACTTAAGCTCTGTGGAGGAAAGGCAATGAATCTGAAAAAATCAGTACATTTGCTGAAAGTTATGGCTAGAACTGGATATTAGAGAAAAGTCAAGGGGAAAAAAAAAACTCCCCAATAGGTTAAAAGTTAGAGACAGAGCAGTGCTGTTAGTATGTCTTAACTGACTTTATTAACATAAAGCTCTTTCTCAAGTTAAGATGAACTGACCTTAAGCAAATGTTGCTGAATAGATCAAGTTTTGAATGTTCACTTTGGTAAATATTAGCACACTTTGTCTTTTGTCAGATCAGTTGGTGCCACATCAATTACATTGCAACACCATTCCAAATAAACACTAGTAGTCTAACTAAGCATGTCAAAACTTCTAATAGGAAGTCAGAGATCCTAACTCCTACTTTTCCACTTGTAGTTGGAAAAAGGATTGGGAAAGTTGCTAATACAGTGCAATATTGCCATCTACAGACGTTTTGGGAGATTGCAACATCATCAGAGCCTTTTTAAGCACCCTGACATTCTCCTTGATGCCAAGTAACAAATAGAATTGATCTATTTTATTGGGTTATTAAGATTGACATTTTCTTTGCAACATTTGTAATCAGCCAGAGTTTCACAGAGAACAACTCAAGGACCTTGAATTTTCTCATTCAAGGAAGAAAGAAGACAAGTTCCAACTCAGGTCCTCAATCTAGACAATTTATATTAAAGTGATTGTAGCTATCTAGAAATTCAAATATGTTCTCTAATGCATTATAATATGGATAGATTCTTCTTAAAGAATTAGGTTATTTGGGTTATCTGGAAAATCAGCCATTGTAAAGAAGTCTGAAGAATCCTCATGTAACCACAAGGCATCACATAGAACTTGTCTCCACACAAAAGCAACACAAAACAATGTTAATATTTTGTAAATTCATGGATTAACTCAGATATTGTGGTATATGTGTAAATTAAATATGCATTTAGCCAATCATTGTCTGTCGGGGTCATACATTCTGGATTTTTTTTTAAGGAATCTTGATTGGGCAGAGAGCATTGCTTACACCTGTATTTTCAAGTACTGCCCCTTTAGGGAGGATTTCTATACTGGCGTACTTTACATTTCAGAGTAACATTCCGTTAAATGTTGAGTTTTAATAAAGTAGTCATGATATCCGTTCTTTCCCTTGAGGAAAAGAAGCTGATGAGCCCTTTTGGTAGGAAACTATCAACAAATGTAGAAAAACTAGCACATTTAGTACTTTTTCTCTGACTCCATGAAAGAAATGATTCATATATACCCTTCATTTTTATTGTACTGGTACTGATAAGTTTTCCAATTTGATACTGTAATCCTTAATTTGATGTCTTATAAAACCATCCATTTGCCCGTTCCACCTCTGGCTTACTCCTTTCAAAGTGATACGTACAAGTGCTGGGACCCAGTCCCTGGTAATTCTACTACAAGGCAGCATTCAGGGAATGACAAATCTCATTAAGCCATCTTGCCTTTTCAAACTCGACATTGTTTCTAGCAAAGTAACATAATCCTTTATGTTACCTACCATATGAAATGTTGAGAGTGCAGGAATACAACAGTTAAAGGCCTTGAACTTTCTCTAATAGCTTTACAGGTACAGGTGACCATTCTCACATAAAAGGCCCATTTCTCCATTGTTCGTGATTTGCTAATTGAACCTATTGCTCTCTAGAATTCATTATCTTTTTTCTGAGAAAGTCAGGTGGTTTTCCTCTCTTCCAGAGGTGCTACTTGATGGTCAGAACTAAAGCCAACAGAATTGTTGGATTCACAAGTACTAAGAATCCCCAATAGAGCAGCGAGTTAATTCTATCATTCTCTTGATCTTTACTCACCCAAGTTTTTCCTCAGATCCATAATTACTAAAACCCAAAACTAAACTGCCCTTAATGTGTTGAAGTTTTTAACTTATTTCAATTATACTGGTTATCAAATTCAAAAAGAAACACTTCCATATTACATTTTAATCTGGGTTGGGTTACACTCAGGAGATCTCTGTTCTAGTTATTGCTACTAATTGCTATTGCCTCAGTGGACAGGACACCAGGCCTAGTATAGAAATACTCCTCTTCGTGAGTTCAAATCCACCCTCAGAACCTTAGGCAAGGCACTTAACCCTGTTTGCTTCAGTTTCCTACATCTGGAAAAGGACACAAAACACTTCAGCATCTTTGCCAAGAAAACAACAATGACCATTTGGTCATGAAAAGCCAGGCACAAACGAAAATGACTTGAACAGCATTGTCTTAACAGGCAGTAACTTGAAATCAGTTTTTTTATTTAAAACCTATCCAAAACAACACATGACACTTTTTGCCACCAGGGTTGTAAGGATTAAATGGCTAAATAAAAAACGGATTTACAAATACTTTGTAAACTTCATTGATAAAATGAGAGTGACTCAAATCTTCCATTCCTGCTGAACCCATCTTGCATGATAATCCCAATGGTTTTATAACAAGTTTATTTACAGAGCAATTATACAATTTCATTGGGTAATATCAAGCCATTTGCTTGTCACATTTATGAGGTTTTCTAAGCAGAAAAGATTACTGCCATTTGATTTATAAACCTTTAAAAAAAAACCCAAAACCATCACAATGATAAATTTTTATTTTTCAATCTTTAAAAGTTCTTATTTTAGACAGACTCTTGAACCGGTGGTTCATAGCCATCAGCCCTTTCCACTTTTGTGCCCGTCTCATCTCCTGAAGGTTTTCCAGAGCCACCACCTTCACCGTGCAGTTCCATGAGCTTTCCCACTGAAAGGAAAAAGAAAAGCACATCCACTATTAGTTTATTGTATAGTTCAGAAGCAAACAGGTACAGACAGCAGTCAAGAACCTCAGGTCTGGATCTGGGAACGTCAGTAAATGAGCGCAAGCACGGAACACCATTTGGGACCAAAACTATAGTCATCATTCCCTCCCTCCCTCTTAATGCTGCAGTTAAGAAATTCATTATTTCAGTATGACTTACATTCAAATTTGGGCTTCTTGAGCATCTTGACCTTTCGGACAAATACATCATGGAGAGGGTAAATGGACTGGCAAGCCTTTTCTATGTCTTTTCCAATGCTGTCTGGAATTCTAAAAAGAAATCCTAACGTTAAAGTCCATTCAGTAATGATTCAGAAACACCTCCAAAATCTCCATGCTGCATGAGAATATCAGAATAGTGTATTATCATTAGATATCAATTGGGACCGAAACAGTTTTCATCATTTATTCCCATGAGAAGCAGCTCTTTGGTGTTATCTTTTAGGGCTTAAAGAAAGAGACAAGAACCACACATGCCAAGAAGGCTAGACTGATCTTTTTTCATTAGAGGAAATAGATGTTTGTACAAAGCAACAACAAAAAAAGATGAAAAGGAAACAGTAGTATGTTCCTTTAAACACAACCAACTGTTTGGAACAAGGGGAGAAAAGGCAGTTCCTGCTCCACAATGAACATTTCAATGAGGTTAAAAGTATCCATTTAAAAGCAAAAGAAACCAATTGTACTCTAACTGGTTAGGAAATGTCCAGAGAACTGGAAAAAAAAGCTTTTCCCTGGTTATTGTCTTGGTTATTTCTTATGAACTCCCGTGGTTCTGAGGCTCAAGAATAACTATTTCTGTGAAGGCAGAAACCTGGATACTTACAGTTTATTGACAACTTCTTTCAAGTCATTTGTCTGCACCTCTCGGGTCATGATTTCCATCATTTTCTTACGAATTTGACGAACCTGTTGGTGCTGGGCATAAGAGGTCTTACGGATCTGGTTGTTGCGCTTTTTGGTAAAACCAACACAAAAGAGGCGGAGCAAGTACCCATCAGTAGTTTTGACATCTACATGGGCTTCAATCATGGTCTAGAAAATTAGAAGATATTCTCATTTCAGCTTCAGGAAAGGTGACAATTTTAATCACTTCCTATTTACAAAATTCTAAAACCTCCAACATCCAAGTTGAGACATAAATAGTGCTCTTTTAAATCACTCCAAACTTCATTTTTAGAACATTATCTGAGCTATTATTCAAAGCCCTCTAGATATAAATTTTGGGTTGCTGACTTCCCTGTACAGCTGCAAGACAAAACCTGAATAACTTTTTCGATAGAAATTTGCCTATATAATTTCCCTAGCTTCTTAAACATAGAGCGAACTTTTATATTGATAATTCATGTTCATAATTAATATTAGTCATAATAAAAGCTATGACCTCAGGAAATAGGAATCTGTATTAAATTATATTTGCACCTAAATAGCATTGGGCTGATGAGTTCTCATGTATTTTTATTGGCTCTCCACTCTTTTGCCCATGCTGGACACCTTCAAAATCAGATAGCACTTGTTTGAACTCTAAGTAAAATTAAGAGTAAAACAATCTGAATCTGCACAAAAGATGGAGGAGATCCAAGAAAGAGACACAAGAATGCACCAATCAGCCTAAGATCACTTTAATTTTATGGTTTCTCTTTTGGTTGCCCTAGTACCTTTTAAAAATATATTTCCTGATGTTCTTTGGAATTCCAAAATACTAAATATAATTAGAGATATTATTTCCCATTTATATCACTACCTAAAAACTTCCAATCTTCTCTCAAATTCAATTATCTTTTAAAAACCAGAACATGTTTAAATATAGCAGTAAAATGTAAACAGATCTCTTTCTGTTCTAAGTAAGCTTTTTAAGATTCTCTCAGTCCATCCAAGCTCTTCCATCAGTATTAAATCCAAGATAAAAGGTTTCTTTAACAGTGAGAAAAATTCTGGAAAATATAAATAACTAACTAGTGCAAAGTTATTTTAAAACACAATATACTATAATGAAAATTACACTGAAGGTTAAGGTGCAAATTAAATGTACAATCCCCTCTGAGGATCTACAAGACAAATTTTCTACCAAACATGAAATCATTAAAAGAAAGGAGTCCGAAACTTTTATCTAATTTACAAGGGAATGTCAGAAAAAAATGTAACAGTATAATCACTACATATCATTTGGGCCCATTTTTTTTATCTTCATTCCCATAGCCATCATGTCAAAAATCTTGGTATGCTACTGCTTTTCCTCCGAGCATGCATTAAGTAGAAGACTGAGCAAATGGTCTAAACTATCTTTACATCTAGATTGCTACTTAGAGAAACACCAGAATATCTTCTCCTGCCCCTACATGTCCTACATGTTGCAGTTTCAAATCTTAGATACAACAACTTTGCTATGCTAGCCAAGACTATTATTAACATTCCCAATTTGACTAAAGAGTAAACAGGCTCAGAAACTTTGCCACTGGTCCCAAGACTAAGCAACAGAGAACTGAGATGAAGCATCAAGTCTTTTGATTCCAGTGCCATTACGCTACGTTTCCTCCCCAGTATTATCCTGTGAATACAGTTTTTAGTGAAGAGCCAGTTAGGAAAACAACTTGTTTAAACTAAAATTCCTGTTATTAAACAAATTAGTTCTACAGGATATCCTCTATATTAAATATTCTAAGTTTCTATCAATGCTCTATTTAACCACACAGGCCAATTCCCCCCACACACAAAAGTTGGTCCAGAACCTAGCTCTAGATGTAGATGTGATAACATTGCCTACTTATTTAACTGAAAAAGGAACCTAACAACAGTGAAGTGACCTGCCCCTATAATCTTTCATTGTAAATTAAAGTGCTGCAACAAAAGCTACAACTATCTAGTCATGCAGGACACAAGCCTTACCTGCCACTTTTTGACCATGGAGCACATCTTGTCCCGGGTAAGGTCCATTCCATGGAAATTAGTCAAACAATTTTTACCCTGAACATCTTCAGTAATTAACTTGAACTTACGAAAAGCCACCTCATCATTCTGCAGATCAGCAAGGCTCACTTCAAAAACTCGACCCTTGAGACCATCAGAGGCAATTTCTACAAAACAAAATCAGGTTTCTCATTACTATCACAAACCACAAAAGCAACATCAAACCCACCTCACAAAAAAGAGCTGTCACCAAGCCCTTAGCTTAGATGTTAAAGATAGCACAGGAAGTTCATGGAGAAGAAGGGGCACTGATCTACCTCAGTTATTGTGAAGAAAACATTTAAAAAACCTCAACAGGATTTATGATCATCACACATCTTAAGCTGTATTCAACTGCATTAAAAGCTTTTGCTACTCTTATCACAGCTATCAACTGTTTTCCCCAGACTTTATTCCTGACATCACCACCTGGATTCCATCACTTCTCTGTAACCAGCATCTAGTGGAAAAAGGTGGTTGGCAACAGGAACCACCCCAAGCCACACAGACAAAAAGACGTTTACTTGTTCCTTGAGTCCTTGTGACCAGTGTCTTGCCAATATTGCGAATGTTGAACATAGCTGGTGCTTTTACATCATACCAATCCTTCTTCGAAAATGGATCCACCCTTTATGAATGCAGAAAAAAGACACAAGTTAGCTACTTGTTATTTGTACAAAAGACAGCCTGGTATACTGGAAAGTTGGTCTCAGAGTCAGTAAGATCCTGACCCAAGCCCTGGCAACAGCAGAAACGTTCCCACAGGTGTTGAAGAAGTGAGAGAGCTGGAACACTAATACATTGTTGGTGGAGTGGTGAGCTGATCCAGCCATTCTGGAGAGCAATTTGGAGCCATGGCCAAAGCTACAAAAATGTGCACACCCTTTGAGCCAGCAATATCGCTTCTAGGGCTGTATCCCAGAGAGATCATAGAAATGGGAAAGGGTCCCACATGTACAAAAATATTTATAGCAGCTCTTTGTGGTGGCCAAGAACTGGAAATGAAGGGGATGCCCATCAACTGGGGAATAGCTAAATAAACTGTGGTATATGAATGTAATGGAATACTGTTGTGCTACAAGAAATGATGACCAAGAAGACTTCAGAGAGGCCTGGAAGGACTTATATGATCTGATGCTGAGTGAAAGGAGCAGAACCAGGAGAACTTTGTGCACAGCAACAACCACAGTGTGAGAGGAATGTTTCTGGTAGACTTGGATCTTCACTGCAATGCAAGGACCTAAAAAATTCCCAATAGACTCGAGGCAAAATGCCTTCCGTATCCAGAAAAAGTACTATGGAACTGGACCGCAGAAGGAAGCAGATCATTTTCTTTTGTGTTAGGTTCTGTTTTATGATTTCTCCCATTCACTTTAATTCTATGCAACATGACCATAGTGAAAATGTAATAGGAATGTATGTGCAGATCCTATATAAAAGTGCATGCCATCTCAGGGAGGGAGAGGGGAGGTAGGGGGAAAAAATCTAAGTTACGTGAAAGTGCCTGAAGAGCACTGAAAACAAATACAATAATGAACTAAAAAGAAAGGTTCCCATAGGGAGCTACACACTAAGGAAATCCATAAACACGGCCACCAACCACCGAAAAATGACTCCTTTCCACCGCCTCTGGCAACCCTGGAGTTCTATATACGCTAAGGAAAAACGTACGTCCCAACCAAGCTGGAACAAACCCAGCACACCTGACGCAGGGCCGGCCTCGGGGCTCAACTCAGGCCTGGGCCTGAACAAACGCGGCCTCAGCTTCCCCATCTTCAACGTGGAGGTGACCCCCACGGCCCTACCTCCCATCTCTAAAGCGCTTTTCCAACTGTAGCGCTCTCAATGACTGGATCACGGTGACACGCAGGGTGTTCAAGCGGCACCGTGCGCCTAGGCTGCGTGCACACACTCACACACACGTCCCCAGAAGGAAGCCCGGCCGGCCTCCACTGTCCCCACACGCTTTCCGCCTCCAGTCCAAGTGCAGTTTCACGGGGTGCCGGTCGCACGGAACCGAACTCGAACGCACGCTCGTCTGCACTTTCGCGGGGCATCATGACAGCCACGAAGTCCCGGAGCACGCCCCCAGCCCTCGGCGGCCCTGGCTCGGCGGGGAGCTCCGAGGAGGCGCGCAGAGGGAGCGTCCGCTCGGGACATCGGGAGATCGGGCCTGGGCGCGACGCGAGAGCCCAAAGCTCCGGACGCTGAACGGCGGGCCCCAGCGCCTTCCTCCCCGAGCTACTCGGGCTCGCGGCTGCGGCCTCCGCCGGCCCCAGGCCCCGGCGCTCTGGGCCTGGGCCGAGCCCAATCCGCCCGTCATCACGGCCATCCCGCCTGGCCCGCGGCTGGAAGCCCATCCGTCCGCCTCGGGGGACCCCCCCCAGGGGACCCCGGGCGCTAGTCAATACTTACACTTTCTTCTTGGCTCCTTTTTTGCCGCCTTTGGTGAGGCGCTTATTCTTGCCCACCGCCATGATCCCGCTCTGAAAGCCAAAAGGCCGAAAAAGCAGCTCACGCGAGACTTTAGGAAGCTGGGGCGGAGCTCGTCTCGGGCTTCCTCCAGCGAGTGCGCCACGCGTTTTTGCCCCTACCTCAAACCGTCGCGAGATCTGGGAGAGAGTAGCCGGTTCCACAGGAGCGGCTTCAGCGCCCCCTGGCGCTCGGAGGCTGCACAGGTTTGCTTCTCTCTCTCCTTCCCCCCCTCCCTCCCCGGGCTGCCGGAAGGAGCCACAGAAGCGGAAGTGGTGCCAGAGGTCGTGATGACGCCATCGCCAACGCCAGCGCGGCGCCTCAGTTTGGCCCTGAGGCGCAGAGAAGGTAACTGTACTCTTGTAGCAAGCTCCGAGGTTGTGTGCTCCAGCCCCCTCCTTTATAAATGCGGTTACAGCAGGATTTAGGAGCAGAGCTGGAGCTCCAACCCGCTTTTGACTTTGTAGACTTGCCCCTCCCCCACGCCCCCATCGCCGCCCGGCCTCACTGTGGCCAGAGAAAGCTCTACGTGGAATGCGTCCGACGAACACGTCAGAGTCACCGCAGCCTGGTGGTTGTCCTTGGCTTTGGAGAGGACCGAGAGGACGTCCCCGTGACAGAGGGGCCTGAAGCCTCGGGCTCCCCGCAGTGCGGCTCCCTGTGCCCTTGCAGGGGCTCTTAGCCCGGGCCCCGTGACCTTGGGTTTATGTGTACGCACACACATGTACGTATGTGTATATGCATATATATATATACACACACTCTTTAAACAACTCAGTGAAACGGGCTTCCTTGGTAGTCCTGGTATTTTATTTTGCACGTTTAAAAATAAGACAAAGGTTAAGAATCTTGACTCTAGCCTTTCTCACACACACCCCACCCCCAGCCTGTCTCTCCACGTGACTGGACATTATCTCACGTCCTCAAGGACTTCCTTGTGTCAAGAATTCACGGGGAGTCATCCCATTTAGAGTATTACCATCCTATTTATAAAAAGCTCTAACGATGGCAGAATGCTTTGTGTACGTTCACAGTGTGCTCTATAACAGAGTTCATCCTCTACACTGTGCAAATCAAGAATTGTAGAGGATGGATTCTATACGGAGAGGCTATAATGGATATATAATAGAATCCATCAACTACATTTTGTGAAGCAAGAAACAGGCCAAACTTCCTAAAAATTGTTGCCACGGCCAGAAGATGTGGAAGTAAAGTTGGTTTAATTGTTTTTAAATCACAAAACTGCAACTTGTCATTGCCTAGGAGCTGGTTTTGAACCCAGGGCCGCAGACGCAGCCATCATGGTCTTAGGCTCTATGCTTCATTCACATTACCCAGTTACACTGCCTTCAAGCCTTAGCTCATAGACTGGACAAGTCCCCACGCACCTAGCATAGAGCAAATGTAATTACTAAACAGTAATTGTTTCTCTTTTACCTAGGAACCCTGAGGGTCTTCCCCTCCCAGTTTGATTGTTTTATTATTATTATTAAAGGGGCCATCCCTTAAGTAACTACTTAAAGAAGGCTATTCATTGAATGGGTGTATCTCACTCAAAGTGAGAATGTGATCAGACCTTAGCCTGAAAGGACCAGGGTCTCCCATTGCATCCTGGGCCATCTCCAGCCTTCTTGACACTGATGAATATCTGGTTACTGGACCTGGATGGCTCAGGGGGAGAAAGTGAGGTTGGTGACCTGCACAGCCCTCCCTCACTCAAATCACAGTCAACTGGAAGTCTTGTCATCATCTTGATGTCATGGTCCGCTTAGACAATGAAGGAGAAACACAAGAGTCATCTCCCAATTCTTAGTGCCCTGGCTTCTCCAATTACTTAGTAGTGGCTCTGTATATACTTTACATACTTCTCTGTGTATATGGTGTTTCCCTCTAGTAGAGTTATAAGTTTCTTTAAGTCAGGAACTATTTCATTTTTATCACTATATTCCCAGCATAGTGTTAGGTGCTCAAAAAATGCTTGATGACTTGAATCTGGGAAAGGAGAAGAAAAGAGAATTTGAATGGGAGAAAAAAACTAACACCAAAGTAGAAGTCACCTATTTCACTACTGACCAAGCACTAACCCTGAATAGGATATTAGTGTTACCTTTCTCAAATAACACTTGCATTTTAACGAGGGCCCTCTGACATCAGTGAAGTGCCTCCAGCCTCTAGAATTTCAGACACCAGTGAGTGAACTAGTGAGGTATCTATTTTTAGACATGAAAGAGGATTGGCTTTAGCAACCTGTTTTGCTTACCTACAGAAAAACTCCTAATGAAAACGATTCTCTTTATACAGTTCTAATGGTAAACAATTTCAGAACACACTTGAAGGCTATGCCCAATTTCTTCAAATTAAAAAAAGTTAATTATAAAAAACATAGTAGCTTTTCAACCCATTTTATTTTAATGATATTAGACATTGTAAGTTTCAGACTCAATTTCCTACTTAAAGATGAAGCAGTTATTTTTCTAGTAGTAACGCTGACTTGAACTAAGTCACCCACATTTTATTGATAGTGAAAATGGCACACATTTATGAAATAAAATTAAGAATACAATTTGTAGCAAAGAAACAGCACAAATCTAAGGGGAAATTGTCCTCATTAATATCACATTCTAACTAAGCTACCCAGCCCATATGATAATATGACACAATTTTCATGTGTTTGTTTTCTTCCAGTTTAATATTCAGCTGTTTATAGGATGATCACAAACTGATTATTCATTCACGGCCCTCCCTCCCTGTTTTATCAGGCAGCACTCTTCCTAAGCTTCTGTCATACTCTCTCACACTTTTAAAATGGCCAAAGAACAAGTGTGTCCTTCTCCTGTTCCTTTTTGTGACTGCTTTATTTTCTGTAGGACAGGCTGGTAGTCCCTGCCCTCTCTTCCTTGATCCATTTCCCAATTTTCAGCATCAGTGGTTTATTTCATTTTGTCAGGTTGGATCTATTTTAATTTCACATTTATTCTTTATGCTTCTAACAATCTTGATTTAACTGTGTAGGAATGCAAGTAAATCTGGAGATACTAAGAGTATACAAATATAGAGAGAGTACATTAAGTTAGAAGCATTCAGTTAGTGAAAAGAGCACAGAATTAAGATTCAGCATGCCTGTTTCTGTCACTTTACTACACAGAAGTGGAAACTGAGGGCAGAGGTGGTGACTTACACATACTTAATCACAGGTGACTTGAAACAGAACTTGAACCCAGGTCTTCTGACCCGTGTTCTTTTCACTGTTTAAACCTGTTTTCTCCTCAGTAATAATTCTTGTCCTGTTTACCTCACAGAGCTGTTATGAAAAGCAAATGAAATGTGTAGGTAGCACATTTAAAATGAAAGTTCTCCCTGAACTTAAGGTACTATATTCTTTTATGAGACTGTTTAATGATGGAACAGCTGCATTGTATATTCCTTGTCAGTTTGGTACAGCATAAAATCCTCTTAATTTATCTTTAATTTGTCAGTAAGTAGAATCATAGAATGTTAGATTTGGACAGAACCTTAGAGAGCATCTATTCATAGATAAGATTCTAGAGTTTAGATCTAGACGGTACCTCAGAGATTCTTCAAGTCCCAAGGAAATAAAGTCTAAAAAGACTCAATCTTAAACGATTTTGACAAGAACACATCTCTGGTGAGTGAAAGTCCTAGGACAAGAACCCAGTTAATTAACTACTATGTAGTATCATGAGCTCCTTAATCATAATAAACAAATATAATTTACCATTTTAAGTAATTTTTTGTAATACCATTACCTATTTGGTTAAATATTTGTCCATAGTAAATCACTCATTTCACCAATATAAAATTAGCCAAGTTGGCAGACCAAGCCCCTTATACAGTGTATCCAAGCTAACCTAATTCAACAAGCATTTGGTAAGTGCCTACTAAATGCACTAAGCCTTTTTTTGTAGGGATACAGAAAACAAAATGCAGTTTCTCAAGATTATATTCTACAGCACATAAACAGATAAGCATATACCACAATAAGTTGAGGAGCAGTAACATTAATGGTTCAGAACAGTATTCTATAGAAGATGACATACTCCAAAGCCTGAGAAAAGTTATCTTGTTGCTCCAAAATTGCATGCCTTGTTTCATCTGCCAGTTTCATTGTAACTCATAAGAGAATGTTATCATTCTAAAGAGATAGTGTTTCAAGCTTAGGGAATCATAAACCTCATGTTAGCAAAGACTGCCATGTTCTTTGTCTAATTCCTTTTTCCCCCACGAGTGAGACAGCCACAGAGGAGCATTTAATGAGGCCAGGTGCTTCTAGTTTACTCATTAAAATACTCAGGCACCTAAGGGATTTGTCAAGGACCATTATTCCCATCTTGCCTTTGTTTTGTACTAAAAGTTTCCTTATGAGGTTTAGATTTAGGTCTATGTTTGCTTAGGTAACTTTTTCCATTTCAATACATGTTTTATGGTTGCTTATTTTTAAATAATACAAATATCAGCTTTCTAAATGAACGGGATGGAAGGCATTGTTTATAAGTTTTGTTTCAGAGTAAACAATGATGCTTCCAGTAGATCATCCGAGACCTACTCAGATGATTAGCATTACAATTGTGAGAAAATAATGCATTTTGAAATATCAATTTTTAAAGGTATATTCCTTAAAGTTTGCTAAGTGGTAGCAATTTTAATGAAAATTTAATGGATTTTTACTTACAAGGCTAGTAAGTAGTACCAAAGGTTTAGAAAACAAATGATTAATTTAAGATTGCTGAGTAAAAAAAAAACAAAAAACTAGCTTTATGACAGACATTTTCTCTTTAGGTACTTAGCTTCTCCCTTTAACTTCCCATCTATAAAGTGAGAACGGTAATAGAGCAATGGGAATGTTCAGAGTTCTTCAAGATGAAATTACTGTAATATCTTCTAGGTCCTATCCTAGATCACCTATAGGCCTCAGCTTCTGCAGAATTCTGCCATTATTAAGACCTCCAAACATATTAAAGGGATGGAAAACAAGACAGTATTGCAGAGTTTGAGATTCAAGACATTTTATATGAAAGTACTTGGAAAAGGATGAAGGAGGACTATGCCAATGTCAGAAACTATTTTTACTGCTTTTTCCCACTCAGCTGTTGCTTCAGAACAGCTTTTTCTGCTTCTTACATCTTGCTGCTAAAACTCCTGGAGGTGCTCCTGCCAGTCCATGCTTACTGTCTACCTAAGGCTCCTGGGGATGGTATGACTCAGCAGAAAGCAGGATTGATGTTGGAGCTGGGCCAAGAAGCCAAACCAGAAAGCTGACAAATCGGGCTAACCCTGGCAGCAGTGGTATAACTAGGAGAGTATGAATGATAGAACCATACCAAGTTCAACTCCAAAAGGGCTTCACAGGGACGAGGTGAGGAGAGGCAAGGTCACCCTCCTAAACCAGAAGCCAGAAGGCTTATTTTTATATTGAAAAGCACCTGCTTCTTGGCTTCATTACTTCTACATACTCACAATAGTCCATTTTTTTTCTGAGCCAGAATTTTGAACACTAAAGGACCTCTTAGAGATCATGTGATCCAATCTCATCATTCTACAGGTGCAGACACTAAGGCTCAAAGAATTCAAGTGACTTGTTCAAGGTTGCACAGCTACTTAATGGCAGAGCTGAGATCAGACTTCTGCACTGAGCTATGAATCTCCAGCATGAATAACAATTTCTAATAGTAATAACATATTTACATTAAATGTCCTTTTATTGTAAACTGGCTAATCAGAAACTTTATGCATCTTTCAGTCTGTTAAGTTGAAGAACTGGGACTAGGAAGTTTTTAGAGGGCTGGAAGATTCAGGGAAAGAAGGAAGGAGGGGGGCAGAGCCAAGATGGCGGAGTAGAAAGACGCACATACACATAGCTCCAAACCCACAACCCACAGAACATCTACAAATAAGTAACTCACGGTGAATTCTGCACCCAGAGGCCACAGAACATTGGAGCGAGGGAGATTTCTGTTCCAGAGAGACCTGCAAACCTCTCGCAAAAGGTCCTTCGCGCCGCGGACTGGGCGCCGGGACTGGGAGCTGAGTACAGCCCTGCCGCGGCCGAGGAAAAGATCCGAGCGGGCTTCAGGGACAGGATCTCCAGCGGCCACGGGGGTCCCTCCACACACAGGTGATAGGGGTCCATGATAGGGTCTCTTTGGTGGGTCAAGAGGGCCGTGAGGTACCCCCATAACTCAGGCCACCTCGGGAGGCAACAGTGGAGGCAGGAGCAGACCTGGGCTCCCAAAGCAGGCAGGAGCCCGGATCCATTGTTGAAGGTCTCTGCATAAACCCCCTGAGGGAACTGAGCCTGTGAGGCGGCCCTGCCCCGACCTGAGCACCTGAACTTAATCTCACACTGAATAGCAGCCCTGCCCCCGCCCAAAGCCCTGAGGCTGGGAAGCAGCATTTGATTCTCAGACCCCAAGCGGTGGGCTGGGAGGATCCGGAGGCGAGGTGGGTGTGAGGAGAATATTCAGAGCTCAAGTCACTGGCTGGGAAAATGCCCAGAAAAGGGAAAAAAACCAAGACTATTGAGGGTTACTTTCTTGGTGAGCAGGTTTCTCCTCCCCTCCCTTCTGATGAGGAAGAGCGGTGCTCACCATCAGGGGAAGACACGGAAGTCAGTGCTTCTACATCCCAGCCCACTCAATGGGATCAGTTCTGGGAAAAGGTCTTAAAGAGCCCAAACAATTTTCAAAATCATGATAGAGAGGTGGAGGAAAAACTGGGAAGAGAAATAAAAGACTTGCAAACAAAGTATGAACAACAAATCAGCACCCTGCTAAAGGTGACCCAAAAAAATGCGGAAGAAAATAACACCTTGAAAAATAGGCTAACTCAATTGGCAAAGGAGGTTCAAGAAGCCAATGAGGAGAAGAATGCTTTCAAAATCAGAATTAGCCAAATGGAAAAGGAGGTTCAAAAGCTCACTGAAGAAAATAATTCTTTCAAAATTAGAATGGAACAGATGGAGGCTAATGACTTTATGAGACACCAAGAAATCACAAAACAAAACCGAAAGAATGAAAAAATGGAAGATAATGTGAAATATCTCATTGGAAAAACAACTGACCTGGAGAATAGATCCAGGAGAGACAATTTAAATATTATGGGCCTACCTGAAAGCCAGGATCAAAAAAAGAGCCTAGACATCATCTTTCATAAAATTATCAAGGAAAACTGCCCTGATATTCTAGAACCAGAGGGCAAAATAAGTATTGAAAGAATCCACAGATCACCGCCTGAAAGAGATCCAAAAAGAGAAACTCCTAGGAACATTGTGGCCAAATTCCAGAGTTCCCAGATCAAGGAGAAAATATTGCAAGCAGCTAGAAAGAAACAATTCAAGTATTGTGGAAATACAATCAGGATAACACAAGATTTAGCAGCTTCCACATTAGGGGATCGAAGGGCGTGGAATAGGATATTCCAGAAGTCAAAGGAACTAGGACTAAAACCAAAAATCACCTACACAGCAAAACTGAATATAATACTTCAGGGGAAAAATTGGTCTTTCAATGAAATAGAGGACTTTCAAGCATTCTTGATGAAAAGACCAGAGCTGAAAAGAAAATTTGACTTTCAAACACAAGAATGAAGAGAAGCATGAAAAAGTAAATAGCAAAGAGAAGTCATATGGGACTTTACAAAAGTTGAACTGTTTACATTCCTACATGGAAAGACAATATTTGTAACTCTTGAAACTATTCACCATCTGGGTACAGGGTGGGATAACACACACACACATGCACACGCACACGCACACACACATAGAGACAGAGTGCACAGAGTGAACTGAAGAGGAGGAGATCATATCTTAAAAAAAAAAATGAAATCAACCAGTGAGAGAGAAATATATTGGGAGGAGAAAGGGAGAAATGGAATGGGGCAAATTATCGCTCATAAAAGAGGCAAGCAAAAGACTTTTTAGTGAAGGGAAAAAGAGGGGAGGTGAGAGAAAAACATGAAGTTTACTCTCATCACATTCCACTGAAGGAAGGAATAAAATGCACAGTCATTTTGGTATGAAAACCTATCTCACAATACAGGAAAGTGGGGATAAGGGGATAAGCAGGGTGGGGGGGATGATGGAAGGGAGGGCACGGGGAGGAGGGAGCAATTTGAGGTCAACACTCATGGGGAGGGACAGGATCAAAAGAGAGAACAGAAGTAATGGTGGACAGGATAGGATGGAGGGAAATATAATTAGTTCTTACACAACGCTACTATTATGGAAGTCATTTGCAAAACTACACAGATCTGGCCTATATTGAATTGCTTGCCTTCCCAAGGGAAGGGGTGGGGAGGGAGGGAGGGCAGATTGGCAGACAGGGGCAATTAGAACCCTCGGTGTTTTGGGGTGGGGGGAGGGGACAAAAGGGAAGAAAATGTGGAACCCAAAATTTTGTGAAAATGAATGTTAAAAGTTAAATTAATAAAAAAAAAATTAAATTAAATTAAAAAAAAAAAAGAAGAAGAAGGAAGGAGGACTGAGGAGAATCTAAGGTGTACTGATTTAAGGATGTAGATACAGTCCAGACCATTTGAGTGCTCAGAATAAACAAACAACTAAGGAATTTCTCTAGGCAAAGTCCTTTTTTACACAGACAAAATGTAATATTCCTAGTGTCCAACATTAAAGAGCCCCCATTCCAGAAGTTCAGTGAGCTGAAAAAACCTAACCTGAGCTTAGGGGCTGAAATAGTTTGGGTATTGCTTGCAAGGATCTAAATAAGATGACTGTTGATGAGAAGATAATATGTAACAAAGAGAACTTAAGAAAGGCTTATTAATATTTTAAATGGGCTACTTTAAATAATGTACTCTGTGCCTCTCTTATAGCACATGGTTCTTTCTAGTTGAATTACAATCGTTTATGTTTAGCCTTTGTCTTCCTAGCATATACTGTAAGCCACTTGAGGGAAAGGACAATGTCTTAATCATTTCTATGTCAAGTACATTTCTGTATTTGTATAAGGCCTCCCACATTAATAGTCCTCAAACCCTGTCTAGCTGTGTGACCCTGGGCATTTAACCTCTCTCAGCCTCAGTTTCCTCACCTGTATAATGGGGGAAATAATAGCACCTACTTCGCAAGGTTATTATGAGGATGAAATGAGATAATGTACGTAAAACTCTTTGTAAACCTTAAATAACTATGTAATCACTAGTTATTAATATTACTGTTAGACATTCAGTATATTTCTGTTAAACTGAATGTGAATTTATTCTACTCTCCACACTGTGGTAAAGAATAAAATAAAATAGGTATGTACTGCAATAGGATGCACACAGTGATTTCAGGAGCATAATTTTTTTTATGAAACCCTTGTCCAACGTTTAAGTTCAGTGGCAAGATGAAAGCTCAACTATTCTAAACCTACAGCAGAATAAGCAGCACTTGAATTTTGTTGTTTTTGTTGGTGTTAAAAAGAAGGTGCAAGTGATGCAGAATAATGTGTTGACTAGAATTAATTTTAACTAAGTGAACAAGTCATTGATGGTCATTCACTAGAGTTTTGTTATACAGAACCTTTCTTTGGAAAACATTTCCCTATACATATTTAATGCATTCATTCAGCAAGTATTTATTGGACCCCTGCTATTTGTATGAGACTTTAAGAGCTCTTGCCTACCTTCTCTAAGTGTGTGCTCTTTAAGTAAACCAAATCTCCAAGCAGTTTTTCATGAAAAGTCCTAGTTTGATAACTTTAAAATATAGCACAGATTGAGTTTTTTCTCTCTCTGGTGAGGTAAAAATCTATTGTTTGCTATTCTTATCTCAAGCTCTTCCTGATTCCCTTCCCAGTGACTAATAAAGTGAGAAGTGGTTTAGATCTCTAATCATGCTAAGCATGCAAGCAGGGGTGAGTTTTATGTTCCAGATAGAAGCTTTTATTCTGTATCTGAATGTTGGCGGATCTGGACTTTATACAACCCTGTCCTTTTTTGAGTTCCACTGACCATCACTGTACAAAAGACATCAGATACAAACACACCATAGTTTTATAGAAGGACAAGATAAGGTTTCTGGTTCTGTTTTGTTTCCATTTTTCTTCCTAATAACATCCAGGATTTTGTGGTCTTTTTTAACTGCAGTAATAACATATTCAGTGTCTTCACAGAACAATCTGCCATGATTTCCAGAACCCTGTCTTTGATATACTGGCAATATAATATAGAGAAAAGATTGGATTTAGAGTTCAGAATTCCTGAATTCTAATTCTGGTTCTGCTACTTGTATGATTGAGTAAATCCTCTCATCTCTCTAGGTCTCATTTTCCTTATCTCTGATATGAGGGAAAGACCTCTAAGGTCTGTCTACCTCTAAATATCTAGTCCTATAATCATTCATTTAACAAACTTATTGAGCAGTCACTGTATACAAAAAACTGCTAGGCATTTTGGGAAATCCAAAAATAAAGGGGACATGAAATATGAGGACTAATCAGGGGTTAAGATGCATATAAGTAACTCTAGTACAAATTTAAGGTCATATCTGAAAATCAATGCCCATTTTTCATGAATTATAATCTGAATTGTTACTCCCCAAATTCTTTCACTGTTGAGATTCTTTATTGTTTTACTCAATGGAATGTTTGTTAATTTGAAAATGTATATGGCTAGAAATCTAAAGCAACTATTATTTACAAAGGAGAAATTCTAGAATTCTCCCAATAAATTCAGGAAAAGCAAAGATACTTCTTTTATCACTATTATCTGACATAGTTCTACAAATTCTAGCCATAGCAATATGACCCAAAAAAAAAGGGTACAAGTACTGGAAAAGATGAGACAAAATCATTCCTATTTGCTGATGATATCATACATTAGAGAATCAGAAAAAAAAACTAATTGAGAGGATAATTTAAGTAAGACAAAGGACAAAAATGCCCTCAAATCAACAATTCTGTGTAGCAATAACAGAATTCAGGAGGAAATGGTAGAAAGAAAATTCCTCTTCAAAATACCTCTAAATACATGAAACACCTGGAAGCCAATCTACCAAGACATACCCCAGATTGGCATTGATAAAATTAAAAATACTTTTAATAGAGATAAAAGACAAATAATGAGAGTACAGCTTCATAGTTGGACCATACAAATACAATCAGCACACCACATTTAGAGCCTTACTATTAAAACAGACAAAATAAACAAAATAATAACAAAATTCATTTGGAGGAATGAAAGGTCCAATATCCCAAAGTAAGTAATGGTAATAGTTAGGAATGAGGAGGAATAGTAGTGCTAAGCCTTAAAATACATTATGAAATAGTAATAGTCAATTTTTTTTATGTCATTTAAAAAATTGAAAGGTAAATTAGCATACCAGATTATATATGTTAGGATCAGAAACAACCAGACTTAGTTGTCCCACTGTTGAATAAATCCAAAAACACATCTTGCTTTTGGAAGGATCCCTTGTTTTATAAGACTGGTAAGAAAATGAAATCAGCCTGGCAGAAAATAAGCCCAGATCAGCAATTCACACCATATATCACATTAAGTTCCAAATGGGTACATAACCTAAACATTAATGAATACATCATTTTAAAAAATAAGGGACTATAGAAATGGATACTTTTCCTCAGCTTGGAGTACGCTGAGGATTCTTATCCAAGCTAAGAAATAGCAACAATTAAAGAGAAAGTAGACAAATTTTGCCCATACAAAATTTAAAAAGTTGGCCTAAACAAAATCAGTGTAGCTAGAGTATGAAGAAAATCTGTCAGTTGGGGAAAAAATACCTCAAATATCAGATAAAAATAAAATAGACTTCCCCAGTTGATGCCAGGTTTCCCTTCCTGGAAGTTGAAGTTCTTTAGAGTATAAATTCCTGGTGAGTAGGAATTGTTTCATTCTTTGTGCCTACAAAAGGGCATAACCAATACCAATAGATAGAAATTACAAATAAACTGAAAGGAAGGAAAATCTTTTTAGTCAAGGGTGGAAGTATTTTTTTCAGGCATTGTTCTAGGTACTAGGGATACAAAGAAATGAAAAACAAAATAGTGCCCTGCCTTCAAGGAGCTCATCTTCCCATGGGGTCATGGTGAGACAACACGCAAACAACCACGTCTGAGCAAGATATACACAGGCTAAATTTGAGGTAACTTGAGAAGGAAGATTCTAGCCTTCAGGGGGTCCTGGGAAAGACTTTCTGAAAAAGTGAGGATTATAGCTGAGACTTGAAGGAAGCCAGGAGGGGGCAGTAAGGAGGGATACATTATAGACATGACAGACAGCCAGTGAAAATTCAGTCAGAAGATGGGGTGTCTTTTGCAAAGAACTGCAAGGAGGGCAGAATGAATCAGAATAAATACAAGAGAGTAATATTTAAGAAGTCTAGAAAGCTAGAAAGGGGCCAGATTGTGAAGGTCTTTAAAGGCCAAACAGAGGATTTTTCAGTTGATCCTGCAAGCAATTGGAAGCCACAGGACGTATGCAATCCTAAAAGGTAGCTAGGTGGCACAGTGGATAGAGCACTGGGCCTGAAGTCAAGAAGACATGAGTTCAGATCCAACCTCAGACTCTAACTATGTGACCCTAAGTAAGTCACTTAACTTGTCTTCCCAGCTGTAAAATGGGGATAACAGCACTTACCTCAGAGGGCTGTTCACCAGCACAGAGATAATATTTGTAAAGTGCTTTGCACTTTACCAACTTTACTGTGTGCCAGGCACATAGGAGACACTTAGTAAATGCTGATTCTCTCCCTCCCTAAAAATCAGCAGACTACACAATTACACAGTCACAACCACAGGACTTATGTGAAGAAAAGGAGTTAAGCACCTAATAAAAGTAGTGACACCATTTTTATATGTTCAATGGTTAAGAAATATATAAAAACTCCTATCAATAGTGGCAGCATCTATGGCCTTGGGCTGTTGCTCAGCAGGAGAACTGGTTCCCACAGGGTCCAAGCTGGCAAAGCTGATGGACAGCTGCAGGTGAGAGGTCATCCTACACAGACCACAGTTCTGGGAAAAGTCTAGGGTTGAGCCATGACAGAAGGTACGGATAGGGAGTAAGTGCATGGATTTAGACTAGCCCTACTTGCCCACAGCCCCTATTGTACCAGAAGACATATGGTAAATATGGCTAAATATGATACTTTACCTTGAAGAAGACCTGAAATTTGCTTGTGAGTTATTGTGAAGTGGTAGAAGGAAGATCATGTGAAATCAAAAAGAGGGTTGATAACTGTCCAGATGTGGGTGGGCATGGCTCACCATCCTCTTGTCATCTTTTCTGCAACTGAGGGCAACTTTCCATGTTCTTGCCATTTCTCATGCATGAAATTCTGCAGGAATTAATCCAAATTAGTGTTATGTTCAAATTGTCCTCTAGTATTTCAGTTGAGTTGGAACATATTTGCATTTTCAAAACATACACTTTATAGCTTTGTAGAACAAAAAGAAAGAAGTTGGAAAAGGGAATGGGGGAAGGGATGGGAAGGCATCCAGTCTATGAAAGATGAAGTCTAGTCTTTTCTGGCTCCTGAACACAGACCACAGAGACACATGGAGGAACAGAGACATGCCACAAGAGCTCCTGCCTGCCTTCTGTAGAAGTACCACAATACCATGAAGAATGGGAGGGGAAAACCCAGGCCACCACAGCAACTTTCTGAGAGCCCTGCCTGTTTACTACCTACTATCTCCCCTAAGTGCCACTGTGGTTCTCCCAAGAGATAGATAGGTTGGTCAGGCCAGAGTACACAAATGCTGATGAAAACTGGCCCAAATATCTACATCTTCCCTCAAGTAGGTATTTTCAGTCATGTCTAACTCTTCATGACCCCATTTGATGTTTTCTTGGAAAAGATCCTTGAATGGTTGTCATTTCTTTCTCCACCTCATTTTTCTAGATGAGGAAACTGAGACAAACAGGTTTAAGTGACTTGCTTAGGGTCACACAGCTAGTAAGTGTCTGAGGCCAGATTTGAACTTAGGAAGATGATTCTTCCTGATTCCAAACCCAGTGCTCTATCCACTATGCCACCTAACTGCTCCTAAGTTGGCCCTAATGTTCACATCAAACTTGTAGCCACAACTTTGTGATTCCTTTCTCACTCACTTTAACAGTCTCAATTTATTGATCAATCAGGAATTTGTTAAGCACCTACCTGGTGCTGGACATTTTACTAAGAATTCTATATTATACATTTAATGTTACATGTTATTATATAATTGTGTAGTATATTACAAGATAATTGGGGAGGGAGGGAGAGGAAAGCACCAGCAGCTGGAGGGGAATGAGGAAAGGCTTCATGTGGTAGGTGGTCCTCTGACTGAGCTTTGAAGAAGACAGATTCTAAGAGACTCACATCTGTAATTAAGGCTGAGAACTCCATGGAATGAGAGAGGCAGACAGCTCTGAGGTTTCTCTTTGTGCAAGGAAGAGTGGAAAATAAAAGGGCAATTTTGACAGTTATTGAGAGGAAGAGGAGGGTGTTGAGGTTGCTGTATTAACCCTGAGCTTTTTTTAAGGTGTGGTTCCATTTCTTCAAGACTTGGAGTTTGGTATGACATATTTGTAATAGAATGTGGACCAATTATTGAATGCATGTGATAAAACATGGGTGTGTTTGTATAAAATAGAATCTGAGTAATTAGTTAGCACAGTTGTCTGGAAGTCAGGTGAATTGATAGGTGTATTAGAGGAAAAGTAACTAAGGTTCAAGATGGGCACAGTGAGTGTAGAACATTCAAGTTTGGAAGATGCTAGAATGGAGAGGCTGTTCTACCTGAGGTAAGATGGAATATGAAATTCTGGACAGTTTGGGAAACAGTTGTTTTCTGCTTCAGTTAGAGAGTCAGTAATATGGGGTGTCTCTCTCGGTCTTAGCACCCTCCCACACAGTGTTCCAGGTGGGGAGCAATAATGGGGAGCTGTTACTCAGTCTTCCAATAGTGCCTGTGGCCAGTGTTTTGAAGCAGTGTAGGTTCATATCCTTCCAATTTCCTGAACCCTTTAGGCACCAGGCAAGGGTGAAAAATGTAGAGGGCCTGGAGATTACTTGTCTAGAATTGTAAAGGGAATTGTATAAGGAAGATGTCATGCTGAGAGGGACTACTTCACAGAAACTGCTGAAGACATGTTAGAGAGAAATGCACAATGAACAGTGAGCCCTTCTGAGGTTACTAAGTGGAGTTCATTCTGCCTGTGAAACAAGGGAAGCTTCCCCAAGCATTCCTAGGTTAGAGATGGCAGTTTTTGAGCTGCCAGTGAGACTAGGACTCTAGAGATGGCAAACATTCTAGTGCAGCCCAGCAAAAGCAGAAGGCAAAGAGTTTGGAGAAGACATGTACGGCAGTGGATAACACCAGGCTTGGAATCAGGAGGACTCTTCTTCCTGCACTCAAATCTGGCCTCACACACTTACTAGCTGAGTAACTCTGGGCAAGTCACTTAACCCTGTTTGCCTTAGTTTCCTCATCTGGAAAAACAAGTTGGGAAAGGAAATGAGAACCACTCTGGTATCTTTGCCAAGACAGCCCCTGCAAAATGGGGTCACAAATAATTGGACAGGATTGAATAGCAAGGAGAGGCTACCCATGGCAGAAGTCCAGGATGATTCCTGACCTTGAAACCTTGCTTAATAAAACAGCAGGAACAAACAGAAGTGTATTAAAAGTCTCCTTGAATAATATTAAGAAATAAACATTTCTCTAAAAATCCTTTCCAAACTTTTCTGTATTGGAAATTAGGTAGAAGAAACCCCAATTAAGGTCTTTCTCAGGGAAATGAATAAAGGTTGGTCACCAAGCTTAAATCATTGAGATAGGATTATTGCCCCTCCCCATTTATTTGATTTGATTAATGTCATGACCCACCTATTGAACATGTCCTCTTGATTTCAAGGTTCTGATATCGATCACAAGGGGTAGACCCATTTTACTCTTGGGAGGAAGTAGGCCTAGCAAGAACTGAGCAGTAACTAGCCTAGAATGTTAACCTAAAACTGTGTTTCAAAAGAGGTTGTTTCCCTTACTCAAGATTCCTATAAATATTACCCCAGATCTTCTTGGGGTGGAAGGATGTCCAAGTCCTCAGTGTGAAAATATTTGGACATTTCTCTCTCTAGGATAGAAATGTACGTAGTTAGAATATTGTTGAATTAAATGAAAATTGTTTCTGTCAGATTTGTGCCTAGAATGCAGATTACAGTATTAATATGTTTTTACTTTGACATGCAGAAATGATAAGATTGGTAATATGATTCTTTCCCTTTCACTCTGAACTATGCTTCTAAGAACCTGGGCTTTTATAAGTGGGGCCTTCACTTTCTCCTCCAGAATCAAGCCACCATGTCACGTCCCAGGCATTTCTCGTCTCGGCTACTTGCTGTATGTGCCTCCCTCCTCCCCTCCACCTTTTATATGTTATCTTCCCCCCACTAGCATATGAACTCATTGAGGTCAGGGTCTCTCTTACCTGCTTGCATTTTTATCCATATCATTTAGGACAGTGCCTAATGCATAGTAAGTTTTATTAATAAATGCTTTTTCATTCATTCATTTAAAGGGTTTCTCTAAAAGGTCACTGAAAACACCTGATTGAAGCTTAAGAAGAATGAAATTGAAATTTCAGATCTCTATTTGATCAGTGTTACCATTTAGAATTTTAACTTTGTATCATTTTATTTCTTAATTCATTTAGTAAATGCATTTTAAACTATAATATGAGCGTGTTTTCCTTTGAATCATATGAAGCTGAGAAGGGGCTAAGTATCTTAATAAGATAGGGACAATTGAACCAATTTTGTTCAATTTATGCACTATTGAATGAATCCTTGCTGCTGGGGAGGCTGGGGATGGTGAATAGCTTGAGTTGGAGAGTTCTGAACTGCAGTATGGCTGAAGTTGATTGGGGTGCCTGCACCAAGATGGTAAGCCCCCAGGAGTATAATGGGAGGGTTTGGGGTGTCATGAAGCTGCCCCAGAAGGGCAAACTGCCCTTGGTCAGAAACAGAGCCAGTCAAAGCTTCCAGGCCACTCAGCAGTGGGATTGGCCAATGAATGGCCACTACATTTCCAGCCTGGACAAGATAAGGAGACAAAAAAGGGAAAGAAGAGAAGAAAAGGAGTAGGAGGGGAAGAGGGAGAATCCAAGCAAGTACTGGGAGTCTGGGAACACCTCCCAGTGTACTTACAGAGATCCAGAGAGATGGTCTAAGTGTATGTGTATAAGATGCTGTTGGGGAATTCCTCTCACCTTTGTCCCTTTGACTGGGGGTCAGTAACCTAGGCAAGGCTTGAGATTCTATTTAGTATCAGCCAAAAGACAGTTATCTGGTGGATAGAAAGGACTGGAACAAAAGCAGATAGCCACACACGAGGGTTTTGCACAACCTTTCAGAGACTACTTGGGGCAAAGGCTATCAGGTACCAGCCACTTTCCTTACTGGGGAGGTTGAGTAATAGGTACAGGATGTTGGGTGATTCAGGGGAGAAGTGTTCATTGTGAGGGGTCCCAGGAGTCGCCAAAGAACTCCAGTGGGATGTTTTCTCTGCGATCAAATATCCCAGTGAGGTAGGATATGCCTGAGCTAGTAAAGAACCCTTTCAAGTTTATCTCGTTGCCATCATGGGGGAGAACAGAATACAGCCTCACGATCAGTCTCCCTTCCAGCTCTGCAGTTCTGTTTCCTTGATGTCAGAGGCCACTTTTCTGGAGAGCAGAAATTTGCCTCCAAACTCACAGGACAGTTTGTCCACTGCTACAATGCTTAGGCTCTTACCTCAAGACCAGTCTGTGGTCACCTGGTGCTTTATGCAGAGGTTGCAATCATTGACTAGTCCATCCGCATCCATGGGAGACCAGTGGCAGTGTTTGCCTTTCTGCCTCCCGCCCACATAAAGGCAAGTGTTTCTACATAGAAGAAAACACCCTGTGCCTATATATTTACAGATCATTTACCTAAACTGAGCGTTTTCTGAGTCCCTCTCCTTTCTCATAGGAAAAAACATCAAAGAGGCTCAAGATGTGAGCTTGAGACCAAGAACATCAAGAGTGAGTGCGTGTCATTCTGTTTCTCTAGTCACAGTCCAGTCAGCTGGCAAGTGCTATCCATTCCATACCTACACTATCACATCTCTTATTCTCTTCCCTGTTCTAGGCTGGGCCCAACTCAAGGCTGGGCCCAACTCAAGCCAGGGCCCAGCTAGTTGGATACTGGAACAAAAGGAGGCAATCGTAGGTCATTCAACAGTTAATCAAAGGAGATTTAATTAGTCATAGGTGAAAGATATTCAAAAAGGAAAGTCATTGAGAACCTCTTGAAGTGGTTCAGTTCAGCAAGACTCCCACCGTGAATCATCAGCCAAACGTCTAAGAGACCCCTCCCCCCCACTGGTCCTGCTGCTTTTTTTGTACTCACCCAATGAGCAAATGATGGCAGCGGTCTGAGTCCTGGGTCCACTGTGCCAACCAAGTCTTGAGGAATATCTTCATTCCTCTTAAGAAAAAACTAGGCTAAGAAGAGGAGTTAAGATATTGCTTCTCATGCAATCAATCTCTTTCTTTCTATTTACAGTGCTAATTACCTTGCTTCAAGCCCTCACCACTCTGGTATTGAATTCCTTTCTTCAAGGCTCAGCTGAGTTGTTATATTTTCTATGAAGTCTTTCCAATTCTCTCCACCTGATCCTCAAGTGGTCTCTCCTTCTTCGGATTTCACTTAAGGAACTATGTTGGTTTCTCTCCTTTGATAATATAACTTTGTGCGTAATACAAAGTGTCCCAAAAGTTTTAGTGCACTTTAAGCTGTCCATCTTCCAGTAGGGAGGGTAAGGGTTTGTTTTGTCTTTGTGCCCAGCATCTACATAGTGCCTAACACAATGTAGATACTTAATAAATGGGATGTTCAAATTTAACTGATTTAAGTTAATAAGTTATTTATTAATTTTATATAATTTATATAAATATTATTTATTTATTAATAAGTTAATAAGCGTTTATTAAGTGCATACTATGTGCCAGGCACTGTGTTAAATTATGTAGCCATAAAGGAAGGTAAAAGATAGTCTTCTGGCCTCAAGAAATTCACAGTTTAATGGGAAGGAAGAAAACACATGAAAAGAAGCTGAAAAACAGGAGTGGTGGTGAGGGTATCCCATTCCCATCCCCTACCCCCACCTTCCCCTTCATGCCATGCACTATGGAGTCCAGAAGAGTACAGCCAAGAGAGAAATGATGAGAAAGCTGCCCTGAATACTCTCCTTACATGGAAGATCTGGGAGGAACTCACCATTGTTCACCCTCTACCCTCTCCATTCTGGGAGAGAAAGAAGGGGCCCTAGGGTCAAGGAATACTAAGGAGGTTTGATGTGATCTTGTGGGACAATGAGATTCCAGAGAACATAGATCAAGTCCACAGAAGTGAAGGGCATACACAGAAGCTCTATGGATTAAATGAAACTTTCAACTGGGAGTAAGACAAAGTCCCTGCTCAAACCAGGAGAAAGAGAATAATCTCACTGAGGGGAATCTGGAAGATAAGAATATGATGTGAGGTGGCTCCCCTGATGGGTGTTTGGCTCCAAGGATCCTAGTAGCCATTCAAAAATTAGTACTTTTTCTGACCTCTACCTCAGCGCCTAATCAACTGAATGGGGTCCTTCTTTACTCTTGCAACATTAGTGCATACCGTTCTCTCAGTCAATCAGGGGTCACCCTCCCATATTCTTCATGTTACAGGGCTATCCCAGATTGGGATAGAAGCAGAGTTACATAAACAAATATAAGTTGGGTTAAATTGGATTCCACTGGATTGCAAGTTTCTGGATGATAGGAATTGGGTCTTTTTACGTATCCAGACAGCATAGACTGGGACAAATACCTCAGGTCAAGTCTGTGACCCTTTGAGCTGTTGTTTATTCTGAGCACCCACTTAGCTTTTTATTTGGATTTAGTACTTCTAAGATAACCCTTTCCACACTTGCATGTCAATGACCTCATCTGTTACTGATCTTAAATTACGGACCAGTCTTCTCAATCCTTGCACTAACCATTACAGACCTTGAGTCATTCTTATTATCTTAGTGCTATATGGCTCATTAAATATCTGTAGAGTCACAGGAGATTTTGGAAGACGCTTGGGAATCACTTAGTCCAACATAAAACTGATCAGGAATTACTCCTACAACCATCCCAAGAAGGCTTCTCTAAAAGCCCTCCAGTGTTGGGGAATCTTTACCTCCTTCTAATACAGTTCATTACATTTTTAGATAGATACTTGAATTGAAGAATTTGACATTTAAATTAAAAGACTTTCAGATTGGTGATATGTATTAATGTTTTAATTTATCTCACTCAGATATCTTTTCCTTTTGTCATACAGATGTGGCAGCATTCTACATGTGCTCACTGCCAGTGATGTGATACCACAGCTATATAACAAAAGAAGCAGTGTCTCTGAGTAAGAGAATTTAGAGCATTGACATGTGTCATCAATTTAATATTCTCCTTCTGATGATGATATTGATATGTGGAGGTGGATCACCTGCTTACCTAAATTTACAGTATACAAAAGACTATACTTGTGTAGCAGGCATCCAGAGTTTTTCTTCTCCCTTCACTAGCTCTCAGGTAGAAGGATATTAACTGAAGTAGAGCAAATATTACATTTCCCAGAATGCTGTGAGCCAGAGTCACAAGGGGGAATGAATACAGCATGAATGACAATTAGGGGAAAATGAAGATTACCAGAAAAAGGAAGATGAACACCTGCCTGATAAAAGCTTCTGAAGTAATGGTAAATAAAAACAATGGTTGTCTCTACTCTAAATGCAAGTAGCCTCTATGCAAGACTGAGATGAAATAAAGGTGGCAGCAGAGTACAGAGTTCCTGCATTATGCTAAATTCCTAGACCAAGTGGGACTAGAATCCTAATGGAAGCTGGTGACAGGAAGGACTAGGACTGAGAGAAGGAGCTAGGTAGGGTAGTAGATCCAGCCTCAGACACTTACTAGCTGTGTGACCTTGGGCAAATCACTTAACCTCTGTTTGCCTCTGTTTCCTCATTCATCTGTAAAATGGGAATAATAGTACCTACTTCAAATAAGATATTTGTAAAGTACTTAGCCTAGTATCCAATACATGGTGGGCCATATTTAAATGCTAGCTGCCATTTTATTTATTTGAGTTTTGTTTGCCTACTATCTGTCTCTATGAGTGCCAACTGTCATGACCAAAAAAATTTCCAACCCAACTCATGTTATTAGGACCTCTCCATTGTTATTGGAAGTTTGTTCCTTGCTACTAGACTCCAGTTCAAGTGTCATCCTAGGTCCTTATGTGTTTTTTGGTAATAAATGTTGACATTTGAAATTTTTATGGATCACCTTTGTTCATAGCACGTAGACTGACTCAGATACCCTAGAAGTGATCTTCAGCTTAGATTTTCTCAGACTTTTTCTAGGTGAGGGTAAAACATGAGAACATAAAAATGATACTATTAATATTCTCAGCAGTTGAATGAACCTAGTCTCTCCACCCAAAATCAACTCGCATTTTATAATTGGATTAAAAGACTCAATCTACAGTCCCTGGAAGTTTTTATTTTAAATGTTTTAAGATAAAATTTAAAGTGTCCCTTGCGATTAAAGGATTTTAAAGCCAGAAGGGATTGTGGAGAGCTCTAATACAACTCCTTCATCTTACAGATGAGGAAATTCAGGCTGAAATAATTTTTATTTTAAAGAGCAACAAAATAAAGACAAAAATGTAGCTGAAGCATACATTTTAAGCAATTTACATTTTGCTTAAAAATGCATATATACGTATGATCTCTAAAAATAATATTGAACTATTTTGTTCTTTGTACTATATTTGTTGTTATTTTTTAATATAACTGTAACATGTATGTAGTTCTGATACCTTCTTTACTCGTCTTCATTTTGTATTTCTTTTCATATTTATTTGTGTTCTTCCAAGTTATCATTTTTAGTGTAAGTTACATTCCATTATATCAATGTACCACAATTTATTCAGCTATTCCTTAGTCTTTGGACAAGTAGAATTCTTTGCTATTACAAATAAAGACACTGAGTAATTTTATATAGATAGGTCTTTTCCCCACACCCTCACCCCAGCATGGTATGGTGGCTAGAGTACTGGACTTAGAATCAAGAAGACCAGGACTTAAATCCTACTCCAGATGCTCAATAGCTGTGTGACCCTGAGAGAAGGATGTGACTTAGGAGAAGGAAAGGGAAGGGAAATAAGCATTTATATAGTGCCTACTATATGCCAGGCACCATGCTAAACATATCACCTCATTTGATCCTCTCAACAACCCTGAGAGATGGTGCTATCATTATCTCCATTTTACATTTGAGGAAACTGAGGCACAGAGAGGTTAAGTGACTTCCTCATAGTCACACAGCTAGTAAGTATCTGAGGTCACTGCTGGATATAAGGGGAAGGGTGAAACTTCAGGCTTGTTTAGATTTGCATGTCTCTTATTATTAGTTATTTAGAGCATTCTTTAATGGTTAATGGTTAATGGTTTGCAATTCTTTTAAAAACTGTTCAGATCCTTTGGCCACCCATTTATTGGGGAATCTGGGTCTATATATATATATTATATACCAAGCTCTTATCTGAGAAATTTGGCTCATAGATTTTTTTCCCCCCAATTGATCCCTTCCCTTCCTATCCTAGATGCATTTGTTTTATTTGTGCAAAAGATTCATTAAAGTACTGAAGGAGGCCAAGATGGTGGAGTAGAAGCAGGGACCTGATACAGGTCTCCCCCCTAGCCCCCCAAAAAATCTGTAAAAAATGACTCTAAACAAATTCTAGAGCAGTAGAAGCCACAAAATGACAGACTGAAGCAAATTTCCAGCCCAAGACAATCTGAAAGGCCCATGGTCCATGCTGGGAGCAGAACCTGACCATGATGGCTCACACTAAGCAGGAGCAGGTCTTAGGGGACTGAATCACTGGTAGCTGCTGTGGACTCCAGACTTCTCAACCCACAAACCCTAAAGATAGCTTCAAAGGTTAGTGGGAGGGGCCTCTCACCTGGCTGAGAGGGGAATGTGGTCTGGCCCCAACCTCTACCCTAGCCCTGGCAGCCATAGCCACTGCTGAAGCAGAGGCTGCTTCAAGAGACCTCCACTTAACAAAGTTAAAAAGTCAAGTAATTGGCTGGGAAAATGAGCAAACTGGGGGTAGGGGTGGGGAACACACTATAGATTCTTACTTTCTTGGCAAAGAGGTATTTTCTTATGTCATTGATGACAAGGAAAATCAAAACATACAGCCAAGAGAAAACAACAAAACCAAAGCTCCTGAATCCAAATCTAAGAAAAATATGAATTGGTTTCAGATCATGGAAGAGCTCACAAAGGATTTTGAAAATGAAGTAAGAGAAGTGGAGGAAAAATTGGGAAGAGAAATGAGAGTGATGCAAGAAAATCATGAAAAAGTGTCAACAGCTTGCTAAAGGAAACCCAAAAAAATGCTGAAGAAAATAACACCTTTAAAATTAAACTAACCCAAATGGCAAAAGAGATCCAAAAAGCCAAGGAGAAGAGTGCCTTAAAATGCAGAGTGAGCCAAATGGAAAAAGAGGTCCAAAAGCTCACTGAAGAAAATAGTTCCTCAAAAATTAGAATGGAGCAAATGGAAGCTAATGACTTTATGAGAAATCTGGAAATTATAAAACAAAACCTTTGAGGGGGGGAGGGGATAAAAGGGGAGAAAATTTGTAACCCAAAATTGTGTGAAAATAAATGTCAAAAGTTAAATTAAAAAAAAAAATTTAAAAAAAAAGAAAGTTGGGTATAATAATAACAGCTGGCATTTTTATAACTCTTTGAGGTTTGTGATGCATTTTATAAATAAATACTACCTCACTTGATAAAAAAAATAAAATAAAATAAAACAAAACCAAAAGAATGAAAAAATAAAAGATAATGTGAAGTATCTCATTGCAAAAACAACTGACCTGGAAAATGAATCCAGGAGAGATAATTTAAAAATTATTGGACTACCTGACACCCATGATCAAAAAAGAGCCTAGACATATCTTTCAAGAAATTATCAAGGAAAACTACCCTGATATTTTAGAACCAGGAGGAAAAAATAGAAATGTAAAGAATCCACTGGTTACCTCCTGAAAAAGATCCCAAAAGGAAAACTCCTAGGAATATTGTAGCCAAATTCCACAGTTCCCTGGTCAAGGAGAAAATAATACAAGCAGCCAGAAAGAAACAATTCAAGTATTGTGGAAACACAATCAGGATAACACAGGACTTAGAAGCTTCTACACTAAGGATCAGAGGGCTTAGAATATGATATTCCAGAGGTCAAAGGAGATAGGATTAAAACAAAGAATCACCTACCCAGCAAAACTGAGTATCATACTTCAGGGGGAAAAAAATGGAACTTCAATGAAATAGAGGGCTTCCAAGCATTCTTGATGAAAAGACCAGAGCTGAATAGAAAATTTGACTTTCAAATATAAGAATTAAGAGAAACATGAAAAGATAAACAGGAAAGAGAAACTATAAGGGACTTATTAAAGTTGAACTGTTTGCATTCCTACATAGAAAGATGATATTTGTAACTCATAAGACCTTTCTCAATATTAGGATAGTTTGAGGAAATATATGTGTGTGTATGTATATGTATGTAGAGAAAGATAGAGAAAGACAGAGGGCACAGGGTGAGCTGAATATAAAGGGATGATATCTAAAAAAAATTAAGTGTTGAGAGGAATGTACTAGGAGAAAGAGAAAGGGAGAGGTAGAATGGTAAATCACCTCATATAAAATAGGCAAGAAATGGAGGGGAAGAAGAGAAAGATGAAAGGGAATAAATGAGCATTCCATTCATAAGGTTTGGCTTTAGGAGAGAATAACATACATACTCAGTTGGGTATGGAAGTTTATCTTACCCTACGGGAAAGCAGCAAAAAGAGGGTGGATAATAGAAGGGATGGCAGATTGGGGCAAGGGGTAATCAGAAGTAAACACTTTTGCAGAGGGACAGGTCAAAGGAGAGAACTGAATAAATGGAGGGTGGGACAAGATAGAGGGAAATATAGTCTTTCACAACATCACTGTTATGAAGATCTTTTGCATGATCATACATGTATAACCTTTATCAAATTGCTTGTCTTCTCAACGAGGGTGGGTGGGGAGGGGGGAAGGGAGAGAATGTGGAATTCAAAGCTTTAAAAATGAATGTTAGGGGTTGTTTTTACATGCACCTAGGAAATAAGATATATAAGCAATGGGGTATAGAAATCAATCTTATCCCACAGGAAAATAGAAGGGAAGGGGATAAGGGGGAGAGGTGATAGAAGGGAGGGAAGATTGGAAGAAACGGCAATCAGAATACATGCTATCCTAGGATATGAATGGGGGGAGATGGGGAGAAAATTCAAAATTCAAAATTTTGTGGAAGTGAATGTTGAAAACTGAAAATAAATAAATTTATATGAAAAAAAAAAGTACTGAAGTAAATCTATCATATGCCAGATCCAGAGAAACTAAACACACAGCTCTTAGTCTCATAGAACTTGCCCAAAGATCACCTAAGTAATAAACTTCAGAAGTTGTATTTGAATTCAGGTATCCCAACTCCAGAGGTCTTGTACAAGTCTAGTAAGCTTTAGCATAGGTTTGTTGTTTTTTTTTTTTTAACTTGTCAGATATGCAAAAACTCTGCTGTTAGTATCTCTTTGTATCATAGTGATATTTCTTCCAGGATGATGAATGCTAGCCACACTTTCTTGAGACAGCTCATAAGCCTTCCATAAACTCTAAAGTTTGGGATGATCTGAGAGCATCTGTGGGTTGAATTTCTCATGATATAGAGCTTTCAATGTGAGTCATGAATGACTCTGTACAAACCATATGTGATGGCTTTGAAAAACAGAATCACCCCCAAGGGATAAAATAGGCACTCAATCAGTCACTTTTATGTATGTGTGTATATAAGTATATATATATATATATATATATATATATATATATATATATATATATATAGATAGATAGATAGATAGATAGATAGATAGATAGATAGATAGATAGATAGATAGATATAGATATAGATATATATAGATATAGATATATATAGATATATATAGATATATATCTATATATATGTATATATAGATATATGTAAAGGACAGTGGCCGGTACTGTCAGAGCCTCTATAAATCTGGTAAAATGTGATCAATGGGATTCTGAATGAAATAAATATTAATTTAACATATCTTCATCTCAGCAAACATTTATTGGGCACCCTTTATGTCCAATGGACTGTGGTAGGTACAAGTTATATAATAATGAAAAATGGCTCATTCCCAAGATTGTAGACTTAGATCAGGAAAGGACCTTGGAGGTTGTCTAGTCCAAAGATAGGGCAGCTGAGGCCAAGTGAGGCTCCCAAAGTCACATCGTAGCAGAACCAGGATTTGAAACTATCTTTTCTGACTGTAAATCCAGTTATTGCCCTTAAGTAATGTCTAGTCTAATCAAGGATAAGACATATTCATAAGTAATGCCACATGAAGCTATAGACAGAATGCTGCATTTGGAGTCAGAGGATCTAAGTAGACTCAAATGCTGGTTCTGCTACTTTGTGACTTTGCCTCCAACTCATGTCACTTCTCTTTTCATTTTTGTTGGTCAATAAAAAAATATTTATTAAATGCTTCCTATTTGCCAGGCACTAAGCTACTTGTTGGAGATGCAAAGATCAAAATAGACCCTACCCTCAAGAAGCTCTCATTGTGATGGAGGGGACACGTTGGAAATGATCAGGCACATACAAGGTGTGGACAAAGTAGAGACAGGTAATCTCCAAAGGGAACACACTGGTTGGTAGAGGGAAATCTGCAGGAAAGCCTCTTGCAGAAAGTAGGATCTGAACTGAGACCACATGTAATGGATGTTTTCAAACTGTGTGTTGAAATGAAAATGTGTCCCTTCTATCTCTAAATCTCTTAGTTAAAATATGATAAAAACATGGGAAAGGTGATGCCGAGGGAGGAGAAATCAGAGTAAGATTATTTCCAGGAGCTAAAGTCAGAGAAGACAATGTCGGAAGAAACAAGTGACTTGGGTCTTAAAAGAAGGGAAAAGTTTCCAAAGGCATATATAGGATATATATATGGAGCAGTCCCTTCCAGGACAAAAGACAGTCTGCTCAAATATATGGAGGTGAGAGAGGGCCTGACAAGTTATACATTGCTAAAGCTGAAAGGAATATTAGAGAGCATCTAGTTTTCATTTTACCAATGGGAAAACTAAGACCCACAGAGATCATCTAACTTTGCAAAGTTCACACAACCAGTTAGTAGCAAAATTAAGATTAAAAAGTAGACCTCTTAACTCCTCATCTAATGCCTTTTCATGGCACTGTGCTGCTTCTGAAGTCAGGTAATTGCTAGTAGTCTAATTTGACTGGAATATAATGTGCAAAAATGAATATTATGAAATAAAGTTGAAAAATAGTTTGGAGGCAAATTACGAAGGATCTTGAATGTCAGGCTCAGGAGTTTAGGGGAAGGGAGATGGAAATAAGTATTTATATTGTGAGCTCTTTTAGGGCAGGGACTATCTTTTATCTCTTGTATCCCTAGTGTCTAGCACAGTCCCCTGACACATAATAGACACTACTTATTGGCAGAATGCTTTACGTAGTACCTACCAGGTGTCAGACGCTGTGCCAGGCACCCTTTTTGCACACATTATCTCATTTGACCTTGATCCTAGGCACAACAGAAAGATGCTGAAAATTTTTGAGCAGGAACATGATATAATCAGACAGACCTAGGTAATGAGAAAATTCTTTTGGCAGCCCTGAGAAGGATGTATTAGCTTTTGATGGGGCTATATGCAGAAAAACTATTTGGAAGGTAACAAGGTCTAAATTAGGATTGCAACAGTAAGTCCTTATGGATTTGAAAGAGACTGCGGATCTAAAATCAACAAGGCTTGGCAACTAATTGGAAGAGAGGGAAAAATAGTGTTGTCATCATCAAAGATAGGGAAATTAAGAGAAAAGATAGATTTTGAAAAGGAAGAAAATGAGTATGACTTTTAACATGTTGAATCTAAGGTGCTTATATTCAGGAGGAGATACCTAGCAAGCCTATGTGTGTAGAGCAGGGCAGGTGCTAGTTATGTTGACAGACCTTAGGTGACTATTCCTACTGGCTCTTGCCATGAAGGGAAGGACAGAAGCCAATGAGAATGCTCTGTATGTACCATCACACAGGGCCTCTGCTCCATGCTATGCCAGCTAGTATTTGGGATGTCAGTCACAGAGCTCAGGAAAAAGGTTGGCAAGAGATTCAAATTTGAAATCATCTACCATGTGATCATTGAGACCACGGAAAAGGTTGAACATGATTGAATTAAAAATTTCAAGGGAAGAATTACTTAAAGGAAGAAATTTATGAGTATCAAATACATTGGAGAAATATCTTAAGACAAGGTGACCATAATGACAACTTTCTTAGAATTTTTATTCTATTTTAACATCTTTTAAATCATTTTTTTTATCTAAACATTTATTTAAAAACTATTAAACATTAGCTATTTTTGGAGTTTCAGATACAAGTTTGGATTTGGTTGTTGACTATTACATTTCTTTTTAAAGTAATAAAGATATTGAAGACAGGAAAGAGGAAATTTAAAATTTCCAGAAAGTTTTAAAAAAGAAACTTTTTGCTAATTAAAATACTATTTGCAATATTTCCACATATAAAAAGTGAGCAATTTTCTTTTTAATATGGCTATCTGTCATTTTTAGACTGCCTAATTAATTTCTATTCCTCTCTAATGTTACTTAGGCAAGTTTATGGATAAGCACAGATTTTTCTCTTGATTAAGTCTCTTATAAAACAGCCATTTGTGCTCTGCTTTATGTCCTTTAACACATATAAAAGAAAAGTCTTATTACACCACTAAACCTAAGCTTTCTATATTGTACCATGTGAAATTTTATTTCTTGCCTGTCAAAATAAAATCACTTTCCTTTTGGATTAATTGCCAGAATTAACTAATTCAATTGTACTCATTATTAAAAATTTCGGTGTCTTTATTATAGTCTATTAATGTGACATATTAACTTTTTAGAATAATGATTGCTTTTAAATACTTCACATCATGTAATTATAATAAATGATCTCCAAGGTTGCTTCCTCCTTTAAAATTCTATGAAACATTTCTTTACAACTTTCAGTACATACTGGTGGCTGGTGCTTAAACTTCATTGTAACATAAAGCAGTTTTCAGAATTCCTAATTAGGCATTTTATATTCTACCTTGGTTCTATATTATCTCATCATTTCTCTGAACTTCATGCTTGGCTGCTTTGCAGTCAGTTGCTCCTTTATCTGCCAACTAAATGCTACAATGGTCATCTCTTCTCACAGGACACAGGACCTCCAGATCCTTCAAACTCAAAATGTTGCTTGCCATCCTGGATACATTTCACTTTGAGGATGATGCTCAGTCACTTACTCAGGAAAGGAAACACAGAGCAGAAAAGGTCAGCAGAGGCCTGGGTGAAAGTTCGTGTATTTGACTCAAGGGTCTGGTGGAAGGATGAGGGAACAAGCAATATCCATTCCCACCTCCACCTCCCACCCCCAGTTAAAGCGGAGAGCAGCACTAATTACCATGTGGGAAAGTTACTGCCAAGAGATGAATCGGAGTCTCTTCTTTTAAAAGATGATACATCCTACCAGCCCCTTCTCCCCACAGTGGGGAGGAGCAAGAGACTACTCATGTCATTCTAAAACAAAAGTCCTTTCAGTGCTAGGATACCACATGACTAGAAGCAGCCACTTGGTCATCCCTCAGAATCTCAAAAATAAATCACCATGTCCATAGAATCTTTAATCTTTAGGCTTTAGAGGCAATTCCATTTTACGTAGTAATAATGTCTGTTTGGGTCATATTTTGGTTGTTTTTGATTAGGCCTGTGACTTCATTGGTATGGGGAGCTCCAGCAAGATACTTTCTCTACCAATGAAGATATGAAACTTTTTCTAGAGTTGTCTGGAGTATTGTGAAGTTTAGTGATTTGCCCAAAGTCATAAAGGTGAGACTTAAAAACCTAGGTCTTTTTTACTCAAGATCAGTGTATTGGTTGGTTTTGCTGATATTTTTTCTCTAGCATTGAGACACCCTTTGCTGAGCCCACAGGGACTGGGGTCCTTGCCTCTACCCATTCTGTATCCAGTAATATGCTTTGGATGAGATTAATCCTTAGAAGCTTGACCTCTCTCAAAAGGTGGTCACCCTTTTCTCATACTCATTGGCTCATTAAACACCACAACCAAGTTGTCTAGGGGACAATTTTAATTACATAAAATTATATTCTGATGTGTCTAGGTCTCCCCAAAGGAGAAGTAAGCACAGATTATGAAACAGGTAATGTATTCTTACACACAAAGGAATGCTAAGCATAAAAGAATCACAGAATGCATTATAACAGAATGATTAGAATATTTTCACAATTTAGAACTACTTTTACCATCTTCTGGGAAGTTAATATGTAAACTTCATCAAAATATAAAGCAGATTGCAGAACTGCTAATTAGATTTCACCTTCCTTGGGTACTGTTCTTACAAATCTCTTACTAAAACAGCAGGTTTGCCCCAGTCCTCTTGTCAGTGGCCAACCTCTCCAAAAGAGAGACTTTCTTGCACTTTTTGAATTTGTAAGTAAGTACACATATAGAACAAGATACTCATTCATTTAAGGAAAGAACACACAAATTGAAGGCAGGCAGAGACACCAGCCTAGGAAGAACATTTGATTATAGACGCATACAAAGCAAGGGGGAGATAGAGATAATTACCCCTTCCCCCACAGGGCTCTCAGATTGCATGTTGAAACAATTCACATATTTCTTGGCCAGAAAGGAAGACAGAGGCGTAGGGGCTGATAGCTTACTTTTGTACATCCACTGAGTCATCAGCTCTTCCAGCTCAGCAGTCAATTAGGAGACTCTATCAGCTCAAACAGTCAACCCTTTGAGATGATAACCTGAATCTTAATTGATTGGAGACAACCCTCCTGCTCCCCAGACTCAAACTTCATCAGGGTAAATCCCTAGCCCCATACTTCAAAAATGTAACCTAGAACCAAGAATGGTGACTGAGCATGCTCCATAGGCGGAGGCAGACTCCTGCTACATTTTAAAATCTTTGTTACAAGTGATAGCCGACTGTTTAAGGGAAAGAAAGTAGTATATTCCAAAATGAATATAAATTAAAACAAAAGGCATCAATAAAGCTTTTTAAAAATTTAACCAATCAGTTTGATAAACTTATATAATAGACATTCTATTAGCTTACAGAACTTTTTGGGGAAATTTTAGAAAGCATCTCCCAATGGATGGTGTGGACACACATATTAGTTGGGAAGACTAAATATGTCTTACCAAATCTCAGTTACTTGGGCTGCCCCTAAGATGAGTTAGTTAGTTTGAAGCTACTTTCACTTCTCTTGGAAGATGAGTTTCACTGACAGTGGCTACATGAAGTGAGGTGAGGTAGTAGTAGTTCACCTGAAAGAAGATATGGGAGTTTTAGTAGCATGTCATCTTGGTGTAAATCAACAATGTGGTAGAGTTGTTAAAAAGATTATTGTTATCACATACTGCATTGTGGGAAGCAGAGAGAGTTCACTTCTGAAGAGGTGACAATCCTACTATATTCTGGTCATAACTTGAGTTTTGTTATTGGATCTGAGTGCAAATTTTTAATAACATCATTGAAAAACTGAAGAGCATGTAGAGGAGGGTAGCTGACATGGTAAAGAACCCCACAATCAGGTCATCTGAGAAGTAGGTGAGCCTTGAAAGAGAAGAATTGGAGGTAGAGTGGGAGTAATGATAGCAGTACTCAAGTATTCGTATAGAGATTGAACTTGTTCTTTTTGGCCCTGGAGAACATAATGGGGGGGCATAGATGGAAGTTACAAAACAAAGACTTGATCTAATGAGAAACTTTCCAACAATCACAACTACTGAAAAGTAGAATGGACTGACTTTGGGCTTAGTGGGTTCCCCTTCACTAGAGGTGTGACAGGACCAACTCTACCTGCTCCCTCCTCTCACCCAACTCACAACAAGGATTAGTTTTCCCTAAAAGCAGAGACAAAACTGTCCTGAGACCTGATTGGATTCTTTCCCCACCCCTCCACCCCCATGATACAGATTTCTGGTCACCTAAGAGTATAAAAGTCCTACATGAAGTTCAGGCTTCTCTGACTTGGTAGATATCTAAAGACTAAGTAAAGTTAACTATACAGCAATAACTCTTCTTACTCTTCATCAATCAGCAATGACCCTGATGCCCTAGCACCCATATCAAAGGGACCCACAGTTGGCATTGATCTTGGCACCACTTATTCCTGTGTGGGAGTCTTCCAACACAGGAAAGTGGAGATCATTGCTAATACCCATGAAAACAGGATCACCCCCATCCATGTTGCCTTCACCAACACAGAACACTTAAATAATGATGCATCAAGTTGTAATGAACCCCATCAATCTTTGATAGGAAATCTTGGATGCCAAACATCTGATTGGCTGCAGATTAGATAATACAGTTGTACAGTCAGACATGTAGCATTGACCTGTCATGGAGATTAATGACTCAGGCAGGCCTAAGGTCTAAGTGGAGTATAGGGGAGAAACCAAAAGCTTCTATCCAGAAGTCTATTCTATGGTCTTGACCAATATGAAAGAAATTGTCATAGCTTACTTTGGGAAGACTGTTACAAATGCTGCAGTCACATGATCCTCAACATTAGGCAATCATAAATGCTGGAACCATCAATGATCTCAGTGTGTACCAAATCATCAATAAGCCAACTGCTGCTGTTACTGATTATGGCATGGACCAAAAGGTTGGTGCTAAGAGAAATGAGTTGACCTTTGATCTTACAGGTGGCATTTTTGATGTGCCCATTCTTACCATTGCCGATGGCATCTTTCAAGTCAAGTCCACAGCTGGGGACACCTCCTTGGGTGGGGAGAACTTTGACAATTCCACAATCAGCCATTTAATTGCTGAGTTCCAGCAAAAACATAAGAAAAACTTCAGTTAGAACAAGAGGACTGTCTGCCAAAGTGCTAAATGTCACTTTTGGCATTTGGTGAAATATCAAGCCTGCTGTCTCTTCTACTACCCCAAGGCAGCACTGAGACTGGCTCCTTCTGTGAAGGACTTGTCAACATCTATTACCTATGTGCATCGCTAAGAGCTGAATACTGACTTTTTATGGCACACTGGACTCCATAGAAAAGGTCTTAAGGGATGCCAAATAGACAAGTCACAGATTCCTGACATCATCTTGGGTACTTATATCTCTAAGATTAAGAACCTTCTGCACAGTGGCAAGGAATTAAACAAGAATATCAGTTCTGTTGAGGTTGTTGATTATGACCTAGGTCATCATTTTGTTTAGGAAATAAATCTGGGAATATTCAGGATTTGCTGCTTTGGGATGTCATTCCATGTTTCCTTGGTATTGAAATTGCTAGTGGAGTTATGACAGTTCTGATCCAATGTAATACCACCACTCCTCCCAAGCAGACTTTTACAACCTACTCAGAAAACCAGCCTGGTGTGCTTATTTAGGTTTATGAAAGTGAGATGAATGGTGAATGATAATGACCTGCTTGGCAAGTTTGAGCTCACAGGAATTTCCCCTGTCCCCAGGGGTGTTCCTCAGATTGCAGTCACCTTTGCAATTCACATAAATGGCATCCTCAGTGTATCTACTATGGGTAAGAGCACAGACAAAGAGAATGAAATCACCATCACCAATGACAAAGGTTGCTTGAGCAAAGACAACTAGGAGCATGTGGTCCAGGAAACTGAGAATAAAAAAAAATAAAGATGAGAAGAAAGAAACGAGGTTTCTTCCAAGAACTCACTTGAATCTCGTGCTTTCAACACGAAGACTACAGTGGAGGATGAGAAATTCCAAGGCAAAATTAGTGATGAAGACACAGAGAAGATCCTTGACAAATGCAACAAAATAATCAACTGGTTGGATAAGAACCACATGACTGAGAAGGAAGAATATAAGTGTTAACCAAAAGAACTGGGTCTGCAACGTGGTGTTTACCAAGTGCACCAGAGTGCGGGAGGCACCGGGGGATTCCCAAGGGGTGAAGCAGCCTCGTCCAGAGATGTTTCTGCTGGACTTAGCATTGAAGAGGCTACTAAACACGCTGAAAGAAAGAGCATTACATACAGCTTTTCAAAAACTGAAGGGCTCAAAGTTGTAACCAAAGCAGAAGCAGTTCAAAAGTAGCACTTGAGCTACTGTGGAAATCTGAGCATTCTGAATATTTGAAGGTGTGCAGAGGGAGAGAAGTGAATGTTGTACTTTATCAGAACTGTAAACAAGTGGAAATACAGTTCTTGTCCTAAAGAATAAAATCTATCTGAAAATGACATTGTAAAAGAAAAAGTACCACATAAGTCACCATATCCTGCCCTGCTTACCAGGTACATTTCCATATGGAGACTGGAGGAGGTAGATAGGGTGAGGGGAGAATCTACAGAAGACAGGTACCGCCATATCCTTGTTTCCTCTCCTTGCTATGTCAGGGCTAAGTAACCTCTTTTTATTACCTTTTCAATGATTTACAAGTGCCTCATTTCATCCTAAAACTGAACCTGAACTGTGTAATGTCATTAGGCCTTTCTCTAACAAGAGGTTTCTGAGCAAAGTTTCCATGACCACTTCTCAAGTATTTTAGTAGAGGGAACACCTGTTCAGGTTTGGATTGAACTAGATGGCCTTTTTTTGTACCTTCTCCAATTAGAGGTTGTGTGTGAATCTATGCATAATTTTAGAAGATCTAGGTTCTAATTACATTTGGTACTGATTAAGTCTGAACACTGCTTATTATTGAAAGTTATTCCCTTAAAGGTTAATGGACCAAGTCTCAGATGCTAGCCCCCTCTTTCGCTCCTCCCCCATTTAGAAGTTAAAATAGTCAGGAAAAGTGAAAGAGGAGTGAAGAAATTCACAAAATTGTGAAACTATAGAGCTGGTCAGAACTTCCAGGATCATATTTGTTCAACTGTCTCATGATACGACCGAAGAAAACAAGGTACGTTCTCCACATACATTCACCACCATGCCTCAGCTGCCTTCTCCTTCTGCCCCTTCTCCCATCGGTCTGTTCTTTCCACAACCTTCATTTTGAGGAAGGACTCAAACTAGCTGTCCTTCAATGCCAGGATTTTGCTACCATGCCCCCATAAGGATGTGCCACCCATCCCCACTTCTCATCTTCCTTTTATGGAGAATGTAAGCTTTTTGAGGGCAGGGACAATCTTTGTTTTTATTTGTATCCCCAGAACTTAACTCGGTGCCTGGCCTATAGTCAAGTGCTCATTAAGCACTTTAAACGTGACTTGACATTTAATGATGACTCAAGAACGCAAAATTAGTTGCTGAGCTTGTCTTAAGTTTAGTGATTTCCCAGTCCAGAGCTTTTTCTACCACCCTGTGACTTTCTCCCTTGCTTTTTCACCTCCTCCGTGTTCACTATTATGCTATTTGTTATGGGATACATTAGATGATTTAGCCCATCTAAGCACAAGATGGGGGAGGGGGCTTACCCCAGCTCCCACCCTCACTCGGTAAGTCAGGTTCCCAAACAGAGACAACTTCAGGGTTCACCTTTGTTTTGTTGTGGTTTGTTTGTCCTTCTCAGAAAGGACCATGACAGCAGAGAGGCGATGCCATGATTTGCAAATGAATCGGATTTAAGTGAGGGAGGGCAATGCAAAATCATCGGGTTCACTTTCTCCTCTGGACCAATTTGGGTCCAGTGGCAACACACAGATCTGGCTGACTGGAGATGGCCCTGGACGCACTGGGAGATCTTAGCCTTTTTGAGCTAAGGCCTTTAAGAGGTCTCAGTGTGACTAGGCAAGGCCTATTCAGTGGTTAAGGCTGGAAAGAAATGAGGCAAAGACCTCTTTACCTACTAAAAAAAAAATCAGTCTGTGAGGGGAAGACCTCAGAGTTTCTGGCCAAAACAGAAACAATTGCTATTTGGATTCACTTTGAGCCAATCAGGGCCCAAACAGTGACCAAGTGGGGCTTGGCCTGGGACCTATTGTTGACCAATCACTGAGAGCCAGAGTGATTTGGGTTTAAGGTGTTGTCCTTAAGGGAAAAAAAGGGTTTCAGGGATCAAAATTTACATTCCTTTAGACAGAGCACCCATAAGGTAGGAAGGTATGATACCCTATGTGGACAAAGGGAATGGAAAGAGAGAGAGAGAGAGAGAGAGAGAGAGAGAGAAGAAAGGAAGGAAGGAAGGAAGAAGGAAGGAAGGAAGGAAGGAAGGAAGGAAGGAAGGAAGGAAGAAAGAAAGAAAGAAAGGAAGGAAGGAAGGAAGGAAGGAAGGAAGGAAGGAAGGAAGGAAGGAAGGAAGGAAGAAAGAAAGAAAGGAAGGAAGAAAGAAAGAAAAAAAGAGAAAGAAAGAAAGAGTTGTATTGCCCAACTGGCTTCTTCCATTTGGGTCCCCAGTGGGCAGCTCTTATTTCTACTCATAGGTTATGTGTCCTTTGTTCTTGAACAGGACCATGACATCAGAAGGGTGATACCATGACTTGCAAGTGAGTTGGATTTAAGTGAGGGAGGGTTGAGTAAAGTCACCAGCCTTATTTTCTCCCTCCGGAACCATCTGGGTCAAGTGGCAAGATATAGATCAGGACAACTGGAGATGGCCCGGGGTGCAGTTGGGTGCCATTTCTGCGATAATGAATAGGTTAGACCCACCATTAACAAACAGTATATACCCGTTGAGTAATTCTGTTAATTTTTTTCTAAAGTTCACTAGTTGTAGAGCAGGAAATATTTCCTTATAATTGAGGTGCCACACGTAGTTCTAGCGTGGACCCTGGGCACTCCTGCAACAAACAAACAAGGACCTAAGAGCCTAAACTCATTGCTTTGAGACTGGTCCTAGAACATTGTGCTGAACTACTAAATTATACTTTAAAATAGACATAAATAGAAGGGCCTTCCCCCACCCCCCTCAGGAATAAACAAAAAGCAGAATTTGCATAAATACAAAAACACTATAATTCTGACTCATTTAGAATTACAGTGGTCTTTCACTGAGAAAATCTATATAAATATAACGACATTGATGAGAAATATATGTACCATCTTTGCACAAGTGAGACATTCGTGATTATTATATGATAGACAATTTCAATGGAAATTATTAAAGTATAAGCAAGGATTGTTTTTCCCCTATAGGACTGCATCAGGGTTGCAATGATAAATTTGATAATCAAGAATAGAAAATTACTATAAACTGTGAAAAGCTTTTCATTTTAGTGTTGGAATAATTGATTTTTTTTCCACACTTGCAGTGAATGAATGCTGGGGAAAGAAAATATCAAGAGTATTTTCCAGATGTAGGGTTCAATTGCTGTCTTAGTAAATGATGAATTAGGCAATCTCTAAGGACAAATATAAATGGATATTTGCCTAAGGGAGCAGAAAATTAGAATTTGCTAAACTATATATTTTGTCAGGTCAGAAAAAAATGTGTATTTTGTGAACCTCAGTTTCCTCAGCCAGACCCAAGGAATGAGTCATTACTTAAAAATTAAAGAAAGCGAAATTCAAAACAGTTGCACTAAAACACTACATTTATCACCACATTTAGGACTAAGGGGTAAACAACTCCTAAATGGTGTATTGGTTAACTAAAAACTGTTTTTTAAAGAAAGCATCCTTTGACTTTGTGTTTTTAAAAGAGCAAATAATACTTGATTAATGAGATATTGGTAATACGGTGTCTTCTGAATTATTGTTCTTTTTATAACCACCCTGTTTGTGGTAGCTGGCTGCTGCTGTAGTGGTCACCATAGATTTTCAGCAATAAAACATGGCTCATTTTGTATCATTTTCAAAGCACATGCTGTTGGCCATACAGGAAATGCTGATATGCTACCCAAGCATGTTCTGGCGTGCCTGTATGAGGAGGAAACTGCGTTCTGTTTTCTGTCTAGTGGAGTAACACAATGACAAGCAGGTTTTATTAACATATATGACATGCTTTATAAAGCTTAAAAGGCTACATTAAAAGCTATTATTTACTTCTGCATATGCTGGATTAGAGAGGCTTTTTAATTTTCTTTTTTATTATAACAATCCTTGACAAACAGAAACATTTCAATATACAAAGAACAGGAGTGAGAATTGTATAAAAAACTATAGTTTAAAGCAGGAATTCTTAATCTAGAGTCTATGGACTTATTTTTAAAAATATTTTGACAACTGTATTTCAGTATGATTAATTTTCTTTGTGATATTGTATATTTTATTTTGTGAATTTAAATGCATTATTCTGAGCAGAGGTTTCACAGGATTGTTAAAAGGGTCTATAGCACATAAAAAGTTAAGAAATCCTAATCTAAAGCAAGAGGTACTGGTTAAAATGCAAACACCAGTGGGAGAAACAATTTAAACCATTATTAACTATTAATATTTTAGTACAGTTTTAAAAAACAGGTATGCTGAGATATTTGGAGTTACAGGCCACATTTGGTAAATGCCTCCTGGGATGTGTGTTTGTCCTTCTTTGCCAAAGAAGACCATGCAGTCAGAGAAATGATGACACAACTTGCACTTGACTTTTCTTTGAGTGAGGGAGGGCTGTACAGATCACCAGCTTCACTTCTCCTCCAGAGCCATCTGGATCTAGTGACTAGATATTCATCAGGGTGACTGGAGATGACCCAGAATGAGGTAATTGGGGTTAAGTGACTTGCCCAAGGTCACACAGCTAGTGAATGTCAAGTGTCTGAGAAGATTTGACTCAGGTGCTCCTGACTCCTGCACTGGTGTTCTATCCACTGCACCACCTAGCTGCCCCACCTCCTGGGATAGAAGCATCCTGGCATTCCCCTTCTATCAGTGACATACTTTTTTGCTGCTCGTCCTTCATCTTTGCAGAGGACCAATGACATTATGGCTAATGTCTTGACTTTGTGCATGAATTGGATTTAAGTGAGGAAGAGCTGCAAAGTCCTCAACCTCACCCTCTCTTCCTAAGTCATTTAAGTCCAGTGGCAGGACAAAAACAGGACAGCCAGTAATAGCCCAGGATGTAGCATATGACTTTGGTGTCTTTGATGCTTGACCAAGCTCATAGCAGTCCACAGTACCTGCTTCAGTCACCTTCACAGCCATTGGAACAAATTGGTCTCATCTACCCATTCAGTCAGGGAAAAATCTTCACATGCTTGGGGTAGACAACCCCCTAAGTCACCAATAGGTTTGAGGCCCTTCAGTTACTCTCAACTTGGCTTAGCTCATCTGCTAAGATAGCTTACTGGGATGCAGTCACTGCACATGCTTCCTGGAGCCATAGGTAAGAATTGGGTGAAGGTGGACACCAAAGGAGGATGAGTAGCCCAGAAAAAGGACTTGGAAAGCCTTCACTCCAGAGGTGCTCGTTTCCCTGAACACTCCATATGCTCCAACTTACTGTTTTTATATGCCCTATAAATATCTACTTAGATATAGTATTTCAATAACTTTTTTTCTTTTTCTGAACTTGACCAATAAACAGAAAAAGAGAAGATTCCATATGAAATTACAAATCTCTATTATATAGAGCTTGTTTTTTAAGTATATAAAAAATTCAACTTGTTAGCTTCAAAGCTGTTTTCTTCTGTACGTTGAAAAAAAACCCATGTTTCCATGATCTTTTTTTATCACTGTTACTAACTTCCTTCATTATGCTCAAATCCTGCTACATTCACTCTTCCTTCTTCTAACAAAGATGCCTAATCAATCAAAGCAAGTCCTTACATGGACCCATGATCAGAAACTTTTATCTTGTTTTGCACCTCTGGTAACCATTGCCTCTGTCAAGAGTTGGGAAGCCTAATTTACGTGGTTAGGTCTTAAACGTTTTGAATGTAAGTGAAATTTTTGTGGTAGCAAAACACTGAAAACTAGGGATCCCTACCACCTGGGAAATGTACAGTAATAATACAATGGAATATTATTGTACAGAAAAAAAGAAATGTTATAGGAAATGACATTCAAAGGTATTCAGACAAAAACAAAGTCAGACTTATGTGAAGGGATACAGAGAATCAAAAATATATACATCTCAACTACAGCGATATAAATTAAAACAACAATAAAAGGCAGCTGGACTTAGATGAATTTCAATGAATAATCTTGGTTTGAGAGAACAGACGTATCCCTCAGTAGAGGATTCCAGAAATGGAACATAAAGTAAATACCTAAGCTGTTCGACTTGTTTGCTTTCTTGAATTGGCTGAAGTAGTTTGCTTTGTTTTTGGTGGAAAGGGCAACGGTAAACTCTCCAGGTCCAAGGGACTGGGGTATAGGAGCATTTTTCCCTTCCACCAAGGGATCCCTGTCAACTCTGGCCCCTTGAATATGGGTTCTGGAGGAGCCTGACACCGAAGAGAAGGGGTTGGCTCTTTATATCCAGAGCCCTAGCGGAAATTACTTGAAGTTTAGGATTTGGCTCATGAGAATCAATTACTCGGTGTACAATATAGATGAAGTACAACAGAGTTATTACCCAAAAGAAATAAATAACACACACAAAACACAAAAACTTATATAGTCAGCAGCACTAGCACATTGTTGTTGTACAGTTGTGTCCAACTCTTTGTGACCCTATAGACCATACGATGTCAATGCTGTCTGTGAGGTTTTGTTGCGAAGATATTGGAGTGGTTTGTCATTTCCTACTGCACTGGATTAAGGCAAACAGAGGTTAAGTGACTTGCCCAGGGTCACCTAGCTAGTGAGAGGTCAGATGTGAACTCAGGTCTTCCTGACTTCAGGCCCTGACTCCACTGAGCCATCTAGCTGCCTCCAAGCAGTGGCATAACTCCGATTGTATTCTTCTGATAAGATTCTTAAAACATCGAAGACATAATGCACTTTGTGGGACTTTTGAATAGCTTTACATTTCCTCTCAGCTCTGTGTTGAGCCAACAATATCTTCCAAGTCCATGACTTCTGAAGAGCCAGGGTAGGGCCTAGGTTCTTCCTCCTGTTAAGGGTCATCCTCTCCTCTAAGAAGCATTGTAATCAAAGCAGGGGACATCAGCTTCCCGCACTTACTGAGAAATTCAGGAACTCTGAAGGTTGCCTCCAGCGTTGGACACATTCATTTCATGATTGCTGCTCAGGCACCTACAATCAGGCAAAGAAGTACACAGTGTAAAAGGCAGTCCAGGCCCCAGTGTTCAAGCTTGGTTCACCTACTAAGCCCCTGCTTCGGCTGACACATAAAATTAGTGACCAAGAAGCTACAATGGAGAAAGCCTCTAGGAGTTCCCAAATAATATGGTACCACTTGGAAACTCAAAGGAAAAGAGGGACATGGGCAGGTACTTTTTTAAGGTCCACTGAGTCAGCAGCTCATGCTGCTCATTTGTCCTGCCCTCTACTAGGGGACTTCAGCATAAATATCCATACTGCCTCAAACACTGTAACCTCCTAGTTGCTCAGTTTGCCATTTCACCTGACCTACTCTTCCACCCTATCTCAGTCACACACAAACATCTTCATACATTTGATCTTGCCTTCACCCACAGATGTACCACATCCGTATTCATGAATTCTGAAATTCCTTTATCTGATCACAGTGTAGTCATTTCATCTCTTCCTTTTCCAATAACAAACCCTGATTTTTGTCTACACCCTCACCTCCAATCTCTCAACTCCCCAGTTTTCACCCCAGCAATCACTCCTGCACTGGCTACACTTTCCTTTCCTCATCTTGACCCGTTGGTGAACCAGTTCAACTCTACATTGGTCTCTTCTCTTGAATCTCTTTGCCCCCTTATCACATCTCTGATCTTGCCTGCCAAGCTTCAGCCTTGGATGACTCCCACCATTCACTTCCTTTACTCCTAATGAAGCTGGAGAAAATCATGAAACCATGCTGAATGGATTCACTACAAATTTATATTATAGAAGCTCAAATGAGTCTTCATCGTGGTGAGGCAATACTTTCACACCTTAATTGACTCATGGTCCTACATCACAGTAGCTTTTTGAATCCTTTTTTAAAACCTCCTCAAACCTCCCACAATTCTCCTTCCCTTACCCTCTCAGAGGAAAAAATTTGCTTCATATTTTACAGAAGAAAAAAAAATGTAGGCTATTTGCTGAGAGGTCCCTCTTCTCTCTTCCTCCTCATCTTACATACACTAAATGCCTTTTGCCACCTTCTCCTCCTTCACCCCTTCTCACATGAAGATGTGGCCCTTCTCTTTGCCAAGACAAACCTCCCTTCTTCCTCCTTGCCTCAGGATTATGAACTAACAAAGGTAAAGTAGCTTCCCCACCCCCCATCAACTGAATGGGATTCACAATAATGGGCAGTCTCCATTTCTACAGATCTCTTCTTCTTGCCACTGTACTGGCTTCCTTTGAGTGGTCATCTCTCTTCTATTGATGGAAGCTCTCCTCACGTCACCTCATTTTGTGGCTGACACCGGTTATGATGTCAGCACCTCTCCATGTGAGCACTGGTCACAGGCTGCTGTCTCAGAAGAAGGAGCCACCAGAAGATAGGAAATGAGTAGAGAATGCCACAAAGTACATGTGACACTCATTTATTCTCTCTTATCATTTGGATCTCTTTGAAAATCAGAGATCACAAGACCCTAGATGAGGGGGTTGGGGAGGAAGCATCATTGGAAAAGCTTCAACAGTCTCTTTGTGTGTCTCTGTAGTCTCTGTCTCCCTTCCACACTTTCCTCCTCCTTCTTTCCAGGCAAACAATTCAATGAAACAAATGAGGGAAAGAGACAGACAAGCCACATATACACAAGCCCCTCCTGGCATCCTGATATTGCTCCCACAGACGTTCCAAATTCATTATCTTCTACTTGCTTCACCTCCTCCCTGCAGTGACAGAGCGTCCAAAGGGAGTCTCTCTAAAGCTCCATACAAAAGCACCCCTTTATTTCCCAGCACCACAGCACCTGAAAAAGCCAAAGTGGGCTGCCAGCCATTTTTTTCTTCATTATTACAAGGCACAAGCCTGGATCAAAGTTTTCCCCATCAGTCCATCTTTACCTTTTTAAAAACGTTATTAGCCAAATACATAAATAAATACTTCTCTTCAAGGTTTCTACCAAGTGTCATCTCCTTCATGAAGTTTCCTCTGACTCCTGATGACTGGAAGCAATACCTCCCTAATGTTTCTCTCTTTAAAATTTCCTGTGCATTTAATCATGTTCTAATTGATAAGATAAAGAAGATAAATCGTGTTCTAATTGATAAGATAAACACACACACACATACACACATATCTCCATGTATGTTAGGTTATTTCCTTCTCTGGAAAGCAAAGTCCCTGTCTCCAGGGCTTGATTGTCCTAAGGCACTAAGGTTCCAGCCATATCAGAGTTGCCAGGCAGCCTTATAGGCTTACAATCACCACCCTGCTTGCCAGAAGGATTTCCCTGTAGGAATGAAGTAGGATGGTTAATCCAATCAAGTGTTGTCTCCTCACTGCCTGTCATTTCTATGCTATTGCTAAATAAGCCTATTTCCTGTTGAATTAATTAGGAATTTTGTTTCAAAATCAAGCCCAAACTACTAGGATACCAGCCTGGTCCGCAACATGGCATCACAGTTATTTATAGATACATGTCTCTTCTGTAAGCTGTGTGAAGTCAGGAATTGTTTTTATTTTTCACTTTTACATATCTAATGCCTGACATAGCATCTTACACATAGATATTTAATAAATGTTTGCTGAATTTAATTCAGAGGCTCCTCCATGTCTTATTCCTCTTACATTCTGACCTCCAGTAGTCCATGAACATTCTACTTTGGCATCTCATTAAAATGTGTAGCACTTACCTATTCCACTCATCCATTATATGTTCTTTTCCTTCAACGGTATGTTTTTACTAGTTGACATGAGTAGTAAAGAATTAACTGGATCAAATATAGTTGTTGTACTAACTGGTTAATATGTTACTCCATTCCAGATAACAACATACTGTGACACAGGGTAGTGTGGGTAGAAAGAACACTGACTTGAGAATTAAGGCCTTGGCTTTGCCACTCATTAGTCATGCGACTTACAAAAATCACTTAACCTCTGCATCTCATTTGTGCACTGGATATTTCTAGATGACCTTCTAATTCTAGCATTCTATAATACTACTTAAAATGCTCATTGATATTAGTTTCTACCTTAGACCCATCCAATTGGCAAATTTACCAAAAAAAGGAAAATGACAAATATTGGAGGGGCTGAGGGAAAACAGGCATACTGATGCATTGTTGATGGAGGTATGATGTGACTTGTCCAAGATCCTACAATGTCAAGTAACAGGAGGTTCTTGGACTCTAAATCAGCCCTTGTTTCATTACACCATGCTTTTGGCAGTTGATTTTGGAGAACCTTTCAGTCTCTCAAATGTATATTTTTCTTCCTTTCCTCCCTCCCTTCCTCATTTTATTCCTTTCCTTTCTTCTTTCCTTCTTTCCATCTATCCTTCTTTCCTTTCTTCCCATTTGCCTGCCTGACTGCATAACACAATGGATTTTTTTCCCTATACAAATGGAACCTCTCCTCTGAATTTCATTCCATAGAATTTTAGCACTCCATTCAGATCCTCAGGTTGCTGTCTCACTGTCATGGAGTTCATACCTGCTTCACATTCTTCTTCCTCATTTCAACTACTGCTCTTATCCTCAGTGATTTAAATATTCATGGTGATAATCCTTTAAAAATCCAGGCCTTTGAATAGCAAACCCTTGGCTCCCTTCACCATTCATGTTCCCACTTTAAAATTTACCATCAACCAAAACTGCTCCACATTGAAGATGAAGAAAATCATAAAATTGAATTAACTGGTTCTACTCTAAATTCATGTTATCTAACTTTAGCTGGGCCCTCATTACTGCATATCAACCCTTTTGGATTGACTTTATATCACATTTTCTATAGTGGTTATTCCAAGCTTTTTTCTTTCCTCAAACCTTCAGAGCCATGCTTGAAGTCTCTCTCAGCAGATGATGTAAACATCAGTTTTTACTGAGAAAATGAAGATTTTTTTAATGAGACCCTTCCTCTCCCCATTTTTGCACTTCCAAATTCCCATATATCTCCAATCCTCCTCTAACTCTTTTGTTGTAGTTTCTAAGGATTAGGTAGTCCTTTCCCTTGCCAAGGCTAACCCATTCATTTGTACCCTTGATCCCATCCCCTGCCATAGTACTTTGCCCCCATTCCTATATGCCTCTCATCTTCATTCTCTCCCTGCCTAATAAATCATGCCTACAGACATGCTTGGATCTTCCTATGCTGTAGTAATCTTTTCCTTGGTATAGACAACATTCAAGGAATTGCAGAAGAAAGAGCACATAAATGCTTTGTCTTTAGAGCTATGAATTGGTACAACTGTTCTCAAAAGCAATCGGAAATTATGCAAAGAAAATGGCTAAATATCCATATCCATTGACTCAGAGTTTCAGGAAGTCAATGATAAAAAGAAAGACCTCATACGCCAAAATATTTCTCTCCTGATTCTATTTTCCAGGTCAGTTGTTTTTCCAATAAGATATTTCACATTATCTTCCATTTTTCCAATCTTCTCGCTATGTTCTGTGATATCTGTCTTTCTCATAAAGTCCTTAGCGTCCATCTGTACCATTCCAGTTTTGAAAGATCTATTTTCTTCAGTGAGCTTTTGAATCTCCTTTTCCATTTGGCTAATTCTGTTTTTGAAAGCATTCTTCTCCTCATTGGCCTTTTGAACCTCTTTTGCCAATTGAGTTAGGCTAGTTTTCAAGGTGTTAATTTCTTCAACATTTTTTTGGTTCTCCTTTAGCAGGGAGCTGATCTGCTTTTCATGCTTCTCTTTCATCCCTCTCATTTCTCTTCCCCGTTTTTCCTCCACCTCTCTAACTTGATTTTCAAAATTCTTTTTGAGCTCTTCCATGGCCTGAGCCCATTGGGTGGGCTGGGACACAGAATCCTTGATTTCTGTGTCTTTGCCTGATGGTAAGCATTGTTCTTCCTCGTCAGAAAGGAAGGGAGGAAGTGTCTTTTCTCCGAGAAAGTACCCTTCAATAGTTTTATTTCTTTTCCCTTTTTTTGGCATTCTCCCCAGCCAGTGGCTTGACCTCTGAATATTCTCCTCACACCCACCTCGCCTCCTGGTCCTCCCAGCCAGTGTTTGGGGACTGAGATTCAAATGCTGCTTCCAGCCTTAGGGCTTTTGGCGGGGGCAGGGCTGCTATTCAGTGTGAGAATTAAGTTCAGGTGGTCAGGTGGGGCAGGGCTGCCTCTCAGGCTCAGTTCCCTCAGGGGGTTTTTGTACAGACCTTCCACAATGGATCCAGGCTCCCGCCCGCTTGGGGAGCCCCTGTCTGCAACCACCTCTCAGCTTCTATCTCCCCGGGGGGGCCCGAGCCATGGGGGCACCCCACTCCCCTCTCGACCCGCCAAAGAGACTCTCTCACCGACCCCCGTCACCTGCGGGTGGAGGGGCTTGTGCCGCCACTGGAGATCCCGTCCCTGAAGCCTGCTCGGATCTGTACCTCTCAGAGCCGAGGCCGCCACAGGTCTGGGCTGGGCTCCACGTCTGCAGCGCAACGGACCTTTTGCGAGAGGTTTGCAGTTCCCTCTGTGGGTGGAGGGACCCGCGTGGCCGCTGGAGATCCCGTCCCCGTAGCCCACTCGGATCTTTTCCTCACAGTGTCGCGGCCGCTGCAGGGCTGCACTCAGCTCCCAGTCCTGGCACCCAGTCCGCAGCACGAAGGACCCCCCGCGAGAGGTTTGCAGGTCTCTCCGGAACAGAAATCTCCCTCGCTCCAATATTCCGTGGCCTCTGGGTGCAGAATTCGCCGTAAGTTACTCCCCTCTAGCCATTCTGTGGGTTATGGGTTTGGAGCTATGTGTATGTGCGTCTTTCTACTCCGCCATCTTGGCTCCGCCCCCACGCCAAAATATTTGTAGCAGGCCTTTTTGAAGTAGCAAGGAATACACATACACACACACACACACACACACATTCACACACACATATCCATTGATTGTGAAATGGCTAAAAATTTTGGTACAGGAATGTAATGGAATATCACTATATTGCTGGGAATGATGAAAGTGATAAGTATAGAGATGCATATAAGTGTATATAAACTGATGTAAAATAAAGTAAGCAGAATGAGAAAAACAATGTAAATGGAAGAAAAATCAAAACTAAATGCTAAGGAATGATAATGACCCAACAGGGCTCCAAGGAAGAAATATAAGAAGATACCTTTTCCTAGTCCTTTGCAGAAATGGGGTACCATGGCTGTCAGATATTGGAAATAATTTCAGACTTTTTTTCTTCCTTCCTTTTTTCATACTTTATTTTTTTCTGTTTTTTTTTTATTGGAAATATCATGTTAATTTAATTTAATTTAAATTTATTTTCAGTTTTCAACATTCACTTCCACAAAATTTTAAATTTCAAATTTTTCCCCTTCTACCCCCTACCCCCACCCTAGGACAGCATGTATTCTGATTACACTTTCCTCCAATCTGCCCTCCCTTCTATCACCTCTCCGCCTCTTATCCCCTTCCCTTCTATTTTCCTGTAGGACAAGATAGATTTCTATATCTCATTGCTTATATATCTTATTTCCTAGTTGCATGTAAAAACAATTTTTAAAGCTTTGAGTTCCACATTCTCTCCCTTCCCCTTTCCCCACCCATCTTCATTGAGAAGGCAAGCAATTTGATAAAGGTTATATAAGTGGAATCATGCAAAACAACAGTCATGTTGTAAAAGACTAACTATATTTCCCTCTATCCTGTCCCACCCTCCATTTATTCTATTCTCTCCTTTGACCTGTCCCTCTACCAGTGTTTGCTTCCCATTACTCTTTCCCCCAATATGCCATCCCTTTTATTATCCACCATCTCTTATCACTTTCCCCCCTGCTTTTCTGTAGGGTAAGATAAACTTCTATACCCAATTGAGTATGCATATTACTCCTTCCTGAAGCCAAAACCAATGAAAGGAAGGCTCACTTATTCCCTTTCATCTTCCCCTTCTTCCCCTCCATTGTAAAAGTTCTTTTTTGCCTCTTTTATATGAGATGATTTACTATCTTTTTAGATATCATTCCCTCATATTCAGCTCACCCTGTGCCCTCTGTCTCTTTGTCTCTTTCTCCATACATATACATACACACATTATATGTATACATATGTGTGTATATATATGTATACACACATACATATATTTCATCCAACTATTCTAATTCTGAGAAAGTCCTCATGAGTTACAAATATCATCTTTCCATGTAGGAATGTAAGCAGTTCAACTTTAATAAGTCCCTTATGGTTTCTCTTTCCTGTTTACCGTTTCATGCTTCTCTTGATTCTTGTATATGAAAGTCAAATTTTCTATTCAGCTCTGGTCTTTTCAACAAGAATGTCTGAAGTCCTCTATTTTGTTGAAGTTCCATTTTTTTCGCCTGAAGTATGATACTTAGTTTTGCTGGGTAGGTGATTCTTTGTTTTAATCCTATCTCCTTTGACCTCTGGAACATCTTATTTCAAGCTCTCAAATCCCTTACTGTAGAAATTCCTAAATCTTGTGTTGTTCTGATTGTGTTTCGACAATACTTGAATTGTTTCTTTCTGACTGCTTGTATTATTTTCTCCTTGACCTGGGAACTCTGGAATTTGGCAACAATATTACTAGGAATTTTTCTTTTGGGATCTCTTTCAGGAGGTAATCAGCAGATTCTTTACTTTTCTATTTTACCCTCTGGTTCTAGAATATCAGGGCAATTTCCCTTGATAATTTCTTGAAAGATGATGTCTAGGCTCTTTTTTTTATCATGGCTTTCAAGTAGTCCAATAATTTTTAAATTATCTCTCCTGCATCTGTTTTTCAGGTCAGTTGTTTTTCCAGTGAGATACTTCATATTGTTTTCTATTTTTTCATTCTTTTGGTTTTGTTTTATAATTTCTTGACTTCTCATAAAGTCATTAGCTTCCATTTGCTCCATTCTAATTTTTAAAGAATTATTTTCTTCAGTCAGCTTTTGGACTTCTTTTTCCATTTGGCCCATTCTGCTTTTTAAGACATTTGTCTCATTGGCTTTTTGGGACCTCTTTTGCCATTTGGGTTAGCCTAATTTTAAAGCTGTTATTTTCTTCAGCCTTTTTTTGGGTTTCTTTTAGCTCATTTTTCATGATTTTCTTGCATCACTCTCATTTCTCTTCCCACTTTTTCCTCCACTTCTCTTACTTGATTTTTTTTTTTTTTTTTTTTTTTGCAGCTTATTAATACAGTATTTATTTGTCTTCCCTCTGTCAAACCCTGAGCCTGTGGCTTTCCCCAGGACCACCTGGTAAGATGGAGGGGGAGGTATTCACAGGCTGCAAGAGACATGAAAGGACCAGGACGAGGAGGAACATTCAGAAACGCTGGGGGATAGAAATGGCTCCATCACATGGCGAAAAGGATGAGGAAGGCCACCATCAGGCAAAAGAGCCCCATGGCCTCAGACAAGGCAAAGCCCAGGATGGCGTAGGAAAAGAGCTGCTGCTTCAAGGAGGGGTTCCTGGCATAACCAATGATGAGACTTCCAAATACCGTCCCAATACCAGCTCCAGAGCCAGCCACCCCCACAGTGGCAGCCCCAGCTCCAATAAACTTGGCTGCTGTGTCAACGTCCCTTGAGACGGCGCTAGTTTGGAATCCACATCTGGGGACAAGTGAGGTCAAAGGACCTGATGCTGCCAAAATGCTGAGGTTCTCATCTGTCCGAACCTCTGGCCGTTTTAGTACCACTGCAGATAAAGGTCTACTCAGTAGCTGAGAGCTGCTCCTCACAAGGGCAGGGGCAGAGATGAGCTTGGTGCAGGCATACATTCTCAAGGGGTGAGGGGCAAAGCTGAAGAGCTGCCGGCAGAGCAGAGGAGACAGAGAGGGGCTCTCTTACTTGATTTTCAAAATCCTTTCTGAGCTCTTCCATGGCCTGAGATCAAGTCATATTTTTCTTGGGGGCTTTGGTTTTGTTGTCTTCTTCTTGTTTTATGTTTTGATCTTCCTCATCACTAATGATGTAAGAAAATACTCTTCACCGAGAAAATAAGAATCTATAATCTGCTTCTTCACCCTTCCCCTCCCATATTTGCTCATTTCCCCAGCCAATTACTTGACTTTTGACTTCTTTGTTAAGTGTTGGGCTCCAGAAGCAGTCTTTGATTCAGCAGTGGCTGGTACCAGGGCTAGGTCTGGGGCTAGAGCAGGGGCTGGGGCTGGGGCCAGCCCAAGCTCCCCTCTCAACCAGGTGAGAGACCCTTCCCACTGACCTTGGAAGCTGTCTTCAGGCTTTGTGGGTTGAGAAGACTGGAAAATGCAACAGCCCCCAGTGATTCAGTCCACTATGGCCTGCTCCAGCTGTGTCCATGCCAGCATGGCCCATGCCAAACTGCTCTCTGCTTCCAACCTGGTGTGATAGACCCTTTCTGCAGATTTTTCTTGGCCTGGAAATTTTCTTCAGTCTGCCATTTTGTGGCTTCTGCTGCTCTAGAATTTGTTTAGAGTTCTTTTGTACAAGTTTTTTGAGGGATTTGGGGGGAGAACTCTAGCAGGTCCCTGTTTCCACCCTTCTATCTTGGCTCTGTGTCTTTCATATTTTTTTAAAGGGATGTCTCTCTGGTATGTGGGGGAGAATTACATTGGGAAATATAGGTGATATTAAAACAAATCCTATCAAAAATTATTTTTAAAAAATCCTTCCCCTCATCCTGCCATCCCTTCAAGCTATCATCAAAATCACCTCTCCTTTATTTTACCGCTAATCTTTTATGAAGGGTAATTTATATCCACTGCCTTACCATTCACTCTTCAAACCTATGAAATTTAATTTCTGCCTTCAATATTTTATTAAAATTGTTCTCTGCATGTTCACCAATGACCCCCTACTTGCTACATACATAGGACTTTTTATCAATACTCATGGCTCTTTGACCTTTCTGTGGCATTTGACTCTGTCAACCAGCTGCTCTTCCTGGATTCCCTATCCTCCCTTGCATTTGATGTCATTGTTTTCTCCTAGTTCTACTACCTATATGACGTGCTTTCTTGGTCTCTTTCTTTGGTTCATCATCATCTCTCTTTCCTGCAGCTAAGTATGGAGCTCCCCCATGACTTTACTCAGGAACATCTTCCTTTCTCTCTCTATCCTCTTTTCTTCTGTGATCTCATCTGCTCCCATGGGTTCACCTGTCACAAAGGACTCCCATATCTATAAATACACCTTTAATATCTGCTGGGAATCATCTGCTATCCCTCCTCTCTCATTGCTGGCTGGACATCTCTAACTGTATGGGCTGCTGGTCCCTCAAACTTAGCATCTTGAATTGATTATCTTCCTTCCATGAACACCTCATCCCTCCAAATTTTCCTGTTTTTGTTAAGGGCAATACCATTCCTCTAGTCATCCAGGTTTAGAACTATGGAGTCACCTTTAACTCTTTCTTCTTTTTCACTGCCCATATCAAATCAGTTGTAGGTTTTGCCAGTTCTGCCTCCTCAGTATCTTTCTTTTTAAGTTTTATTGATGTTTTGTTTTTACATTACATACATTTACAAATTATTCCTACTTCATGACAGGTCTCTTGTAACAAATTAAATCACTTAAGAAAACTAGTAATGTAGTGAGTGACCTCAACACTTCATATCTGTAGGATTCCTTACTTCTCTATTTTAAAAATTGATAGAAATCTAATTTCTCTCCTTCCTACCTCTGCCCCATTGGAAAGAAGGAAAAGAAAAAGAAAATTCTTGTAACAAATATGCAGAGTGAAGCAAAGCAAATTCCTGAAATGGACATATAAAAATTTATACATACATACATACATACATACATACATACATGTGTGTGCATTCTGAACCTGAAATTTGTCACATTGCAGTAATAACATTTTTCATCATCAGTCCTCTATAATCATGAATGGTCATTAAATAGATTGTAGTTCGTATAGCTTTCAAATTTGTTTGTTTTTCTAGTGTTATTGTATCCTCAGTATCTTACATCAGCTTCTTTCCTTCCATTCACACAACAGCTCATTTAGTTTAGGCTCTCATACCTCTTGGTTGGTCTAAATCCTAAGTCTGACCCTGTCATTTCACTATTCAAAACTGTCTCTAGTGTTTAAATAATAAATACAAGCTCCTTTCCCTGTTTTTAAGCCTCCCTAAACTAGCCACAACCTTCCTTCCTGCCTTCATAAATTAGTACCTCTTACTCCAGCAAATGGAAGGAAGTCCCTTGATGTCAAATAGTTTAAAAATGAGACTGGATTAGTTTCTCTAACCCATTTTAATTCTGTCATTTAACAGCAAATGTCTCTTCACATTAATGACATCTACAATAAGAAGAGAAGGAAAACCATAAAAGAATCTTGCTATATTAAAAGAAAATATATTAAAGGATATTCTTTTTTTTTTATTTTTTTTTATTTAACTTTTAACATTTATTTTCACAAAGTTTTGGGTTACAAATTTTCTCCCCTTTTATCCCCTCCCCCCAAACCCAAGCATTCTAATTGCCCCTGTGACCAATCTGCTCTCTCTTCTATCCTCCCTCTCTGCCCTTGTCTCCATCTTCTCTTTTGTCCTGTAGGGCCAGATAGCTTTCTTTACCCCTTAACCTGTATTTCTTATTTCCTAGTGGTAAGAACATTACAGTTGATCCTAACACTTTGAGTTCCAACTTCTTTAGCTCCCTCCCTCTCCACCCCTTCCCTTTGGAGGACAAGCAATTCAATATAGGCCAAATCTGTGTAGTTTTGCAAATGATTTCCATACTAGTTGTGTTGTATAGGACTAACTATATTTCCCTCCCTCCTATCCTGCCCCCCATTACTTCTATTCTCTTATGATCCTTTCCCTCCCCATGAGTGTCGACCTCGGATTGCATTCTCCTCCCCATGCCCTCCCCATGCCCTCCCCTCTATCCTCCCCCCCATCCTGCTTGTGCCCTTGTCCCCCACTCTCCTGTACTGTGAGATAGGTTTTCCTATCAAAATGAGTGTGCATTTTATTCTTTCCTTTAGTGGAATGTGATGAGAGTAGACCTCATGATTTTCTCTTGCCTCCCCTCTTTATCCCTCCACTAATAAGTCTTTTGCTTGCCTCTTTTATGAGAGATAATTTGCCCCTTTAAACTTCTCCCTTTCTCCTCCCAATATTTCTCTCTCACTGCTTGATTTCATTTTTTTTTTAAGATATGATCCCATCCTCTTCAATTCACTCTGTGCACTCTGTCTCTATGTATGTGTGTGTGTATGCATGTGTGTGTGTGTACTCCCACCCAGTACCCAGATACTGAAATGTTTCAAGAGTTACAAACATTGTCTTTCCATGTAGGAATGTAAACAGTTCAACTTTAGTAAGTCCCTTATGACTTCTCTTTGCTGTTCACCTTTTCATCGTTCTCTTCATTCTTGTGTTTGAAAGTCAAATTTTCTTTTCAGCTCTGGTCTTTTCATCAAGAAAACCTGAAAATCCTCCATTTCATTGAAAGACCATTTTTTTTCCTGAAGTATTATACTCAGTTTTGCTGGGTAGGTGATTCTTGGTTTTAGTCCTAATTCCTTTGACTTCTGGAATATCCTATTCCATTCCCTTCGATCCCTTAATGTAGAGGGTGCTAGATCTTGTGTTATCCTGATTGTATTTCCACAATACTTGAATTGTTTCTTTCTAGCTGCTTGCAATATTTTCTCCTTGACCTGGGAACTCTGGAATTTGGCCACAATGTTCCTAGGAGTTTCTCTTTTTGGATCTCTTTCATGCGGTGTTCTGTGGATTCCTTGAATATTTATTTTGCCCTCTGGTTCTAGAATCTCAGGGCAGTTTTCCTTGATAATTTCATGGAAGATGATGTCTAGGCTCTTCTTTTGATCATGGTTTTCAGGTAGTCCCAGAATTTTTACATTGTCTCTCCTGAATCTATTTTCCAGGTCAGTTGTTTTTCCAATAAGATATTTCACATTATCTTCCATTTTTCCAATCTTCTCGCTATGTTCTGTGATATCTGTCTTTCTCATAAAGTCCTTAGCGTCCATCTGTGCCATTCTAGTTTTGAAAGAACTATTTTCTTCAGTGAGCTTTTGAATCTCCTTTTCCATTTGGCTAATTCTGCTTTTGAAAGCATTCTTCTCCACATTGGCTTTTTGAACCTCTTTTGCCAATTGAGTTAGGCTAGTTTTCAAGGTGTTAATTTCTTCAACATTTTTTTGGTTCTCCTTTAGCAGGGAGCTGATCTGCTTTTCATGCTTCTTTTTCATCCCTCTCATTTCTCTTCCCCGTTTTTCCTTCACCTCTCTAACTTGATTTTCAAAATTCTTTTTGAGCTCTTCCATGGCCTGAGCCCATTGGGTGGGCTGGGACACAGAATCTTTGATTTCTGTGTCTTTGTCTGATGGTAAGCATTGTTCTTCCTCATCAGAAAGGAAGGGAGGAAATGTCTGTTCTCCAAGAAAGTAGCCATCAATAGTTTTATTTCTTTTCCCTTTTCTGGGCATTCTCCCCAGCCAGTGACTTGACCTCTGAATATTCTCCTCACACCCACCTCGCCTCCTGGTCCTCCCAGCCAGTGTTTGGGGACTGGGATTCAAATGCTGCTTCCCGCCTTAGGGCTTTTGGCGGGGGCAGGGCTGCTATTCAGTGTGAGAATTAAGTTCAGATGGTTAGGTCAGGGCAGGGCTGCCTCTCAGGCTCAGTTCCCTCAGGGGGTTTTTGTACAGACCTTCCACAATGGATCCAGGCTCCCGCCCGCTTGGGGAGCCCCTGTCTGCAACCACCTCTCAGCTTCTATCTCCCCGGGGGGGCCCGAGCCATGGGGGCACCCCACTCCCCTCTCGACCCGCCAAAGAGACTCTCTCACCGACCCCCATCACCTGTGGGTGGAGGGGCTTGTGCCGCCACTGGAGATCCCGTCCCTGAAGCCTGCTCGGATCTGTACCTCTCGGAGCCGCGGCCGCCACAGGTCTGGGCTGGGCTCCACGTCTGCAGCGCAACGGACCTTTTGCGAGAGGTTTGCAGTTCCCTCTGTGGGTGGAGGGACCCGCGTGGCCGCTGGAGATCCCGTCCCCGTAGCCCACTCGGATCTTTTCCTCACAGTGTCGCGGCCGCTGCAGGGCTGCACTCAGCTCTCAGTCCCGGAGCCCAGTCCGCAGCGCGAAGGACCCCCCGTGAGAGGTTTACAGGTCTCTCTGGAACAGAAATCTCCCTCGCTCCAATATTCCGTGGCCTCTGGGTGCAGAATTCGCCATAAGTTACTCTCCTCTAGCCGTTCTGTGGGTTATGGGTTCGGAGCTATGTGTATGTGCGTCTTTCTACTCCGACATCTTGGCTCCGCCCCCATTAAAGGACATTCTTGGTATGGAAATATGTTTTACATGATTGCACATGTATAACCTATATCAGATTGCTTGCCATCTTGGGGAGAGGGGAAGGAAGAAGGGAGAAAAATTGGGAACTCAAAATCTTTCAAAAAATCAGTGTTGAAAACTGTCTTTAGGTGTAATTGGAAAAAAAATGCTATTAAATTAAAAAAAATTTTTTTAAAGATATTCTTGAGCTAAAACTAGAACTAAGATGCTGTAGGCTTCCAAATCTGCATGTAGATTGGGGCAATGTTATGGCAGTTCCCTAGGCTGGAATAAGACAGCAGGTCTAGAGATGGTTTCCCAGCTTTCCCTTTATCCATAAGAAAAGCCCCATCTCTGGTGCATGTTAGAGATGTTCTCTCCTTTTGAAATGGTGATTGGTAGAGAGTGAGGTATTACCTGTTACCTTCTCTTCCAGATCAATATTTTGGGATCTTTGAGTACCTTTGTATCTTTGGTTGAGAATGATGAGAGTATGGAAGTGGAAGGCTTCCCGAGTTACTAACCAGAGGGACATGGAAGATCTTATCTACAATGTTATGGAACTGTCTTTCTCATATACTATCTGACAAATGCCAGAACGATGACCTTGAATTATTCTTGCAAGAGGAGACAAAGGATTTATAGAGGTGCTTATGGCTTTATTTTTGCCCTCCTTGGAATTCTACATGTGAAATACTAATTCTATAAAAGAGGGGGAACAAAATTCTAATATACAAAGAACCTAATAGGAATAAAAGCCTAACTTATTAATAGACATGCATAAATATATATATACATATATATCCTATAGAGAACAATATTAACTCATTTACATTCCTGAGAATGAAGGATAACACTCACAGTTTCAAAATTCTAAGAAAAAAGTCATATCTATAGTAATAATAATAATCAAATGGGGGGTAGAAATACCGAGACTATACATTAAGAAAAATCTTATATATACAGGCAATGGGGCATAGAAATCTATCTTACCCTACAAGAAAATAGAGGGGATGGGGATAAGAGAAGGGAGGGGTGTGACAGAAGGGAGGGCAGATTGGGGGAAGGGGTAATCAGAATGCACACTGTCGGAGTGGGTGGAGAGGTGAGATGGGGAGAAAATTTGGAACTTAAAATCTTGTGGAAGTGTCTGTTGAAAACTAAAAATAAATAAATTACTTTAAAAAAAAAAGAAAAATCTTACAGAAGTTAGTATTTTGTTGGCCTTTTCATACCTTTTTTCATGCACTCCCTCTCCCAGCAAGACTGGGAGAGCCATACTCTGACCTCAACATACTATCCCCTACTTCTGTGAATTCACATAGGCCATCCTCCTTGTTTGGAATGCTCTCCTTCCTCATCTCTACCTTAAAGAATCTTTATCTTCTTTTAAGGCTAACTTTAGGTGCTACTTGCTCCTTTTTTCTTGGGGGTATCGATGCTGTGCTGGCTGTGAAATCCAGTCTGGACTGACTCTAAGATTCCTGTGGTTCTATCTCTCAGTGACTGGAAATTTCTAAGGTCATCGTGGTCCCTTGTCAGATGTCGTGAGAGAAGGAGTCACCTAATAAAGTCAAAAGAGAATGACAAAAGAGAGGAGATACATGAAACTGACAGGTCTTTTTAAAATGCTTTCAAAACCAAAGATGCTCCTTTTCAGCATTCAGTGGTCAAGAACAAGTTACCAAATGTCTACACATGCTCTGCATTCTCTTCAAGGTGTCTCACTTACATGGCATCATGCTTCTCCCGGATGTAGACTCCACATAGAGAGATGCCATTCCAACTGCTTTGTGTTTACCCCATACCTATTATGTTTGTCTTATCTGTATACACACTGGATCAGCCCCATCAGAATATATGTTCCCTGCAGACAAGGACTTTTTCCTTTATGATTTTACATCCTCAGTACACAGTTCAGTACCTTGCACATAATGGATGCTTAATAAATGTTTGTTGAATTGACCAGCATTTGTCAAATCCAACAAATGTCCCCCTCTTTAGAAGTCATTTTTGGATTTGAAGCTTGAAGTGCTGAATCAAGTTTTCACTGGTTACATTGTATTCGTATCTTTATTATAAGTATATATACCCATTTTTCTTTCTTCACCTCAGCTAAGCTACATTTTTATTTTAATAATAAATAAATAGATGTACCAAATGCCTGTCTTTCTGTCATGCTTTTACATAAAACCCTATAATTAAAGAAAAATTAAAGTTGTTAATTTCAGAAAGTTGTAATTGTGTGATCGGTAAGGAGCAGTGACTAAACACAGTCACAAAGATAACTGCCGTTAGAAGACATGCATCTAAATATACAACATAGTATAGTAATTAGTGATTATACTCAGCAGACTAAGTTCCAATGAACCTTATAAGAGAAGGAATTTGTACATTTTGCTTGTGGTTTTTAAGTATTTTTTTTTGGGGGGGAAGCATTTAGATCAGAAATTCTGTGACATTATTACATCATCATAGGCCTTTTTTTATTTGAAAGATCCAACTTTTCTAGACATGAGAAAAATTATGTCTTCCTTTGTTTTACATAGTGTTCCCCACCTTTCCTTCCATACCCCTCTGCCCAAAAAAATTTTCACCAAAAAATTCCTAAATCAGTTCTAGAAAATTTCAATATAGTAAATTCTCAATGTTTTTTCTTTCTTCCTTCCATCATTTGAACTGTTTTTCTGCTCAAGTTCTGTAACCTAAGACATACTATTTAACCTTCCTTGGCTGCAGTTCCCTCATCTGTGATATGGTGACTTTCCATCTCTAAGTCCTATGACCTTATGAAACTAAATGTAAGGTGGGTAAAAGTAAGGAGACAAACAGAAAAAAAATGATGAGTCAACTCTGCTAAAGCATGATTAGTGATGATTAATGTCTATAACTTAGAACACAGATTTTCTTATGCCTTACCAGTAGGAAATTCCAAAACAAAAAGGATCAACTGTCTAATAGATTTTAGAAATGGAGACTACCGATTATAACTGCAAGAACCTATGAAGGTTCCCACACAACATAATTTGGGATAGCCTTGACACTATTTCTTTAAATTGCTTATATTTTGTTTCATTGATGGTACAGCCTTTTTTGGTTTTGTTTATTTATAGAAACTAAATATGTATCAGGAACTTGGAGCCTGGATGCTTGAGGGGAGACACATTAGTATGATGGACTTAAGCATTATATAATGTAGATTTGAGTAACAGCTACTTACAGCTAGTGTGACTGTGGCCAAGTTGCTTTGAACTTTTTTTTGAATTTTCTCTTCTGTAAAATAGAAATAAGAATACCTATAACTTCTACCTAGTGTGTAGAGAACCAGTCTTGAAGTCACCCATCCTAGATGGGTGAAACTGGCCAAATTACTTAACCTTCCAGGGCCTCAAGGCAGCTATCTAAGACTGTGAGCTGTAAAACATTCACAAACCTCTAATTGTGGAGTGCTTTTCCTCAAAAGCAATTCTCTCTAGCAATAAATACAGAGATAGGGACACATTCAGGTATCCCAAAAATCTTAGTGCAGTTTAAAACTATCAGTATCTGCAATAAGACTGTTGAGATGCTCTATGTGTATGTATGTGCATGTATGCACATATGTGGTGCATATGTATATGTAACAGGGGTTTTATCAGGGAAAATTTTAGTAAAACTCTAAGCTAGTATTATTACTACTTTATAAAGCAAGACAATATAAACTAGGGAGCAGATTACACTGCCAATCTTCACAGAGATGCTTCTAATAAAAGGTTAAAAATAAGACAAAGGGAAATTCTTTGAAATATATCAAAAGTACTATTTTAGAAAATTGAACCAATTACTGATTAGAATTTTAAAAATAATGTTTTTAACATTGGGTAATTGGTTCAATGTTGTAGTCATCATAGGTTTTAAGCAGCAAAATTCTGTTAACTTTGGTTTCTTTTTAATAGCTCATTCAGGCAATGTTTCAATGCTACAAGCATGCTATCACATGTGTATGACAGAGGGGACATATCCTATGGAATACTGTAAAATGAACAAAATTTTGCTCAAGAATCACATAATACATAATACAAGAACTGAAAGAGATCTTAGAAATCATCAATCTAGCCCAGAGGCACCCAGTTTTTTTTGTTTTTTTTTTCAGTAGTTGACAGTGTGAATTTTTTTATATTTGCAGTTGCTAATTGCTCTAAGCCTAATGGCATGGTCTGGCAACAATCATGTTGAATAGATTAGTGGTTAGATCTTATTAGCCTAATAGTTCATACTATTAATAGTTAATATTAAATGGTTCAACAGTTAACTAAGTACAGAGTTATGTGGGAGATAGCAGGCCATGATGTGTAGGAGGGAGGATGTTAGATAAATGTCATCAGTCTTCAACCTTCGTTGTTACACAGCCTGGCCTTTGCTTTTTGCATAGAACAGAAAAGCCTGACAGGATAGACATGGAGTTAAAAATAAATTTCAGAACATGATGTAATGCAGCTCTTTTTTCTATTTGAGGAAGTAGCTCCCTTAGGATATTTTGCTCTAAAAGCTAAGAACTAAAATAGTTTTCTGACCATGTTAGATGAGAATTTTATTGAGAGACTCTGGGGAGAAATTAGAGAATAAAGAGTTTAGGAGTGTCAACATGTACAGAAAAGAAAAAAGTTAACCAGAAAATTTCTAAGAAGAATTCAAAGAGTAGACTTACTCTTAACCTGAATTTCTTTTTTACTTTCTGGTGAAGCCAGGTTGAGTAGAAGAACTTAATCATTGGCTGAGAAGGTTAACTGAGAAAGCAAAGAGAATAGCATAGTTACTGGATGAAAAAGCTGTCTCAGGAAAGCTTTAACACTTCTTTTTAGGGGAAGATTATGAGCTTCTTGAGGACAGGAACTGGCTTTTCCTTCTTTTTCTATCTCTATTGCCCAGCAAAGTGCCTGACACGTAGTAGGTATTTAATAAATGCTAATTGATAATGATGATGAGAGGCTTACTAATCACAGCACCTCCATGAGATGGAAGACGAGATGGCAGCTGACACTGAGGATAACATTTCAATTACAGAGTAGAAGACTAAAATAACAGACTAAGAAAGATATAACTCTTCCTATAGGGGAGAAGATTATTAACCACAGCGTGCCTTAATGGATGATGGAAATGGCTAAAAGAGCTGGATCACAGCTGTAGCTCTCCCTTGGAGGAAGATGCTTACTATTTGCAGCACTCCCAGTGGAATCCAAATAGATATTAAGTGACCTCAAAAATAAGTGGACAGCTGAGGACCTGCTAGGGTAGAGACATGAAATCTAATGGAAAGCAGAAACAATACTCAGAGGAGCACTCTACTCCTTTGCCTAGAGCAGAGGAGATACTATCTATAAGAGAGCAGGTCCAAAAGAAAAGTACCTGATGGCATCACCAGAAGTCATCACTACCACTGCAGTTGCTCTTCTGTGTATGTGTCCTGCTCACACATGATTCTTGTATTTGCGTGCTCTTGATATCCCTGGCACGCATTTATGATTTCCTTACAGAAATGATTTTCTTTATATTCTACTGTAAAACAGCTCTTTAGTTTCTTCCAGCAACTTTTCTTAGCCTTGTTCTTGAAAGAGGCAATGATGGCGCTGTTTCTCAAGCATGGAGAAGTCTCCTACCGATTTCCATAGGTTAAGAAAGAGCTGGCTCAGTGTTAAAGTTTGTTTTCTTTTGATGTTCCAAGCAACATTATTTTGGTTCTTCTGCAACTTGTTACACCATGAACTGGAGAATCAGAGGTAATGGGCTACATGAAGAGTAATATGTAACATGTAAACATTATGTGGGGACAATGGCATTAGAACACTAGTGCAGAATGTTTATTTAATATTCTCCCAGAAGTTTTTTTTTTAATTAGAGAGGCCATATGAGCAGCTTCTCAGAGCTAGTGATTAAATTAAACATTTTCACAAGTCCTCAAATTCAATATTTCCAGGCATTCTAGTTTCTATATTGTCTAAAGTGGTAATCAGTAGATGCTTAGGAACACACATTAACTCAAGGATACCACTGAGCATATCATATTAATATTGCTACATTTAATATTACTACTGTTATTGAACACACTAATGTTCGGGGAGGCGAGCAGAGCATAAATACAAAAGCTGTAGACAAACTTTTGATTCAGTAGCCTCACATATAGTCAACCTGGATGATTTCTTATGACACTGATTAGAACTTGGCTCACTATCTCTTGTTCTGTTTTGGTTTTGTAACTAAGTTTTTGCTGATGCCTTGTTTTTACATCATAATCACTTCTGTATATATCTGCCACTGCCAAATGAGCCCTCCCTCTTAACAAGGAAAAACAGTTTAGTAGAATCAAACACAAGGACCTCAGCTGACAGTGAATGCAACATTTCCTATTCATGGTCTTTCCCTCCCTAAAGTAGGGAGGTGCTTTCACATGCCTTCTCTAGGGAAAAGATTTTCCATTACGTTTATTTAATATTTGACTATATTAAAAAAATGTTTTAGCATAGCAATGAGAAAATCCTAGATAATCTTTGTTTCTGGCTTAGGGGCAGAAAGGTCCTATACCTTAAAAAAAAAACCCAAACAAGTAATGAAGCTTTGGGCCCTAGGGTACTTTGGGAGTGAATGATCAGGAGGCTGCATGGAGAAGGGAGGGGCATTAGTAACTCCTCTTTTCCTTCCAAGGCCAGTAGGAGCCTCAGCACAGTCTCTTCTGGTTTCATTATCTGCCTAATTCAAAACTCAGGGGAAGGCAAAGCAGCAGCACAATCCAGAGAGGACACAATGAGGGAGCAACACTTTATGTTGCATTTGTAAAATATGTGACTGTGTAAGATAGGTAGTATCTGTATGAGTTGCCTAAATGTGAAGATGTGACTCTTAGATGGCATGGACAGATATGATCTGATCTTAGCCCATTTATGCAGAAAGGAGCAGAGCTGAGACTGTCCAGCATGCTAGCTAGCGGGTGGGGCAAATAGGTCTTAGGAGCCCTTGAGACTGGGTGCTCTTTTCCCTGTCATTGAGAGGGATATTGGGCTAGAATTATATCTTTCTGTCCCCAAATTTCTCTGGCTAGCAGTACAATGTTTATGGGTTCAATAAGAAAGCCACTTCCCTGACCACTCTTTTTTTCAATTAAAAAAAAAATTCTGAGGTTATATATGTGTGATCATGTTAAACATATTTTTACATTAGTCATGTTGTAAAAGAGGATTCCTGATCACTCTTAAGGGAGAAGGTATTCCTTTAACATCTTAGCTCCTTCCCACTAAATGTTGGTTACACACAAGGTCATCATCACAAATAACAAATAATATGTAAACTCATTTTAACCAAGCAAAATAGTCAGTAGAAACTGGAGAAGTTTTACAGATTAGAATATACCAGAAAATAAAGAAGAGTGAATGAATTCTTTAACTGGGAGTGATATGATACCTTAACTTAAAACAAGAAAGTTCAGTCCTAGCCAAAGAAGTCCATTCTCGGAGCCTCCAGGAAGGCAAGCTAGAAATGAGAAGATGGTACCACTTCTTTCACCTCCTCTCTCTGATAAAAAAGCTTTGGTTCCCAATTGATAAATGGTGAAAGGACATGAATGGACAATTTTCAGAGGAAGAAATTTAAGATATCTATAATCATATGAAAAAATGCTCTCAATCACTTTTGATTAGAGAGATGCAAATCAAAACAACGCTGAGGTACCACATCACACCTATAAGATTGGCAAACATGACAAAACAGGAAAATGATAAATGTTGGAGAGGATGTGGGAGAGTTGGAACACTAATTCATTGTTGGTGGAGCTATGAGCTCATCCACCCATTCTGGAGAGCAATTTGGAACTATGCCCAAAGGGCTACAAAAATGTGCATACCCTTTGACCCAGCAATATCACTACTAGGACTGTATCCCCAAAAGATCATAAAAATGGGAAAGGGTCCCACATGTACAAAAATATTTATAGCAGCACTCTTTGTAGTTGCCAAAAACTGGAAATCAAGGGGATGCCCATCAGTTGGGGAATGGCTGAATAAGCTATGGTATATGAATGTAATGGAGTACTGTTGCGCCATTAGAAATGATGAACAAGGAGACTTCAGAGAGGCCTGGAAGGACTTATATGACCTGATGCTGAGTGAAAGGAGCAGAACCAGGAGAAATCTGTGCACAGCAACGACCACAGTGTGCGAGAGTTTTTTCTGGTAGACTTGGAACTTCGTAATAACACAAGAACTTAAAAAAAAACAACAACACATATATATAATAATTCCCAATGGTTTTCTTAGGCAAAACGTCTTCCACACTCAGAGAAAGAACTATGGAATTCATTTGTAGAATGTAGCCGATCTTGTTTGTTTGTATATGTGTGTGTATGTGTATTATGTTTTGATCGGTTATACGATTTCTTCCATTTCTTTTAGTTCGTCTATACAGCATTACTATTGTGAAAACGTATTCAATAGGAAATTTTATGAAGAGCGCATATAGAATTGTATGGCATTTGGGGGAGGGAGGAGGGTAGTGGAGGGTAGGCGAGGGGGTAAAAATATAACCTTTTTGGTAGTGATTGTAGAACATTAAAAAAAAATAAAATAAATAAATTAAAAAAAAAAAAAAGCTTTGGCACCATTTCTGCAAAACCTTATGCAGGTATGCAGCGTTTCAACTTTCTCTTCACCATTCTGGAATCATGGCCCCTTCCACATATACTGTAACAGGCAAAATGCCTCGGGCTGGATTGGAAACTTGGTTGCATGTTTAATAAATGGATTTATTTTAAATGCCAGAAAATGTCGATTGTCAAAGGAAATAGGTATTCATTTTGGGGTAAATCAAGTTGCATGAGTTACACTGAAGAGCTCATGCTTCTAGATGACTTAGAAGACTTGTTTGACCCCTATTTTTGAAGAGGACCAGTAACAAGGTGACTTCTTGACTTGCTCATGAATTGGATTGAAGTGAGGCAGAGCTATGCAAAGTCATCAGCCTCACTCTCTTCCAGAGTCATCAAAGTCCAGTGGCAAGACAAAAGGATGCAGTGGATAACCTTGGTGTCTTTGATGCCTGACCGAGTTCTAAGTTTTTCACAGTGCCTGCTTCAGCCACCTTCAGGGTCCTTTGGAACAGATTGTCCTCATCCACCCATTCTGTTGGGGGAAGTCTTCACATACTTGGGGTAGCCATCCCCTTAACTCACCCATAAGTTACCCTCAACCTGGCTTAATTCATATGTCAAGATGGTTTTTCTGGGATATGGCTGCTGCACGTTACAGTTTCTTGCAGTCACTGAGAGTTGGGTGACAGATACATAGATGCATATAAGTATATATGTTTGTAGATGTATATGTTTATAGATATCTATGTACATGCATATTTTACTTGTCTGTACATATGGATATGTGTATGAATATGTATATCTCTGCACTTAATTGTAGCCTGAGGGGGGAAGAGAGAATAATGATTACAAAAAAGAAAGTAAAAAGTAGAAAGCAGAGAACAAAAGAAAATCTACAAGGAAGTAAAGAAAAGCTGGATGGCTCTGAAAACAATGTGTAGTATTTATTATATAGGTTTTCTTGAAATGGAAATTTAATGTTTCATATTGAATCCTCACGTTCTAGTGTATATGTGGTAATATTTTTGTTTTCTTATTTTGTACTTAAGTTTAAAATAAATTTAGAAACTTAAAAAAATTTTCCATTCCCATATCTGCCCCATCCCTACCAGCAATTCCAGGTCCAAAGTCATTTCCATGGCTTGAATTCCTGATCCCATGAGGTTCACCTCCAGCACCTAAAACTGACAAGGATAAAGAATACAGAGCAGAAACAAACAACAGAGACAAGAGACACCCAGGTACTTCTTGGAGCTGAGGTCAAAGTGGGAGGGCAGGGGAAGTCCTACCTCTCTCAACACTTTAGTTCCTGGCAGCCATGCTGTGGGTGAAGTATGATTCTCACCATATAGATGCAGCAAGTAAGAGTTGTTGAAAACAGCACAGCAGAAAAACAGTGACTGACCCACTGTTGCCAGTTTTAAAAATGCACCCAGCTAATCCAAGTAGACCAAACACACATTGAATGTGATGCAGAGGTCTTCATGTTAAGTAATCTGGATTTGCTCCAAAGTTCCCTCAAGGACACCTTCATGTTAGGTGAACTGGGTGTGCCCAGAAAAACCTGGATTTCAGCTTGCATAAATTTTTAGTAGATCCAATGAGCATATTACCAGGAAATTTAGAGTTCCACAACAATGTCCTGGAGCTCACTTTCTCCCTTCACCAGCCCACATCCAAGTCCTTTGGCTACAGCAGAAGTATTGATTTCCTTCCTAGCCATCTTGTAGATGTTAAACTGGAAGGAATCAAAGAGGCTATGTAGTTCCAAACCATCATTTTACAAAGAAAACTGATTCCTAGGGTAGGTAAGTGACTTGCTGAAGGTCACATAGGAGGAGCCTGGTTTTCACACTAAATCCCCTGATTTCAGATCCAATTCCAATGTTTCTTGCTATCTCTTCTTCCTTCCTCTTCCACAACATAAGAAACCTTTATATCCTTGGCTTGGCTTTCCTTCCTGGGGCCACACCCCAGGTGAGCCTCACCAGGTCAGACCCCCATACTGGCACCAACATTGCTAATTATGACTGCCAGCCCTACTTGAAAACAGTTCTTTTATCTTTGTAGGTTAGACAGTCCCCCCTGAAATGTGATTTATACTTACTTAGTTACACTTAGTTTGCTTAGAAAACCTCTTTTTTTGTCTTTTTTCTGGTCAATGATAACTCCAACTTAATCCAAAATCATCACAAATTCACAATTTAGTTATTATAATACTTTGAGTGAACCTAATTCAGATTAGGGTCACTAAGTCAGCACCATGCAGAAATACCTACCAACTAAATATCAGTTGACTTTTTAAAAATTTTAAAAGAATATTTTTAAAAATATATCTTTTAAATATAGCAAAACTTGTTAGTTCACTTGTCATGATTGCCTCATAGCTGTGTCAACATAGACTCTATTAATAACTAACAATACAATCTGGGGGGGGTCATATTAGGATTGATTAGTTCCCCAAAATATGGTGATTCTTTAGGCTACTATATTCATGTTCAGCATGAAACTATTTTTCTCAGGAATAACTAACTGACCCCTCAAGTAAAATCTCAGTCTATTTGGAGGGCTATGAAAGAAAGAGACATTCTCAGATCCCAACTTTACCATGAAAAAGAGAGTGCTGAAATGAATGTGTTCTATATTCTTGATGGGGGCTCAGCAGATTTATTTCCTTTCTTTGTAGATTCTACAGTGCTCTGCTAACTATTCTCTTGCAGTAAATTGTAGGCCTTGGAGGTGTTATGTTTTCTGAGCTTGTACTGGTATGACTCATGGAAACTGGTTAGAGCTGCTAAGAGTTGGTTTTCATGCTACATCCCCCCAACCCCCCATCTTCTGATAACAAGTAAAATATGATTAAAAAACAATTACAAAACCCCCTGTGTTATCAGTTTTAACCAACTGACTATCCAGCTCTATCAAAAGAAGACAGATGAAGTAAAAGGATAGCAATATTCCAATCTTAACATATAAGTCAAATAGTTTCTGTTAGGTGTTTCTTCCCCTAGTTGCTGACCACAGAGCTTGCTCTTCCATTTATCCAAATCAAAACTCAGTCAAGTTAGGGCCTGTTTTCATTTTAAATGGTAATTTAATGCACTAAGTGCATTCTATGCAAGAGGTAAACAAGTTGATAGCTTAGATCAGTACTGCATTATTTTTAAAGCAAAAATGAACTCTGGTGAGAGTGCCCTGCTTTGTGTTTTCCTGTATATGTCTCAGTTCTTAGTCTCAGAAAACCTGCACTGTAAGTCAGTAACTGGGACAGAGTTGGGTTAAAGCTAGCTCCCACAGATGAAAAGAGCTCATTGTTAAATTTTCAGGTGAGCATTGACGCCTGAGCAAATGCTACAGAGTAGGACCTGATTTATTGTTTTGTTGATTGTCTACACTTGAGAAAGTGATGGCAAAAGAGCTAATAGAGCAGACTGAATTTAAAAATGTGTCCTAACCCAAGTGTCCTCTGACACCAATCAGGGTCATTCATTACTGTCTTAAAACTATATAATTATAATGACAAAAACAGTGTAAACAGAAACAAGAACAAATCAGAATGCTATGTGATTATAATAACTAAATTTGGTTTCAAAGAAGAAATGAGAAAATATACTTCCCTCCCTTCTATATAAAATTGGAGCCTGTAGGCGGGGAACAACGAGTGTACTGTCAGACCTGGTAGGTATGTTGGTTAATATTTGTCAAACTGCTTTTGATACTTCTTTTTCTAAAAGGGACATGGGAAGGTGAAGGGATACATATGGAAATAAAGGTGATGTATAAACAAAAGATACCAATAATTTCTAAAAAAAAAATGTATTCTATGCAGCACTTTTATTAGTAGGAAAATATGAAATAAAGAAAATATGGCTGGGAATCATTGGAGTTGTTGAAATCAGGTTTCACTTTGAGGTTATCACAAATTTTCTCCTTCAGGAAACTAATAAGCAACTATAGTTGCTGACCTACTAAATTGTTGCACAGGATGCATTTGTCTCCAATCTTAGGCTGCATGGTTAATGATTCATAGCTATACATGAGGGTGGGGTCCCAGATGTTTGTCCTCACCCATATTAGATAGTGGAATTAGTAACAAACGTCATTATGCAACTTTACAGCAGTTGTCCTTGAACAAAAGATTGAGTTGAGCCTATGTTCCCATATTAAAAACAATAAAGGAAAACACAGAAATGCAGAGGGTGTTGGCTAAAAGAACAGCTAGTAAATTAATCAAAGACTTGTTTGTAGTTGTATTGAGGAGAACTGTAAGTTTAGCGTAACTGCTAGCTGAGGTCACAGGGACTGGAGACCTTCACCAACTGATTTGCCCTGGGATCATCTCCTAGAGATTGTGTCTCTTCTACAAAGGAAATTTGTTTCCAGAGCTTTAATTCTACCCCTATGTCAAATTTCTATGAAGAATGAGAGAATGATTATGGTGAGTCAAGAGGCTAGGTTTCCTGTCTCATTGGGACACTGGTAACAAGGTTGCTCATTAGGTATTGGAGATTTGACATCTACTGAGGGACAGCCAGACAGCTTATAACAAATGGACTCTTTCTTCCACTTGGTTTCTCTGGATTCTTCTTTTCCCATCAGCATGTCTCTTTGTATCCCTGCTTCTACTGAAACTGTTGCAGTGGTCTTACTCCAAAGCTCACAGAATCTGAGAAGAATAAAGGATCTTAGAGATTGACCCCCTCATTTTATTATTTTAATTTTTTATTATTATGAACATGTCAAACGTAAACATTTCCACATAAAAAGAATAGGAACAGAAATATAAAACCACAAACTTGTATTATGTCTAGATTTTTTAATGTATACATCAAATTCAAAATGTTAGTTACAAAGCTGTCTTGCTTGTCTGTCTCCCTCTGAAATTCCTTACATTCTGTTGTGTGCATTTAAAATAAATTTTCACTGATGCTTTTTTCTTGGCATCACTGTCATTAGCCCTGTCTCTTGCTATCACCCATTCTCCCTAAAAAGCTCTCTGTTATAACAGATAAGCACAGTCAAGGAAAACAAACCTGTTTCTGAAAACACATATCCCATTTTGTAATTAGAGGTGAACTCCTCTCTGTTAAGAGGTGGGAAGTGTGCTTCATCACAGGTATTCTGGAGTCAGAGTTGGTCATTGCAATAATCAGTGTCCTTAAGCCTTTCACAGCTGCTTCTCTTTACAATGTTGTTTTGTCTGTATTATTTGTTGAGTTTAAGATGTCTGCAGTTCAAGATGTCCAAGAGGCATTTGGAGATGCAAGTCTAGAAGTTAGGAGAGAGGGTAGGGCTGGATAAATAGATCTGAAAACCATCCTGGGAGCTAATGAGATCACCAAGTGAAATAGTATAGAAGAAGAGAAGAGGTACCAGGATAAAGTCCTGGGAAACACCCATCATGAGTTGATGCCCTATTCTTTCCTCTGGCATGGCTGCCAGCCTGGTGCAGGCTGTTATTGCCTCATGCCTGGACAATACTCTGCTGGTGGGTCTCACTGCCTCAAGTCCTTAACCCTCCCCCATTCACTCCATCTTCCCTCAGCTGCCAAAGTGATCTCTCTAAAGAGGAGGTCTAATGATGTCACTGCCCCAGCCTCACTTTAAAAAAATTCAGTAGTTCCTTATCACCTCCAGGATCAAATAAAAAATGCTCTGTTTTAAGGTCCTTCATAACCTGGCTCCTCCTTCCTACATTTTCACTCTTCTTAAATCTTACTCCCCTCTACAAACTTGGTGATCCAATGGCATTGGCTTCCTTGTTCTTTGCAAAAGATACTCCATCTCCTGACTTTGTACATTTTCACTGACTATAACTCCATGTCTAGAATTTTCTCTCTCCTCATATCTAGTCTCCTGGCTTCACTTCAGGTATTAGCTAAAATCCCATCTTCTTTAATTAGTCTTTTTCCAAATCCTCTTACTGCTAGTGCCTTCTCTCTGAGATTATTTCCAATTTATCTTGTCTATATTTTGTTTGTACATTGCTGTTTTCATTTAAACAATATTAATTATTATATATCATTTATATCATTTATAAGTATCAAATTTTTAATTAATAATTTTTTATTAAATTAATTTAGTTCAATTAATGCTCTTCCATTAGACTGTAAGTACCTTTATATTTATTTGTTTGTTTGTTTTGTTTTTTGATTTCCTTTAGATCTTTAGCACTTAGCACAGTGCCTGGAACACAGTGGGTCTTTAATCAATGCTTACAGACTTGATTTGATGAGAACCTTTTATAGAAAGACTAAAACATTGTAAATATATCACCTTCTCTGAGCTTACAACCCACCTTATGATGATACATCAGACTGGATGCTTAGTGGGGCAAGTGTTTCCTAGAGTCATAGGGGGATTCTATGGCTGATTACTTGTAACACTCTATCTCCTGAGTCCCCAGTGGTGTGCTTTCCCTTAACAATCAGCTAGTAGCCTCAACTGACTTCTAGAAAAGGCATTTACTCAAATACCATGGCAAGAAAAATAATTATAAATCATTTCCCTCCAAAACCTGGAATGCATTCTCCAATAAAGTTACAGAGTCCAGAGTGGGGATACTGGGCATGAACTTAAAGTATAATGGTAGTGAGATACATATGCTGGGAATACCTATGGCCAAACCAACCCACAACTCTGGAACAGGAAGGTTTTGATGTCCTTTTTTTCCATGAAGAGTTCTCATGAAGGTCTTTGAGGGGTAAGGCATTGGTACTGGTGACAAATGAGTGGCTCCACTTCCAGGCTGGGCTAGCTTGTCTCAGGGCCCATCACTGCACTCAACAATTGGCTTCACCATACTTACCGAAGTCTAAAGAGGGTACAATTTTACATAAAGAAAAACCACTTTGCAAACTTAGGAACTCTTATTGGTGCAGACAAATCATGACTCTAGATGACTGATAAAGGACTCATCTCACCTCTTGACAAAGAGCTGACGCAGAGGTGCAGAATGATGTCCATTTTGGGGTAAATGAGGAATATGTGAATCTGTTTTGCATGACTATTTTAACCTGCTACATGAAAAGTTTGTTGTGGGGGAGATTGGGAAAATTGGTGGGGAGAGCAGTTTAGTGATAGAGATGTCAAAGAAATGAAGGAAGGGAAGAAAGAAGGGAGTTAGGGAGGAAGAAAGAAAGGAAGGAGGAGAAAGATGGAAGGAAAGAATAAATATGAAACATTTTAAAAATGTACAGAAAATAACAGAAAGAAGTTCAAAGGGATTTTAGAACTAACATACTGAATTCAGCTTCAGTTATTTCCTCAGTCATATTTGACTCTTTGTGACCCCATTTGGGGTTTTCTTGGCAAAGATACTGGAGTGCTTTGCCATTTCCTTCTCCAGCTCATTTTTACAGATGAGGAAACTGAAGCAAATAGGGTTAAGCAACTTGGCCAGGTGACAGCCAGTAAGTGTCTGATATCAGATTTGACCTTAGAAGAAAGACTCTGCTTCCTGACTTCAGACCCAGTGTTCTATCCACTGCACCACCTAGTTGCTATAGTAACTGTTGCTGTTTCCCTCCCAGACTGATATCTTTCTTTTTTCTTGACCTCATTAAAGGGGCTATGCCCTGGCTACTGCTTAAACAGGCCTATTCAATGAATGGGTGTTGCCTCACCCTAAGTGACCTTGGCCTAAAGGGGCCAAGGTCTCCCAGTGCATCCTGGGTCATCTCCAGTCATCCTGATGAATATCTGGTCACTGGATTCAGGTGGCTCTGAGGAGAAGTGAGGCTGGTGACCTGCACAGCCCTCCCTCACTCAAAACAAAGTCAAGTGCAACTCATGTCATCATTTCTCGGAGGAACACAAGAACAATAACTGAATTCAGCATATACTTAAAAAAAAAACCCCGGGCTCTATGTAATTAAACTTAAAGCTTAATATACATTTTTTTCTATTTATTTGTGTGACAATGGTCACATTTGTCAATATTCAGAATAACAGAACATTTTTAAATAAATAATGCCAGGTTACCTTGTCTTTATTTGATTTTTTGAAGTATTCATAAGGATTATAGTTCACCTATTCTCTCTTCAGAGCATTTTTAATTGAAGCATTACTTTAGGCTATATACTTTCAGAGCATCCATGGGTCCAAATTTCTAGGTGGATTCAGTACTAGAAAGTGGGTAGTAAGGATAATGACAGAAGGGAATTAAGGGGAATAATGTAGTAGTTACTACATCTTAGTGACAGCTAAGGGGTTAAAGGATTGGAGGGCCTAAGCCAGTAAGGTAAGTCTGAGCAAGAACTTGTTTGGGTGCAAAGATGTAAGCTTTGATAACAGACCCTGTGGCTTACAGGAAGGTATGAGGAACATTTGTCCCATTGCCTTCTTCCCTCCAATGAGCAGCCCCCCTCCCCCACCCCAATAGTGAATATTTCTATATTTCAGGGATTTGGGGCTAATTATCTGGCACTAAGTCAGGGTCATTCAGTCACAGACGAGGGTGTCTGCTGTGCAGAGAATGAGTCCTTGGTCAAAGATGACAGCAAGAAAAACTTAAAAGCTACTGATGAAAGATTTAGGGAAATAGCTCCAGAGGCAGGTGAGTGGATAGCAAAGAGAACAAAAAAAAAACCCAAAAAACAAACCTGTAAGCTTTAATGTGCACAGATGGCTGGAGGTCATTTCCTTGTTGTAGCAGCAATCTCTAGGCAGGGGGTCTTTTGAGTTGAGACAGGAGCATGGTATGGGAGGAGCTGGATGAGAAGATACCTGAATGCAAGCACAGATTAGAGAAGACTACTCCTTCCATGGGCTATCTAACATCCAGCAAAATATCATAGCATCGAGGGCAGGAACGAATTCATTTTTGTCTTGGTATCTCCAGCTTCATAGGTGAAGCTAATAAATTGAACTGAATTGAACAGTGGGGTCCATTACTATGACCAATTTGGAGTCACAGTCAGGGCCACAATGGCTGCAATGTTGTGTTTGTCCTTTGTTCTCAACGAGGACCATGACATCAAGATGATGCCATGACTTGCAGTTGATTTTTATTTGAGTGAGGGAGGGCTGTGCAAGGTTACCAACCTCAGTCACTTCTCCAGAGCCATGTAAGTCCAGTGGCCTGATATTCATTAGGATGACTGGAGATTGCCCAGGATGCAATGGGAGACCCTGGCCCTTTTAGGTTAAGGTCTTAACACATTCTCACTTTGAGTGAGATATACTCATTCAATGAATAGGCTTCTTCAAGTAGTTACTCAAGGGATGGCTCCTTTATTAAAAAAAAAAATCAAACTGGGAGGGGAAGAAGTCAGTTGTAGGTCACAGGCTATAACACATCATAAGGTGGATATTTATCTGGTGGGAAAAAAAAGCATTACCCTGTTTGTACTTAAAAGTACCAGTGGTCCATCTTCCATACTTGCACAGGGCCAGAGCTATACTTAAGGTGGATTGATTGCCATTATGACCAAATATGGAAAATTTAAAGGAATATTCTGGAGACACTTCTTTTTCTGCCCACCCTTTCCCCACAGTGGCAATGGCATTATTGTTCCAGAGGAATTTTCTATCCCCTTTAGAGAGTACCTGTATGAGAGCTAACATCACCACCAACAAGATCACAATGTCACTGCTACCCTTTGCCCTAAATTCTGTGCAGAAAATATTAGTTTTTATGGCACAAAAAACAATGTTTTAAGGCAAATTTATGTGCTTAGGTAACACATCTGAACCCAGAGTTTCAGAGCTATGCATTAATTAAGCTCTTTCGGGTGGCTGATTATTAACAGTAATTTGAGGACTCTTTACTACTCTGTTCTACAAGCTTAGCTATTAGAGTGTGCTGCCAGGTCTTTCTCCCGAGTCAGCCACTGATCCATGCCAAAGGTCTGCTATAGTGATTAATAACTTGCTTTTAAAGGAATTTGTTTCCTGTCATCAGTTATATGTTGCCAGATGCCCTAGTAAATAGGAGGCACAGGCAGAATGGAAGGATCCTCATAGGACTGAAGTAAACTGCAGGGAAAAAATGCAAGTGAGGAAAGGCATGTTTCTGCTGCTTCTGAAAAGATCTGAACAGCTCCTGAGTCACTCACATTGGACAAATTCAACTTAAACTGAATTAAATTAAATTGAATTAATTTAAAAGCAATTTGCTAAAACCCTTCTCAAAGTTTGAAGGACAGATGTTCATGTCACTACTTTTTGTTGTTAGACCTCTTTTCTCTCAATAACTTGCTAAAAAGGTAGAAACACCCTGTATAGTTTAAAGGTCTAGTACTCAGAATAAAGGAATGGCCTGGCATGTTACAGGATTTGGTATTTAAGGGGATTTGTGAACTAAGTCTTTTAGAAAAAACAAAACCAAAAAACTTTATTTACTGTTTCTCAAAGTTTTGAGTGACAGGTTTCAAACCAGCACCACTTTGTGATGGATAACATTAGAGATCTCATTATTCCATAAGGTTTTGGGGTATGTGTATGTATTATAATACACACATATATATATATACACAGAAGTATATGCACATACACATCTATGTGTATATATATATGTATATATTATTGTAGTATCTACACATATGCATATGCTACAATACATTTGAGTTACAAAATTAACATGAATGGACTAGGTACTTTGATGAGTGGATTTGGAGACCACAATGAAAAAGAAAAAAACGATTGCTTATTTCAGAGTTTTGCCCAAAGGCCAACCATGAATAGGTTTGGCTTTCATAATAAACTTGAATTCTAATGAGTAGGGTAAGATATCAGATGAATAGCCATTTAACTTATCCCATTTTAAAAAAAGTTATTGATACTTTTGTTTACATCACAAAATTTTTCCCTGTATCCCGTTTTTCTTCATAAAGAGCCATCTAATATAACAATATTTTTTAAAATAGTATTTTTTTGCTAATTATATGTAAAGATAGTTTTCAATATTGAATTTTATAAGATTTTGAGTTCCAAATTTTTTTTCCTTTCCTCCTCCCTTCCCAAGACAGCAAGCAATCTGATACAGGTTATACATGTACAATCATGGAAACATAGTTCCACCTCAGTCATGCTATGAAAGAAGAAACAGAACAAAAGGGAAAAGCAACAAAAAAACTCCAAAAAACAAAGTAAGTGAAAATAATATGCTTCTCTCTGTATTCAGACTCCATGGTTCTTCCTCTGGATGTGGAGAGCATTTTCGATTATGAGTCTTTTGGAATTGTCCTGGATCATTGAATTGCTGAGGAGAGCTAAGTCTAACATAGTTGGTCATTGCACAGTGTTACTGTTAATGTGTACAGTGTTCTCCTGGTTCTTCTAATCATTCAGCATCAATTCATGTAAATCTTTTCAGGTTTTCCTGAAATCCACCTTCTCATCATTTCTTATAGCACAATGGTATTCCATTACATTCATATATCACAACTTGTTCAGCTACACCCCAACTGATAAGTATTCCCTCAATTTCCAATTCTTTGCCACCACAAAAAGATCTGGGAAAATGTTTTTGTACATATAAGTCCTTTTCTCTTTAACAATCTTTTTTGAAGGAAGAGAAAAGAAAAAAAGAAGTGAAAGAAAAAATCAGAAAAACTGATCAATGCATTGAAAAAGTTTGAAAATATATGCAATTTATCACAACTACAGACCTCCCACATCTGTAAAGGAGGGAGGTGATGGGGAGGGTGTTCCTTCTCATTTCTTTCCTTTGGAGCCATGCTTGTTGCTTGTAATTCTGCAGCATTCACTTCTGATGGTTTTGTGGTAGTTCTTTCAGTTTGCATTGTGGTAATCATTGTGTATTGTGTATATTGTGTTCTTGGCTCTGCTTAATTCACTCTGCATCAGATAATGTAAATCTTTTCATCCTTTTATATTAGGAATTTCTTACAGCAGTACAGTAATACTCCATTCTATTCATGTACCACAATTGTTTAGCCATTCCTAAATCTACATTGTTTTATCCTGTTCTTTTCAAGGCATATAGTCAAATTTGTTCAGGTCTTCGCTAGATTTCTAGTCTTGTATCTCATCATGGCATGGATGAAACAGCTCATGAAAGCTGTTCCTACTGGTAGCACTGGTGGGTCCTTCCAAGATGGAAAAGCTTTCAGTACTCCTTTTATAACAGACTGTATACATGTTATGTCAGGACCAGCTCACTAAGTGGGAGGATGCTCATCCACAGGGAAGCAGTAGTTTGATTCATTTCTTGCAACTTTGGAAATAGTACATTAAGACATAGGGTCTCATTACTTATGTCAATAGTGGGAATATCCATGGCAAAAATTAACACATCTTCACAATATTAAGGTACTTCTCAATCTCCAAATTCCCTCTTTAAAAAACTTCCTAAATCTCTATGATTCTATTTGATTAAATCCCCAACAAGACTCCTGTGAGATAGGTTTGATGATGATGATCATCATCATTTCTTTTATAGTACAGCAGCATTAACACCAGGAGACATTTTTAAATTTGACAGAAAGGAAGAAGATTGATCGCAGTGGAAAGAATGTTACATTTAGAATAAAGAAATCGATGTTTCAAATCTTGGGTCGCCTATCCACTACCAGTAGAATGTTGGGCAAGTCATTGAGCTTATCTGGGCCTCATTTTCTTCATTTGTAAAAATTAGGGGGAGGAGTTAGACTAGATGGACATTGAAATTTCCTTTTCAATTCTAAATCTTGTTACCTAACAAATTCTAATCAGAATTTAAGTATGTCTTTCTACTGCATGTCTTTTTTTACTCATCAGTAGTACTTTGGAGACTTTTTTAATTTGTGAATTTAGTCAGTAGTAATATTTAACTGTGTTAAAATTACATCTTGTTCTGGTCCCCTTGATTCTTCCCCTCCTCTGGTTAGTATAGTAAATTTATAAGTAGCTGGCATAAAGTAATAATAGCAGAAAGTAAGACTGCAAAAGCAGAACCTAGAAGTCACTGTCCTATAGATAGACTGTCCTATAGATCAAAGGAACATGACAGTTAACATGTTGCAAACTGTTTCACAAGTAAACTAAAAATCACATCCTGAGACTATATGCTACATCAAGGGAAGCCAGCTAGGTTTTCTATAAGGGCCATTTGGTCCAGTTAATTCTCATGGTTTGTAAGCCTCAGACAGGAACTCACATGAATATTAAGACCAGTGGAACTGAGGGAATTAAAATAGTGGTAGTAGGAATTGAGTGAACTATGCTGACTCCATCTTATGACTCAGTTCTAGAGCTAGCTCAGTTCCCTTCCTATTGAATTATGGGTCTAGTCCAATTTCTGTCTTGTGAGAAAACTTTATTCAATTGTGGGAATTGTGAAGAAACATTGCTTTGTTTGAATATACCCCTTTATGGCTGGGAAGCTAAACTACCTCTGCCTGCTGCTTAGAGACTCTCAACTAAGGACCTAGGCTATGTTGATGAGAAACCCAGTCAGATCTGAAGACGGATGCAAGGAGTTTTCTCAGAGTTATACATCTCAAGCAAATCATATGTCTTATCTGAAAACTGTCCCTATACTGGTCAATCAGTTATCATTTCACATTCCTTTCATTTGAATTTTGACATTTGGGGTGAGTAGGGCACCTCTTTTTCTGATTTCAGGAAATGTACCTGCTCACTCTCTCCCTTCCAATTTGGAAAGTCCCCAAACTTTCTCAATTAGAAATCAGATTACCTAATTCTATATCCTACCAGGTTCTAGGTCTTGGAAATGTAAAGAAAAATGAAACAATTCTTGTTACTAAGAAGCTTAAATTTTTTGGGTTCTTTTGGTGGAAACCTGGCTGAAAAGGCACCCTCTCATCTGTATAGAGATCTGTGCACTCACAAAACCAACTCTTTTTCTGTAGATCTCAGAATTTTCCTACAGAGAAGCCTACCATTCCTGATGTGATAATTTCACAGGCAGAGTTCAGGTTTCAAGAAATAGATACATTTACTATGCATCAGCTGTGTGGAGAAAGGACTTCTCTCCTCAAGGAGCTTATACACTGTCTGTTAGGGATGACAGGTGGTACAATGGAAAGAGCAATAGATTTAGAGTAAGAGGATCTGGGTTCAAATTCTGGTTTTGCTACTATTTGTGAGTCCTTAGGCAAATCACATAACCTCTCTGGGATTTGATTTCTCATCTATAAAATGAGGGGATTGGATCAAATAACCTTTCAGGTTCCTTCTAACTCTGTATCTGTGATGCTATGAACATGTGAAAAAAAACCCTATAGGATACTAAAAGACTATATAATCAAAACCTGTATTTCTTGGTATATGAGCTCATACCATTAGATTTTTTTAATACTACAAGAATTCAGAGGAGGGAAAGATTAGTTTGTGTTAAAGTAAAAGTAATCAGGAAAATATTCGTGGTAAATTATTTTTCTTTCTCACAAGGCCAGGTAGTGACTTAACTGAAATGACTATGTTATAATTCAAAAGGCACTTTGAATATCTATGCTGCTTTTCCTCTGGCCATCCTTCTCAGCCTACTCTTACCAGAAGCTGGATTCTCTCTCTGGGACCCTACACTTTGACTGGTGAACTTTTGCCTTATCTTTCCTAGACCCTAGTCCACTATATACTTCCTCTCATCTCCAAACCACTCTGTTTCCACTCCAGCCACCTTCCATTCTGTCCCTACAATCCTGAGTTTTATGCACTTTTATCTTGTTCATAACCCAGACCACCACTTACTTCTTGGTTGTTTCCAAATTGCACCAGTGTATATAGCTTCTCTTCCCTTTTCAAGTGCATGTGCTGTCTTCTACCACCAAAATATAAGCTTCTTGAGACAGCTAGGTGGCAGAGTGTATAGAGTACCAGCCCTGGAGTCAGGAGGACCCTGAGTTCAAATCTAACCTCAGACACTTGATACTTACTAGCAGTGTGACCCTGAACAAATTACTTAACCCTGATTGCAACACACACAAAAAAGGTTAAAAAATTTCAAAAAATATAAGTTTCTTTAGGGCAAGGGCTGTCTTGTTTGCTTATATTTGCTTAAACTAGCACTTAATACAGTCCCTGGCATATCATTAGCACTTAACACATTTCTTTTTCTTTGATTCAATATAATCGTTTTTTGTATTTTAAAGGAAACATGTAGAATTTCATAAGCAATATTCCACAGTAGACCATCTCTTTACAGTCACAAAAGTGACTAGAAGATGTAGAAAATACAGGATCCCTCTGCGCTTTTTGTTTGTTTGTGCTAAAAATTATAGAATATTCTTTGAAAGATACAACAGAGGTAATCTTGTTCAACAACTATGTACTCATTAGTATCAGATGAATAATAAAACAGGGATATGTGTTTGCCACTGTTATGAAGTACGTACAGTAAGGAAGTCTGAATAGAAGAGGACTTTCCTATAGAAACAAAGGTTATGTCCGTATATTTGCGGATATGGCAGATCTGGACATGACTGATTCAAATTTGCCACTGTGTAAGTAGACAGCATCATGGTCCATATGGGCCCAGAATAATTACTTCTATTACCTGGGTTTTCTTTTTTTTTTTTTAATACACCTCAACAAATCTAATGAAATTTCTTAGTGCCATGGACATTTAAAATAAACAGAGTCACTGTATATAATAACATGGAAAACCTCAAGGGTTCATTTATGGGTGAACGAATGAGAGGCAAGGTGGTACAAAATGTGGTGATAGAGAAAGAAAAGTAATTATTAGAAGTGATCATGGGATACTACTTTAATAAGAAAGAATCTCACTTCTAATACCTTCCTGCTCTAAGAAATTGCACCGCCCCCTTCCCCTCCCTGTTTTTGGCCTATTAATGTAACTATTATGGAGTTGGTACAAATTCCTGAGCAAGGTCAAAGCTGCCAGGGAACTGTGGGATGGTTTTATATTCTCTAGCCTGGGTTGCACATGTGACATACAAAGCTCCATGTTATACTAGGGCCACATTGCAACAATTTATTTGAAGTTGTGTTGATGTGCCAAATGTGTTTCAGATCAAAGAAATACTCAAGCACAAACAAGTACTTCTGTGGCTTCTGGTTCTGATGTACGTGGGCCAAGATGGAAAAAACAAGTCTTTCAATCATATGGCATCCTATGGAGAATACTACTGTCTAATTTACTACAAAGGGACACTTTGTCATGATACATGCAACCATAATGTACTACATACGCACATGATGAAAAAGGATGGAAATATGTAGAGGATAGTTGTAGTCCTTGGCCAACTAGCATTTCAACATCTTTTCACAACAACATGTAGTGGTGCATCCTGTTATCCTGAATAGTAAAACTCCATGCCTTTAAAATTGGACAAAATAGTTACACTAAAAAGGATATGTAAGTTACGCATAGTGAGCTAATATAGAGAAACATTTTTCTTTTAGGATTTTAAATGAAAAAGTTTTTGTGCATAGACATGTGAAATGCTTTTCATTTTAATCTACATTATAATATTCCTTCCACTAAAGTTCTATTCTGATATTTCAATATGGCTGGAAGTACCAGCAGAGAACAAGCTACCTAGCTAGCAGGTCCTACCAAAGTAGAAAGACTGAGTATGGCCCTGGTGAAGCCTTGGAGGACTAGCCTCACTGACTTTGGAGAAGCTCATCATTAGTTCTGGTAACCACAGGATGAATTATTTTTTGGAATAGCCAACTCTTGAAAGCTATTTAGCAAGCTGGTGAGAGGCTTGTAAAGTACATTTGGGGCCCGGTTATTCTCACTAACCCAATCTGCTAAGTATTTATTAAGTTCCTGCTGTGGGAAAAGCACTATTATTAGTAGCTGGGAATACAAAAGTAAAATGAAAACCAGTAACACCCTCCCTCCCCGTCATGGAGCTTACAACCTACTGATGAATTCATGACATATAGAAGATTCATGCTGCAATAGCAGTATGCTTTCTTCCACAACTACAAACATTCCCAGAGGCTAATCAGAGAGGAGAGAACTCAATACAAAGTATGATTAACAAACTCCACTCATACAAGTAGTTTAGTTTTACTTTGGTATTAATGAACTGCAAAAAGTAGTATTTGACTCTCATAAATTTATGGGCTAAAATCTACCACTTAGCTGTGAATTCTGAGCCTAAGTCAACTCAAATCATGTGGAAGAATGATATGACGTTAGAGATGACCTCTAGTGATGTACACCTGTGTGTAGGAATTCATACTGGCACCGCTCAGTTACATTCTTTATCTTTAATAATGTAAGGGGGATATTGATTGAGTAAATCAATCACGTGATCCCACTTAATTTAAAGCTGTGATAAGATGTCTCAGTAATTTGACCTGAGGAAAACAATCAATCAATTTCAATTATGACTTTTAGTTTCAATCAATCAATCATAGCCTTTAGACTAAGTGAAAAGTCCTTGGAATTGGAGCGATATTGCAAAAGAATCATATTTAGATTGACTGGAAATTTGGGCAAAACCCAAAGGTAGATTGTCTACAAAATATTAAACTAGTTCAGTGATTCCAGAAACTGGAGCAAGAGAGGAATCCCAGTAACAACAATTGAGGGAGAACCTCTTAGGATTAGAGGCTTCAGGTTTGACCTTGGCCCAGGTCTCCTTCCTTCTCTCCTCTTTTGCTGGGGGTGAACCTTGTGAGTGTATGGACAGCACTGACAGCAGTGTCTGCATCAGAAGTCAAGGACAAGACTGGATGTGGATCAGAACTCTATAAAGGGCAGAGCAAAGAAGCACCACTATGTTTAAGGGCAGAGGTGTACTGGCAAATGCTTAATAGCCAGTTTTCCAATGTAGGAGACACACCTTTAAGTTTAATCTGCATCATTAACACTTTCTTAAGTCTAGATCTAGACAATCAACCAAACAATAAATCAAGCCCAGAGTTGTAGCATTTGCCAATTTCATACTGAGAATTTAACAAGTGACTCTATTTGAATAGGCTCTGGCATAACACTGCCTAAGGAGAACTTCTTGAGAACCTCTACAAAGGATAGAAAGGGACTTCTTCCAGTCAAGACAAGTGAGTTATTATTTTATTACATATACTTTCTAAGATTGAGTCCATGTTTCCCACAGACATGGTATGCAGTAATGGGCAAGTATATTTACAGACTTCAGGTGAGAAGTTTTGTACCACCCATTTCTAAAATCTACTTAAGTATAGCTGAATTATTGATAACCAACTGATAACCATAGTGGGAAGTACTATCATTAGTTCAAGAGCTATATAGCAAAAAACCCAAAAAACCAAACCAAACAACCTCAGTATCTCCTCTGAGATCCCTCAGGGATTGTAATAGCTAAGCGCTGGGGATCTGACTCCTTAGGGAGAGTGAGAGTTGAGTAAAGCACCTCGAAGCTTGTGCTATAGTAACTATAGCTGACATTTCCATATCATTCCTGGAGTTACATAATTTGAAAGTTACAAGGAACCTCAATAGCCATCACGTAGTCGAATTCAAACATCAAATGAATCCCCACTGTGATAAATGGTCATCCAGCCTCTGCTTAAAAACATCCAAGGCCAATCTCTCTCTAAGCAGATTTTTTTCTGACATCAAGTCTAAACTGGTCTCTTTGAAATTTCCACTCACTGCTCTTGTTTGGTTTTGCTTTCCAGTGCTAAATGGAACAAGTGTAGTCCCTCTTCTTCACAAATACTTGATGACAGCTGTCATGTTCTTCCTTGTCCCTTACGTTTTGGTCTTTTTTTCTCCAAGCTGAACATGACTACTTCTTTCCACTGACTCACACAGGTCATGGACAAAAGACCCTTCACCATCCTAAGTGCCCTTATCTGGGTATTCTGCAGTTCATTAATACTGTTCTTAAATCATGGTGCCTAGAACTGTACACGATGCTTTGGATGGGGTCTGATGAGGGCAGAGTACAGTGCAACTATCACCTTTCTATTCCTGGAAGCTATCTTCCTCTTCATGAAGCTCAACACAGTTAGGTTTTTGGCCACCACATCACCCTGCTGACTCATAATCAACTTATAGTCTACTAAAACCCCAAATTTCCCCTGCCAAAACTGCTGTCTGTCTATGCCTCTCCCACTTCAATTTAAATACTTATGAAGTTGAGTTTTTGATATCCTTGTGCAACACTTCACATTTATCCCTAATGAATTTCGTTTTATTACTTTTAACCTAAATCTGCACACCAAGTAGGCCTTATCCAATTCACTCATAAAAATGTTAAACTGCCAGAGCCTAACATGGATCCTTGGGGAACTTCTCTGGAGTCCATTTTATGGTATTTTAAGTGTTTGAACATGATCTCATTTGATCCTACCAACAACCCTGCGTGGTAGCCGCTACAGGTATAATTATCTCCATTTGACAGATAAGAAAATTGAGACTAAGAAGTTGTGTCAAAGGCAAGGGTATGTGCAGATGAACAGTCTGACTTCATTTCAGGATGAAACTGAATTCCTGTTTCCTAACATGAGTTAATATATATGTGCCTAGGTTCTTGATCTGATGCTACTATGTATTTTTCCCCCTTTTGGAAGGGATTACAGTGCTTCTTGATGGTGGACAAAAAGATAAAAACACAACGTCCTGATTAATATAAAAATTTGTTTTGCTTGACTATACATGTCTGTAACGGGGGGAGTGGGGGGAGAGGGAGGTTTCCAGTTTTCTTTTGTTCTCAATGGGATGTTGGTGGGAGGGAGAGAAGGGAGAGTTGCTGATTTAAAAAATATATAATTACCTCTCATAATTTTTCTAATTTTTCAAAGCTGTTGATGAAAAGCATGCTACAATTAAGATGGTAATAAAAAAATTCTTGACATGGATTTGTTAGAATTAAACTGTACTTTATCATTTGTAGGATTTAGAACTGGAAAAGATCTTACAGTGCAGTACTACAGTGCAGTAGTGTCAAACAGAAATCGATCACTGCTGGTGCAAATTGATTAGAAAAGAGTAATATTATGTTGTGTTGGTGGGTTTTTTTTTTTTTGGTTAAACTTTCCCAAATATATTCTAATCTGGTTCCAGGAAGCACAGGGTAGGGGGTGGGGGGTGATGGGCAGGAGAGATGTGTAGGCAGTGAGTTTTATACCTCTGATCTAATTAGTCCCTCATTTTACAGAAAACTAATGTCCAGAAAGATCATGGATCATAGGATTGAGATGAAAAAATTATTTTAGAGATCATATAGTCTGACCCCCTTCATTGTACAGATGAGGAAACTGAGGTCTATGGGGGAAATAATTTGCCCAGTGTTACTCAGGGTATAAGTAGCAGAGCCAAAATATGAACCCACATTATTTGCTTCCAAATCTACTTCTTTATGGTTTGGGTTGAATATTTGTTTATGCGGCACACAATGTTAAGGAAAAAGCAGGATGGGAAAGTATCTGCTGACTGCTAATAAGATTTTTGTCTCAAGAATTTCCTAAGTAAAAACAATAGAAATAAAAATTTTAACAAAGGATAAAACTGCTTCCCATAGCAATAACATGTACACCTATCTACCCTCTCTTCAAACTGTTTTGCTTTGCTCCATAGGGTAGAAATACTACCAATCACTAGAAATAACAGGGAAGCAGATTTCAGAGTCAAGAATTTGAATATCATCCCAAACCTTGCATTTTTAAAAATTAAATTGTTCTCATTTTTCAGACTCTTCATGACCCCATTTGGGATTTTCTTGGCAAAGATACTGGAGTGGTTTGCCATTTCCTTCTCCAGTTCATTTTACAGAGGAGGAAGCTGAGGCAAACAGGGTTAAGTGACTTGCCCAGGGTTATATAACTAGTGTCTGAGGCCAGATTTGAACCTGAGGAAGATAAGTCTTTGAACTGAGAAGCCAGTACCATTAACCTAGTTTCAATATGATACTACCTATTTATGGTTCTATAGTCAGGAATGAACTATAAGAACTGAGTACAAGAAATTGGTACAACATCTATGCTAGAAAAAAGAGGAAACACATTTTTGTATTAACAATCTACTTGTATAATTCAGGTAGAGAAGTCATATGGGAAAATACGTGCATATAATTTTGGATAGGATGATATGAAAATTCTGTAATTTGCACACATATCCCTGATATGGAGAAGTGGTGGGGGAGGGGAGTGGATAGAGCATATTACTATACAGAAATTTACCTGAAGCATTCTGTGCCATATAGCTAAATAAACTGATAAGAGTAAAAGTTGCTGTTTTGACAGTGGTTTGTTAGAGAGTGGTTCTAGTGAATTTTGTCTTCTGTCTTTCCTTATTCTTCTCTCTCTTCAGAATTCTGTCTGAACCTTGCCCTGAAGCTAAAGGGGTCAAGGCAATTATCTATCTTTGTAAAAACCCAGACTCCTAGTCTTCAGATCATTCACATAACTGTCCAAACCCTCACTTTTGTGGATGGCATCGCAAATCTTGGAGATACCGGACACACAATTCATTGATTTTATACCTAGAACGCTGAAGGTTTTTCACAATAGTCATCTTCTATCTCACCGGAAGATAGTAAATAGGCACACGTTTGAGTTAAACTACCTTCCCAAACAAAATCCTATAGTGGCATTTTTAAAGCAATTTTCTAGATGCGCAACATACAGCTGTGGTTGCAGATCAGGCCTGAAGTCAGGAAAACTTACCTTTGCAAGTTCAAATCTGGCCTCAGACACTTACTAGCTGTGATGCCTGGCAAGTCACTGAACCCTGCTTCCCTCAGTTTCCTCATCTGGAAAACGAACTGGAGAAGGAAATGGCAAATCCCTCCAGGATGTTTGCCAGGAAAACTCAAAATGGGGTTACAGAGGACACCACTGAACGATGACACTAATTTTAAATCACAAAATAAAAAAAATGACAAGATCTTTACCGCCAGTAGAATATTGGTATTAAAAAGACGGAACTTGGTTTCCAAGGGATGCTTGGTGTAAAATCATTTTCTACTTTCTAGAAGGTCATCTTTCTTTCTCCTGTTATTTCTAGATGCAACTCATGAAATAAGGGCAGTAGGACGAATGGGGTTCACACCTGGCATGGCACACTACCGAACTGTGTTAAATAGTTGGAAATTCGTTCTACTAAGGCAATTCGAACAGGTATGCATGGTCAATTTCCATTTTAAGAAATGTGTCAAACTTCTAGGCTTCAATTAGTAAGGAATGCAACGTTTTTTGCCTGCAATTTCCTTGCTCTTCGCTGCTATCTGAAGAGGATTTCGGATGTTTTATTTATTTCGAAAGGCAGAGGGATTTAAGAGGATGACTGACGAGCTCCGGCAGTTTTTCCTCTACGAACTTTCCAAGCGAAAGGGAGTCTCTGCCAACCGTTCTTCCTTCTTCTTCCACAACAAGGGCAAACTTTCTCTGCCCAGCCCTGGCGCTCCGGGCCAGCTGCCGCTGGGATCCCGGCCACCAAGTGCTCTCCTTGGAGTGCGGGAGAGGTCCGGCTAGGCGGCTGCTGCTGGCAGCCCGGGAAGCCTTCCCCTGCCCGGGGCACCTCTGCCCCCCAGAAGGGGCAGCTGCTCACAAGCATCTCCGCCCAGGAGGCTCCTCTCCCTTCCTGCCTTCCCCCGCGAGGTGGGCGGGCAGCAGCTGCTGGAGGCGGGCAGGGCCCTCGGACGCGGACCGCAGCTCCGCTCCTGCCCCCGGGCTCCAGGGCTCGGCCCCAGGCGTTCTCCCCTCGGTGACTGCACTTGGGCACCAGGTAGCCCTGCAGGTAGGACTAACCGTCGCCCGCACACCTTGCCCGAGTCGGACACCCACGTCGGGCAAAGAGCGCAGCTCCCGAGAGAGCCGAGCCCGCCCCTCGGCTCCAGCCGGTCCCGGCGGGTCAGCCCCAGGACCCCAGGGCACGCGCGGCGCCGGGAGCCAGGGACACACCTGGCATGCACCTGAGCGCGGCGCCCCTCCCCGACCCGTGTGCGCGCGCTCGCGGCCTGGCGCGCGGATCTCCCTAGCCAGCCCGCCCGCCCGGCCTGGTTCTCGGGGTCCTCCTTCCTCGGCACCCCCCACTCTCCCCCTCCCCTGCAGCGCTCCACCTCGGGCCGTTTCACCCCCTCTCCCCCTCCCCGTCCCCCGCGCGCCCGGCGGCCGCGCACGCGCACGCCCGGCCAGGGCTCCGGCGGCGCGCTGTCATGGCGGCCGACGGCAGCTCCTCTCAGAGCAGTAGGCGCTACAGCCCGAGCCGCCTCGGTGGGAGCCGCCGCCGCCCGGGCCCCCAGACTGGGGCGATCGCCGGAAGCAGCCGCTCCGGCAGCGGCCGCATGTTCCTGGGCTGAGCGCGCGGAGCGGGGCGGGCCCCGGAAGCGATGGAGTTCTGGGGGACCGCCGCCGGCTGCCAGCGAGCGGACTAGGGAAACTTGGGAGGGAGCCTCGGACCCTCCGGCCGCTGCCCTGCCTGCACCCTCGGCCTCGAGCCCCCCCCGGCCCCCGGCCCGCGGCCGCCCCCGAGGTGTGTGAGGGCCCTCCCCCACCCCACCCCCACCCGCGCTCCCGGCCCCTCCCCCACCCGCACCTGCACCTCTACCTGTCCCTGCCCCTCCCCTTGCGCCGTGCTCAGGCGGGAGGGCAGTTTGCTAGCAGTCGGTACTCGCCGGGGGAGGACCAACTTCTTTCCCCTCCCCCTCCCTCCGTTTGTCCGCACCTGCCCCGGAGGGGTTACCTGGCCGCGCTGCCCCGGACGGGCCTGGGCGGCACAGCCGGAGGTTGTCGTGTGCCCCCTCCCGGGACGGGCGCCTCGGGTGTAACCCGGCCGGAGCGCGCTGTGGGCGGGCTTGGACTCGGACCCCGTCGGGGGCACTGGAAGTGGCCAGTGAGGACGGAGCGCGCGAGCGGCCGGCCTTAGCTGCGTCTTGTCTCCCCGCAGGGCTCGCTCGAGGTTTCCGCCCCCGAGAAGGGCCGCGCGGAGGACCGGGACTCGCCGCGGGAGCCGGAGCGGGAGGCCCTGCCCGGGCACCTGGGGCGCGCCCGTGCGTGCGCTTCCCTCCGCGGCCCCGCCGCCAGCCATGGCCAGCCAAGAGCGCCGGGCCCCGTCCCCGCCAGCCACAGGTGGTGAGGGCGGCGGGGGAGGGAAGGGGCCCGACGCCGCCGTCCAGGGGGGCGCGCTGCCCCTCACTCCGGGCATCCCCATCAGGGGCGTCCGCATGAAGTTCGCCGTGCTCACCGGCCTGGTGGAAGTCGGAGAGGTGCCTCCCCGGGACATCGTGGAGACGGTGTTTAACTTGGTGAGTGGCGGCCTGGGGGGGGGCGGCTCGCTCCCTTCGGCGACCCTTCCCGGCTGTGACTGAGATTTCGGGGGGCTGACGCGGCGGGGGTGCTGCCGGCCGGGTTTTCCAGAGTTTGGAGCAAAAGCAGTGACTTCTTTTTTAAGGTTTCTTTCTGCCGGGATCCAGAGAAAAGATGCTAGGTAAAGAATTGCCCGGTCAGCCGGCAGGGAAGTGCACGGGCAGACCTGGGCAGAGAAGATGAGGCTTTCTGGGGTGTTGGTGGGGGAGGGGGGTGTCAGCGAGCGAAGGCTTGCTGTGCCTTTTTGGGGGGTACGGACACATTCTACTCAGCACATGCACCATTTAAAATCGGTTTCTAGGCTCTATCATCACGAAATCTAGAAAGTCCGGATAAAAACAGACGCCCCTACTTCCTGGTTTGACGTGTGAATTATTTTCGTTATGTTGGGTTTACTTTTAAAGGAAAGGTATCTGAAAGATGCGTGGCTTCACCTGGCGTCCGTGGAAGCTTAATTTCCTGTGTAGGGATCGTGACCGCTGCTTGGTTACGGCTCCCTCCGCTTGCTGGGCATGGGATGCTCGGTGTACCTGGGTCCTTGCTGCGTCTGGACCACGAGGCCTCTGGTTGTCTTCTGACTCTGATTCTGTGATCCTGTGCTCCTGAGTATCTGGGGAAATTTAGGCTTTTATCCTTAAATAAGAGTTTTACTTTTGGCAAATAACATGTTTTGGCCACTTTTCAATTTTATATTGTCAACTTTTATTAAGCAATTTATGATCATTTTTTTTTAAATTGTGACCTTAAATACCAAATTATCATTTTCATATACAAAGTTGACCAGATAAAGGGGATAGTATATGAAATTGCAAGTCACGCACACACACACATATACATGTATGTGTATTTTATATATATATATATATATACACACACACACACTGCTTGAAGTGTACACTTAGACTTCAAGTAAGTATACACTTACTATTTTCAACATGTGGCTTTCAAAGCTGGCCTGATTGTGTTTCCTTTTGGCCTTCCTTCTGTCTTCTGTACATTCTCTGTAAATACTTCAATAACCCTCTTTTCTTTTCTTTTTGGGAGGGAATCCCCCCTGCTAACTCCTTTCTCCTCCTATTTCCGTTCCTAAATAGGAAAAAAACAAATAAAATCTATGAAACAAATGTGCCTGGTCAGGCAAAACAAATTCCTATGTTGTCCATGTCTGGGAGTGGATGTCTTGAATCAGTCACTTGTTTATCAGGAGATGAGTAGTAAGCTTCATCATTGGTTCTTTGTAGTTGTGGTTGGACATTGCATTCTTTAGAGTTATGATTAAATTTAAAATGAGGAGATTGGCTCTTTGAAAATTGGATAGTTTATAAATTAAAACCAGAAAAGTAGTAAGAAATGCAAGATAAATATATTTTTTCCTGTTACTGCTCCTCAGCAAAACTTAGGTGTCATCAGAAGTTATGAGGTACATTAATGCTTTGTTTTAAAGTAAATATTAAATATAATTTTTGTGTATTTTTAATTTTTGAGATAGAATGTTAAGAAATATTCTGTTTCATATCAAACTCAAAGTGTCTCCAGCCAAAGTTACCCCCGCTTCCTTTCCCCAAATTTCCCTATTTTTGTCAGGGACACTATCCATTCTTCCAGGTTCACAACCTTGGAATTATTTTCATGTCTTCACTCCATGAATGAAATCTGTTGCCACATCTTGCTTCTCCCTTCTGTCTCCCCCCCATCCAGAACATCTCTTTCATCCAGCCCTGGCCCTCCACTCACAGAGCTGCTGCTGGTCCTCATCCTTACATTACTGCAACAGCCTCCTAATTGATTTTTCTGCCTCAAGCTTTCCACGATTGTGCTATCAGAGTAATTTTCCTTAAGTGAAAAGCTGACCATGCGATTCTCCTAGAGACAGGAAGTTTGTTCAGTCCTGTTTCATTCCTTCAGTTATTCAGTCGTCATTCAACTCTTCATGACCCTGTATGGGGTTTTCTTGACAAAAGTACTGGAAATTCACCATTTCTTCTCCAGCTCATTTTATAGTTGAGGAACTGAGGCAAACAGGGTAAGGTGATTTCCCCAGGGGGCACAAAGTTAGTAAGTGTCTGAGGCTGGTTTTGAGCTTGAGTCTTCCTGACTCCAAGCCTTGAACTTGCGTCACCTAGCTTCCTCTGGGAGACAGGAGGATCTGAGTTCAAATATGTCCTCAGATATGGTCACTAGAAATGTGATCATGGGCAAGTCATTTTGTTCTCTTTGCCTCAGTTTCCTCAACTGTAAAAGGGATAATAATAACATCTATCTCCCAGAAATGTTGTGAGGATCAAATGAGATAATATTTGTAAAGGCCTTAGTATAGTGCCTGTCACATAGTAGGTGCTATGTAAATGTTTATCCCCTTCCTTTCCCTATTATTGGTTTCCTATTGCCTTTAGGAAAAAATGCAGACTTCTCTGTTTGGCTTTTAGACTTTACACCTCCTGTCCCCAATCTATCTTTTTGATGTCCTCGGACATTACTCTCCGTCTCACACTCAATGATTTGAAAAATACAACAAAACACAAAGATGAATACAACAAAATCTAATTTAAAAAAGAATTCTTTGTCTTGCTCTATTTGCTCCTTCCCCTGCTGGTGATTTTTGAAAAGAAAGTTCTTCAACAATAAATGAACAGTTACTGTGTCACTTTTTTCTTTTGGAGAACTTCTTTTCTCCTACAGTTTCTCAAGGCTTATCTTTTTATGGCTTTATGGTTAGGGAGACCAAGGTGCAACAAATTAACTATAGAACTTTCGAAATGAGAGAGAACCCCACAATTTAAAATCACTATGTTTCTATGTGTGTGTTGTATCTTTCCATATGTGAAGTTCTTTGAGAGCAGAAATTGTACCTAATAAAATGCTTTTTGATTTATTCAGGTCAAAACTGTGTAAATCTTGTCAAGAAAATTATTCTCATCATAAATAAAAAAATTGGTGATGCTAAAGAGAATAAATGGTCAACTGACATATTAGCAGCTAGTAGCAACTTTTGCTGTTTATTTTCTCCTAGAAGATCCAGGTATTTGAGGTTTGAAAGCTGAGATCTGTTGATGATTGTCCCTGAATAGTTATTAATGTGAAGTAACTTTGTTACTTTAGTGTAAGGTGCATTATAATTCCCCTTTTCTCTAGAATATGCTGTATGTGGGTGGAGGACCAAATATGAGTCACTTGAATTTTATCTTTAAGAAAAATGCAAACCTTGTTGTAAGTTTGCTGATAAATTTGATCTACTTTTCATAGAATTTTGGCACTGAAAGGTTTTTCAAGGTTATTCACTGAATCACAGCTAGTGATTTATAAACTGGAAGATGTCTGTATCCTTATTTCCCAGGCTTAAATTGGCAGAAAAATGAGAATATGTGATGGCACACCTTCTTCATTTGTGAACTACCCTACCTAATTTAGGGCAGAGGAAAGGGACTGGAAAATATCACTGTGTAGGCCTTTTCTTTTATCCTTGTGGCTCCCCTTCCCCAGAAACCCCAGTTCCATACAATCTGTCGAAGGTCTTTTTGAATTTTTATCATCTTCTGGACCGAAAAACTTGAAGAGGTGACATTGTCTATAATTGTCATTTTTTTCCATACTGCACAAAATTCCAGATTGTATTTGTATACCCTACTTTTAAATAAAAGTATTATTCAAAGATTATATAGCAATTTAGCTTATTATTCAAGGTTGGGTTCTTTTCCAGTTGCTTCTTTTTATTTTTTATAGATTCAATTTAATTTAAATGTATCACCTAGGTGTTTCATCATTTCAAAGGCATAGTCAACTCTTATCACAAGTTATGTCTTTTGTGATTTCTTTATGTCTTATCTTCATTGCAGGAAACTCGCAAGTATCTGGATCGCTATTAATGACTGGGGAAAGGCCATGTATGAAAAGCACATTTTTGTACTTCTTCCTATCTAGCATAGTGCTAGGGAACACTTGAACAACAATAGTAACAGCTGACATATAGTCTTTTCATGTTTGCAAAGCACTTCATATATCTGGTGTAGTTTTCTCCTGATGATCTTGCTTATAAGTGCTGCTGTCCCCATTTTGTAGATGAGGTAATTGAGGTTCAAAGAGGTTGTGACTTAGCTTTGATCACAAAGTTGAAAGCTCCTCCCAATATTTAATGAGAGTTTGAAAGGGAATTGAACAATCTAGACGTATTATTTAAATTCAGTTTTCTGACTTTGTCTCTGAGTGAAAAAAAGCTAATTGTACTGAAGCTGCTCTAGAGAGCAGCATAAATCTCATTGGGATTGAGAAGAGAGACGATATGGAAAGACTACTGGACTTTGGGTTCATATACCTGGGTTTTAGTCTTCACTTTGCCACCGATTAGTTGTGTGACTTTTGGCCTCATTTCACCTCTCTGGGCTTTAGTTCCTAATTGGCAAGATGAAGGGAATTTGGATTACATGATCTCAAAGGTTTTTCCTCTCTGAAATTCTGTGAATATAATAGCTTACAGATATAATACTTTAGGTTTATAAAGCACATTCCTCACAAATATGTGAGGTAGGTAGTATGTGTTAGTTATTATCTTGCTTTTAAAGATGAGGAACCTGTGGCTCAAGTGAATTTAAGTGACTTGCTCATTGCCACACAATTTTGAGCCAAGTTTGATCCAAGGAACCAATTGGAAATAAGGAACTGAACCTTGGTCTCTTGACTCTCAAGCCCAGCATCCTTTCTCCTAATATACAGGACTGGGAAACCTATGGTCTCAAGACTGCAGGTTCCCCACCCCTGTCCCAATTCATTTGACTTCTAAGTCATTCTGCAGTTATGCCAACCATGATACATTACATGGCTAAGAGGGTATTATAACATTCCTGTATTATCAAATGTTTTTTGGATCTTTCTACCTGCACATCCTGTGGGCATCTGAAAATCAACATGTCCAATATGGAACTCATTATACTTTGCTATTTCTGTTGAGGACACCACTATCTTTCTAGTCATTAGGTTTGTAACTTTTTTTACTCTTCCCTTTCCCTCATCCTCCATATCCAGTCAGTTGCAGATTTTCTTGATTCTGCCTTCATAGTATCTCTCCCATTTGTTCATTTTACTTACTGTAGTCACCACCCTAGCTTAAATCCTTATCACTTCTAGCTTACAGTTTCCTAATTTGATCTTCCAGCTTCTAATCTCCTCCCTTTGATCTGGTTGTTGGTTGTTGTCCTTCATGCTTGAAGAGGACCAAAATGACATCTATTTCAGGGTCTGGGTACACTGTGTTATTAACGACTGTACATGATTAGACCAATATGAGTTTGGAAGGCTCTACCGCAGATTGGGCACAAAATGTCCATATGAACATTTGTTGTGAAGATGTCTCTAAATTTGTGTTTCTCATGTTTCTTTTGAACTACTGCAATTCTCTCTATTGCTCATAGAGCATGCAACTTCTTTGATGCAGGCGTGCTAGGTTGGGTGGTTCTGTTCTAGTGTCTCCCATTTCTCACAATCAATTCCAGAGTTCTTCAGTGAGACCTGGAGAGGGACCTTATATTGCTTCTTCTGGCCTACATATGAGCATTTGCCCTTGTGAGTTCTCTGTAAAAATATTATTTTAAGCAAACATATGTTTGGCATTCAAACAGTGTGACCAGCCCATTGGAGTTGTGCTCTCTGAAGTAGAGTTTGAATGCCTGGCAGTTCAAGATTGTGAAGATTACCTGGCAAGATTAGGTACTGGACACAGAAGTCCTTCTTCAAGCTGCATTGCTAAGCATGCCCTTTGATGTCTTCTTTATACTTGCCAAATTGATATTCCTAAAACATACATCTCACCATGGTACTCCCCTACTCAAATAATCTTCACTTCTAGAAAGGAATACAAAGTTCTCACTCTCACAAAGTACTAGACAGAGTCTGGCTTCTGTTCACTTTTCCACTCTAATTACATGTTCTAGTAGAACTTGCGTAGTAGCTGTTCACTATGTGACAGCCCACCTCTCACCATTGTTGTCCCACATATGTGGAATGCACTTCTTTCTTAACTTCATGGCTTCATAATTTTTCAAGGTTCCGCTCAGGTGCCATATGCTACATAAGTTTTTCTTGTTCCCTCAGTTGCTTGTGCTCTCTACCTCTTGAAATTACTTTGTATATCTTTATCTGTATAAATGTTGTATACCAAACCTTCCTCCCTCATCCCTGGTAGGGTGGAAGCTTTTTGAGTTTAGGGACTGTCTTTGGCCTCTTTTTGTATTTGCAGTGCTTGGCATAGTGTCTGGCACATAGTAAGTGCTTAATAAATGCTTATTGATTAAGGGCAGAGATGGTTTTATTTTTTTTGTATCCTCAGTGGTGCTTAATAAATATGTGGACTGAATTCAGTAAATAAGTTTGTCATGAGATTTTAAAGATAGTCATACCATTAACTGATAAAAGTTCCTTACATATAGCCCTTTCATTGAAAGTGATAATCTAATTTTTTGATAGCAAAAGCTTCTTTTGTAAGTACAGAAATAGTGCCTTCCTCTGAACTAATTTATTCTAATCAATCAGTAAAGCAGTAAACATTTTTTAAGTGCCTACTATGTGGCAGGCACTGTGGTAAGTCCTGAGGATAAAAAAAAAGGAGACAAAAGACAGTCCATACCGTGAAAGAGCTTATAGTCAATGAGAGAGACAGCATATATATAAATATATACAAAGTTAGCTATATACAGGACAAACAGAAAATAATTAATGGAGGGAAGATGCTGGAATTAGGAGGAGGTGGGGAAGGCTTCATGTACAAGATGGGATTTTAGTTGGGACTTAAATGAAGCTAGGGAATACGGTAGTTGAGAGTGGACGAGAGAGAGCATTCCAGGCATAGGAGATAGCTAGAGAAAATGGCTGGAGTTGAGAGATGGAGTATCTTATTGGTGGAATGACAAGAGGCCAGTGTCAGTGGATCAAAGGATAGAAGTCAGGGAATAAGGTGTAAGAAGACTGGAAGGGCAGGAAGGGACTAGGTAATAAAGGATCAAGTAGACTATTCTATATTCACTCCTGTAGACAGTAAGAAGCCACTAATGTTTATTGAGTAGGGAGGTGGGATGATGGAACCTTCACTTTAGGAAAACCACTTTACTGGCTGAATGGAGAATGGATTGTAGCAGGGGACAGATTTGAAGCCCGCAGACCCATTGGCAGATTATTACAGTAATCCAGGTGATAAAGACCTGAACCAGAGTGGTAGCAGTATCCTAAGATAGAAAAGTATCTATTTGAGAGATGGTGCAAAGGTAAAATGGATAGGCCTTGGGCACAGATTGGCTATGGTGGGTGAGAGAGAATGAGGAATCCAGGATGACTCCTTGGTTTTGAGCCTGCAGGACTGGGAGGATGGTGTTGCCCTCTACAGAAACAGGGAAGGTAGGAGGTGGGTAGAGTTTAGGGAGAAAGATAATGAGTTGTATTTTAGACATAATGAGTTTAAGATGTCAGTGGGACATCCAGTTAGAGATGTCTGAAAGGCAGTTGGAGATGTAAGAGTGGAGGTCAGCCTAGGGATTGGGGCAGGAAAGATAAATGAGAATCATCAGCATGGAAATGCTAATTAAATACGTGGGAACTGATGAAATCATAAAGTGAAGGAAGTATAGAGGGAGAAGGGAAGAGGGTCTTGACAGAACCTTGAGAGACAACTACAATTAGAAAAGGTGTTCCGGATGAAGATCCAGCAGAGGAGACTGAAGAAGGTATAGTCAAATAGGTAGGAGGAAATCCAGGGGAAAGTGGTGTCCTGAAAACCTGGGGAAAAATTGTCAAGGAGGAAAGAGTAATCAGTAGTGTCAAAGGCTGCAGAGAGATCAAGAACAATGAGGATTAAGCAAAGACCATTGGATTTGGCAACTAAGATTATTAGTAACTTTGGAGAGAAGAGTTTTGGTGGAATGTTAAGGTTGGAAGCCTAAGGAATTAAGAACAAAATGAGAGAGAGGGGAGGCACTGATTGTAGATAGTCTTTTAGAGGAGTTTAGCTGAAAAGGGCAGAAATCATTTGAGCGCTGAAAAAGCAGGAAAGTTTCTCTAATTTTTTCAGTTAAATGGAAAGAGAAATGTAAATTGAGTTAGCTGTATAATGATATTTTAATCTTCATGTTGATCTGAGTTAAAAATTTGGACACTTAAAATGAATTCTCTGCATTTATGCATGTACATTTGTACTTTTGTCTATTTTAGTTTTAGACTTTGAAGAAAACTAGATTGTTTTGTTATGTTATGTAAAGCAATTAGTCTATTTTTTGTAATGTTTACTAACATGAAAAAGTTAAGTTTTTTTCTTAAATGTGTCAAATAAGAGATTTGCTATAAGGTATAATTTTACTGTTTACTATAGTAATTTTTACTATTTACTAAGATGTAAATTTACTATTTCTCCCTTTCTCCATCTTCAAAGCATAATGATATTAAACATGAAAAAATTTTTCAGCTATTGAACTTTGCATTTTCTTGTTGCCTGTTTTAATATTTGCTTTAATGATAAAGGTGTGCTTTAATGGTAAAGGAATCACTTTCCAATCTTTTGAGACAGTATCTCTTCTGCCCAGTTGCCTCCACTTTTTTCCTTCTATAAGATTCTTGACACATTTTCTTATTGTTGGAGGCTATACTCAAGTACCATGAGACAGTTGGCATAATTTTTTCTGTTTTTACTGTCTGACACTGTACTTATTTCTAGACTCTTCTTCTTCCTTGATTAGATTTATTGTCACCAGTCCCCTTGGTATTACCTTCTTACCCTTTGTACTTTTATAGAAAGGTAAGAGCTTAACATTGTACAAAAAATTGCAATGAGACAAAGGGTTGTTACCTTTTATTTCTTTATGTGGCTGTTACTAAACATGTTATTTCTAGATAGAAATCCAGTTTGAGAACTAAAACTAAACATCTTTTTACTTAATGAGATCTTTGTAGTTAACACTATTCTCATGGGGCACGGTAGGTTTATTCCATGTTTTCATAATGGTTTCATTTCATGTATAGAAGAGCTTCTTTTGTACTTCATTGGGTCTGTGATATTTCTACTAGTATACAGTGTACAAATAATAATTCATCCTTGTCTTTTCATTACCTGAGTCCTGTTCATGCCTTCCCATGCTATGATATTTTTAATCATACATTTCTAAAAGGATATGTGAATGGGTTTTTTTGCACTTAATAGTAATTTATTTTTTCCAGTTACACTGTTATTTTCAGCATTCATTTTGGTAAGATTCTGAGTTCTAAATTTTTCTCCCTCACTCCCTTGCTTCAGCAAGCAATCTGATATGTGCAGTCCTGGAAGCATAGTTCCATATTCATCATGTTGCGAAAGAAGAAACAGAACAAATGGGAAGAGCCACAAGAAAGAAAAGACAAAAAACAACAAAAAAGTGAAAATAGATTACTTCTATCTGCATTCAGACTCCTTAGCATTTTCCATCACAAGTGTTTTGGAATTGTCTAGGATCATTTTATTGCTGAGAAGATCTAGATCTGTCATAGTTGATCATTGCACTTGTTGCTGTTCCTGTGTGTACAGTGTTTTCCTGGTTCTGTTCCCTTCACTCAGCATCAGTTCATGTGTGTCTTTTCAGGTTTTTCTGAAATCCACCTGCTCATCATTTCTTTTTTTTATTAATTAATTTATTTGTTTTCAGTTTTCTACAATCACATCCATGTATCTTAGATTCCCCCCCCATTTCCCCTTCCCTCCTCCCTCCCTGAGACAGCATGCAATCTTATATAAGTTCTACACATACATTCTTATTAAATACATTTTCACCAAATGCATAGAAGAATTAAAATGTATGAGAGAAACCATGAGAACACAACACAAGAGAAAATGGTCTGCTTCATTCTGCGTTCCAGTTCCATAGTTCTTTCTCTGGATGTGGAAGGCATTTTTCCTCAAGAGACCGTTGGGAACTTTTTAGGTCCTTGCATTGCTGTGAAAGGCTAAGTCTACCAGAAAAATTCCTCACAGACTGTGGTTGTTGCTGTGTACAAAATTCTCCTGGTTCTGTTCCTTTCACTCAGCATCAGTTCACTTAAGTCTTTCCAGGCCTCTCTGAAATCTTCCTGTTCATTGTTTCTTATAGCACAATAGTATTCCATTACATTCATATACCACGGCTTGTTCAGCCATTCCTCAATTGATGGACATCTCCTCAGTTTCTCATTCTTTTCACCACAAAAAGAGCTACTATAAGTATTTTTGTGCATGTGGGCCCTTTTCCCTTTTTTGTGATCTCTTTGGAATACAGATCTAGAAGTGTTATTGCTGGGTCAAAGGGTATGCACAGTTTTATAGCCATTTGGGCATAGTTCCACATTGCTTTTCAGAACGGTTAGATCAGAGGCTTTCTGTTGTGCTGTAATTGGTGTTCAGTCATTTCCATTGTGTCTGACTCTTTGTAACTCCATTAGCATGCTATAGGAGAGAGCTCTGACTGTGAAGTCAGAGGATTTAGGTTCAAATCCCACTTCTGACAGCTGCTACCTGTTTAACCTTGGGCAAAAGTTTGTTGCTGGACCTGTTTTCTCACCTATAAAATGAGGGGGTTGGACTAGATGACCCATGACTGACTACCCTTCTTGCCCAGCTTTTATGATCTTATGACTCCCTTTCCTTACTGTAACCTTCTTCTCTATCTACAAACATGTTCAGTTCTTCCCTGTTTTCAGTTCTAAAAAGTTTGCAGACTATATTAGCTACTTCTGTGACTGCTGAAAGGGTACGTAGGATAATCAGTGTTCCTTTACATCTAATCATTTGCTAAGATCTATAGATTATCTAAAAAAAAATTTTTTCTTTGAACAAAAATCTGTTCCCCATTGGAGGTAAAATAAAAAGAAATAAAACCCTTGTAATAAAGCATAGTCAAAACAAATTCCTGTTGTGGCTATGACCGAAAAATATATGTCTCATTTTGTACCCTAAATCTGTCCCCTCTCTCTGTCAAGAGGTGAGTTCATCATCTACCCTCTTTTCACTTACCTGGCAGGATTGTTGTGAGGATCAAATAAGATAATTGTAGAAAGCTCTTAGCACAGTGCCTGGAGGCATTGTATAAATGTTTTTTATTCCCTTCTTTCCTGCCCTTTCAACTTGGTTGGTCATTATATTGATCATACTTCTTTTAAAAACTAATTAATTAATTAATTTTCAGATTTTGACATTCATTTCCACAAAATTTTGAGTTCCAATTTTTCTCCTCATCTCTCCCCTTCCCCCACTCCATAATACCTTACATTCTGATTACCCCTTCCCTCAATGTATCCTCCCTTCTAGCACACCCCACCCTTCCCTTATCCCCATCTTCTCTCTTTTCTTGTAGGGCAAGATAAATTTCTATACCCCATTACCTGTATTTCTTATTCCCAGTTACATGCAATAATAATTCTCAGCATTCGTTTCTAATACTTTGAATTCCAACTTCTCTCTCTCCCTCCCTCCCTATTCATCCCCACTGAGAAGGCAAGCAATTCAATAAAGGCTATATATGTGTTGTTTTGCAAAAGACTTCCATAATAGCCATGTTGTGTAAGACTAACTATATTGCCCTCCATCCTACCCCTCCTTTTTTCTATTCTCTCATTTGACCTTGTTTGTTTCCAAAAGTGTTTACTTCTAGTTGCTCCCTTCTCCCATTTGCCCTCCCTTCTATCATCCCCCTCACCCCACTTGTCGCCTTCTCCCCTACTTTCCTGTAGTGTAAGATAGATTTTCATACGAAATTTGGGCATAGTTCCCTCCTTAATGTGTGAAGAGAGTAAGCTTAACTTTTCTCCTCTCATCTCCTCCCTTTTCTCCTCCATTGAACAAGATTTTTCTTATCTCTTTTATGAGTGATAGCTTACCCCATTCCAGTTTTCCCTTTCTCTTCCCAATATTTTCCTCTCTCACCCCTTAATTTAATTTTTTTTTTTTATGGATATCATCTCTTCTAATTCAACTCAACTTGTACTCTCCATCTGTATATGTGTGCGTGTGTGTGCGTGTGTGTGTGTATAATCCCTGCACCTACCCAAATACTGAGGAAAGTCTCAAGAGTTACAAATATTATCTTTCCATGTAGGAATGTAAACAGTTCAGCTTTAGAAAGTCCTTTATGATTTCTCTTTTCTGTTTACCTTTTCATGCTTCTTTTGATTCTTATGTTTGAAAGCCAGATTTTCTATTCAGTTCTGGTCTTTTTATCATGAATGCTTGAAAATCCTCTATATCATTTAATGACCATTTATCCCCTTGAAGTATAATACTCAGTTTTGCTGGGTAGGTGATTCTTGATTTTAATCCCAGTTCCTTTGACTTCTGGAATATCCTAGTCCAAGACCTTCAATCCCTTAATGTAGAAGCTGCCAGATCCTGTGTTATCCTGATTGTATTTCCACAATACTCAAATGGTTTCTTTCTAGCTGCTTGCAATATTTTCTCCTTGACCTGGGAACTCTGAAATTTGGCCACAGTATTCCTAGGAGTTTCTCTTTCCGGGTCTCTTTCAGGAGGTGATTGGTGGATTCTTTCAATATTTATTTTGACCTCTGGTTCTAGAATATCAGGGCAGTTTTCCTTGATAATTTCATGGAAGATAATGTCTAGGCTCTTTTTTTGATCATGGCTTTCAGGTAGTCCCATAATTTTTAAATTGTCTCTCCTGGTTCTGTTTTCCAGGTCACTTGTTTTTCCAATGAGATGTTTCACATTATCTTCTATTTTTTCAAACTTTTGGTTTTGTTTTTTGACTGCTTGGTTTATCTCATAGTCATTCATTTCCCTGAACTCACTTCTTTCTTTCAGAGAACTATTTTGTTCAGTGAGCTTTTGAACCTTTTTCTCCATTTGGATAATTCTGCTTTTTAAAGCCTCCTCCTCATTGGCTTTTTGGACCTCTTTTTCCAATTGAGTTAGCCTCTTTTTAAAGGTGTTATTTTCTTCAGCATTTTTTTGGTTCTCCTTTAGCAAGCTGCTGACTCACTTTTCAAGGTCTTCCATGGCTTGAACCCATTTTGTATTCATTTTGGAGGTACTGGAGTCAGAAGCCTTGACTTCCTCTGACAGTATACCTTGTTTTTCCTCATCCAAAAGGATGGAAGGAGATGCCTGTTCACCAAGAAAGTAACCTTTTGTGGTCTATTTTCCCCCAGTTTTGGGCATTTTCCTAGCCAGTTACTTGACTTCTGAATCCTTTGTCAAGAGGAGGGTCCTAGTGCTCCTCCTCACCCCAGTATTGTGCTCAAAGCTGAGGTTCAGATCAGCTGCTCAATTCCCCCAGGGGCTTGGGGGAGGGGTGCCACTGAGGGCTCAGGTTCAGATCACCTGCTCAATTCCCTCAGAGGCTTTAAGCTGAGCTGCCTGGACAGTGGACCCAGGCTGTTTCCTGGCCTCAGTAGCCGCCTGGTTCTGCTGCTGACCTTTGGAGCTTTCTTTGTAGCTTGTGGGTTGAGGGATCTGGGACCCTCCCTGCTGGGAATTCTGCCCTGGAGGTATGTTCAGGTCCTGTTCTTCCCAGGGCCTTGTGCGGCCTCCTCTCTGCTCAGCATCTTGTGGGATAGATCTTTCTTGTTGGCCTTCCAGGCCTTCCTTTGGCTGGAAACCTCTTTCACTCTGCTGTTCTGTGTCTTCTGCCACATTTTTTGCAGATATTTTGTAGGCTGTGGGGGAAGCGCTAGAGTATATGTATCTTTCTACTCTGCCATCTTGACTCCACCCCCTTGATCATACTTAAATCTTTCAAAGCAGTTTATCTTTATGGTGTCATTTTTTGGTATAAATTGTTCTGTTCTCACTTTACTTTTCATTAATTCTGTTGTAGTCATGGCTTAAAAGCCAGCATTCTCTTAGCTTGGGTTTGATGTTGGGATGAAATGAGGCACTGGGAAAATCACTGAATATTTAACAAGAGTGGAGGCTTACTTTGCCCTTACACAGCAGGTCCCCAAGTGTGGCCCTTTGACTGAACTGAAATTTCACAGAACAAATCCCCTTAATAAAAAGGATTTGTTATGTAAACCTTGAACTCAGTCAAAAGGCTGTACCCAAGGACCAAGAAAGCCACATGTGGTCTCAAGGGTTCCCCATCCCTGGTATAGTGACTCAGTGGTCGTAGGCATCCATCAAATGTTAGAGGCTTCAACTTAATTGGACCTTTTATTCCTTGGACCAGAAAACTGGGTCCAAACAGATTGTGTGGGAGGAGGAAGTTGTATCAGGAAAGTTCATAAGATTCTTCCCACATCTCTCTGAAACCACTCCTTTCGTAGTTTCTTATGCAAAAATAAAATTCCATTCTGTTCATAATCCATAATTTGTTCAGCTTTCCCTGATTGATGAGTACCCTCTTAGTTTCCATTTCTTTGCCCCACAAAAAGAGCTGCTTCAGACAGTTTTGTTTGGTCCTTTTCCTCTTTGCTCTTTTTGGGGTATAGTCAAAAGGTACACTATAGATTCTATCTTCACAGTAATTCTTTTAAATCTTTCACTTCTTATACATTCCCACTGCCATTACCTATTTGAGTCTCATTTTGCTTCTCACCTGCACTATTGCAGCAGGATTCTGATTAAATTCAGATTTCCATTTCCTCCTTTGCTCTAATCTCTCCTGCTGAACTTCTGCTTTAGTCCTTCTAATGCACAAGTCTGATGGCTGCTTCCCTCCTAATAAATCTCTGCTCCCTAGTGACTATTGAATAAGGACCAAATTTTTTAGTTTGACTTTCAAAAACATCCCTAGTCTGGTTCTAATCTGCTTTTCCAATTTTTGCCTCTCATTATTTTCCTTCTCCTGCCCTATGCTAACCTGCTTTGGTTATCATTCCCTTATAGTCTTTGCTTTCTCATTGCCTTTGCTCACTTTGGGCTCTATGTCTAAGCTTTTCTGCTCCTAGTAATGTCTTCCATGTCTCTGCCAATTGAAATAGTATTCATTTTTTCAGTGTCCCCTTCTCTTTGTACCTTCTCCAGTTAGTAGTTTTATTTTGTAGTAGTAGTAGTAGTAGTATTTCTTCTGTTTTTCCTGCTAGTTTGTTAGCTCCTTGAAAAAAGGGACTGGAGTAGGATTACCCAATAGAAACACTAGGCACATCCCATGGGAACACTTTGGTCAGTGTAAACAAAGAATTAATAATTTAGCCAGTAATATTAGCTAGCTTGCCCATCATATATTGACTTGTCTTTTCTGATACAGAACCCCAGCTACAAAGAGATGGATAAAATGAGGGGGAGATCTGAAACTCCCAACTGATCAAATCCTGTTCCTTTATTAATTTCTTTGGGAGTGACCACCATTCTGTTTTTTGGTATTTCTTTTGAGATATCCTTTTGATACCCCCTTATGAAGTCAGATATTTTGGTAATATTTCTGCTCTGTGATACTTAGCTGTAGGCACTCTGGGTTCTGACAGAGATCTCAAGCTTCTTTTGTAGTTGTATTTTTTAAAAGCACAACTTTTTAATGATTGAAATCTATGTAGAAAAGATAAATAGTTGTTATGCATCTAACTAATGATATATAGCATTTTATATGTACCAATCTTAATTCAGTGCTCTAAATTGTCAGATATTATTTTATATACTAATTCTCTGATGAAGTAATTCTTGCAACACTTTTCTTTTGTTCATTGTATTTTTAAAGTTATTTGAGAGCATTAGTCTTGTTTTAAGGGAGGTACCTCATTTATCAAGATTTTTGTTTATTGTTGTCAACCTTTCTCAAATTTCTTTTCTGTAATTTTTAAAATTATCGTAGACTCAATCTACAGTCAGTGTCATAGGATAGTAGATTCAAAGCTGGAAGAAACCTTAGATGTATTCAAATCCAAAGATCAAGAAACTGAGGCCAGAGAAGTTAAGATTTGCCTAGGGGTCACATGGTTAGTAAGTCTCTAAAATAGGATTTGAATCCATATTTTCCTCATTTCAAGTCCAGTACCCTATCCACTACACTATACTGTCTTCTAATATGTTTTTGTATTTTGTGAATGATTTTTCTTTTATAGTTTTATGTGTTCATGTTTTGTTCGTTTAAGTCCTACAGTTTTAAAAAGAACTAAGTAACAAAACAATAAACCTTTTTTTCCATTTTAAAAGTTATTGTGGTTTATGATATTTAAAAGAAAAAAAAATCTCTGAAAATCTGAATCTCTGAAAGTTTTGCTGCCCCATATAATCTTAAATTAGGCCATGTTTTTTGCATTTGCTCCAAGGCATAGCATAGTGCCTTGCATATAGTACACTATTAATAAGTGTGTTGAATTTGCTTAGCAAAGTGTATTAATTTTGGCTTGGCCATTTTTTTCATGACCAGTGTTCATCATTGTGAACAGTGGTGACTTTACTGTAATACAGTATGACCTTTGGAACTTTTAAGGTGTCTGAAGCGACTTGTCTGTGCACTAAATGGCCCTGGAAGCAGCTTGATATAGTGGAAATAACATTAGATTTGGAAGTAGGAGAGAACAGTTTTGAGTCCTACCTCTGACACATCCAGCTGTGTGACCTTAGGCAAAGCCCTTATCTCTGAGCCTTAGTTCAGTTTCCTCATCTGTCAAATGAGGGTTATAATATATGAATCCCTACCTCCCTGTTATTTTTTAGGAGCAAATGAGATGAGTGTAAAGCACTCAGCTTTTATTATTTTCTGTATAAGTCTCAGCTATAATTTTTTTTTGTGTGTTCTTGTTTGAGCTTTGTTTTTTCTTTATCTTCCCTTTCAGATGTTTTTTTTCCCATTGGTGTATCTGCCTTCTCATATCTCCCTTTCTGTGCACCCCCAGTGTCCACAAAGTCTGACAATATGACAGTCTTCCTTTCCTACTTTTGGTCATCTTTTCTTTGTCTTTGTCTTTCTTTTTTGTCTTTGTCCTTCTCTCTCTGTCTCTGCAGTGTTTGAGGGGGTGTCATGAGAAAGAGAGATATGAGTTGTACTGCTTGGTCCCAGAGGACAGAACTGTGACCATTGGATGGAAGTTTGTAGAGAGACAGATTTCTCTTCCGTGTAAGGAAAACCTTCCTGACAATTAGAGCTATCAGGAAATAGAATGGGACATCTTGCGAGGTATTGGATTTTTCCTTACTGGATTTCCTCCAGCATTGTCTGGATGAAAATCTATTGGAGACGCTATAGAAGGAATTCTTGCTCTGGTACTGTCAGATTCTGCACCCTGGAGGTCCCTTATAACTCTGAGATTCACTGGTTCTTCTAATACAGTAACTGCTTCAGAAGATTAAGGCAGTATTTTGCCTTTATGTTTCCTCTTCATTATCAAATGAGACAATGTTTAAAAAAGCACTTGGTACAGTGTCTGACATAATAGTAGGTGCTATATAAATACTTTCCACCTTCTTTTTTTTTCCTTTCTTCTCCCAAAAGGAAGGAAAGATATTTCATCTAGTTATCCAACCTTGATTTCTTTTTTAGTTACTTGAGTTGGGCTTCCTTTTTGTAGTCCTTTTGTATATTCTATTGTTGTAATCGCTGTATATGTGATTCTTCTGGTTCTGCTTATTTTACTCTGTATTACTTTATATAAATCTTTCCCCTTTCTCTGAATTCCTTGTATTTGCCATTTCTTACTTCATGGTAATATTACATCAAATTCATGGAGCAGTTTGTTTAGGCATTCCCCAGATGATAGATACTTATTGTATTTTCAGTTCTTTGCTACCACAAATGTGTTGCTATGAATATTTTGGGCATATTTCTTTAAACTTTCTTGAGGTATATGTCCAGGAAGGGTATTAAAATCACAGGTTAAAGGCTGTGAACATTTTGTTTATTTGTCTTATAATTCTTAGCTCTATTTATGGGTTCATTAATGTGCCTATTTTCCCACAGCTGCTCCATTTATTTCTTCTTTTAGTGATCTTTGCCACTTTCTTGGGTGTAGTAAAACAATTGTGTTAATTTGTATTTCTCTTATTAGTGATGCATATGATCATTGATAGTTGTAATTTTTTGAAAGCTTTTCATACTCTTTCACATTTTTATGCCATTCTTGAATGCAACTCATTGTTCATTCAGGAGATATTTAAGTGCTTACACTGTATAGAAAAGTATGCATGGTACTAGATGAATTACAGTGTATACTCATGGAGGTTATAAGTTGTTGGTTGTTTTTTTTTTGGGGGTGGTGGGGGTGTTTAAGACACAATGGTAATATATTCCAACATACTTTTGCCCACTCTGTCTTTCAGATGTACAATAATAAAAAAAAAAAGATGGATTTTTCACATGATTGGAATGAAGCTTAACCAATAGATAGCCATGTACTTAATTTGTTTGTTTCCTTGTAATGTTTGGAAAATTCAGCTTAATACATTGGGTGGTCTCTCTGTGCCAGACTGAGGGGAGGACATTGGCAAGAATCACATTGGATGGGTAGGCATAGATGAGTTGAGATCTTTATCTTTTGATAGAATATTCACTTTTATGAGATTACAGTTCTATTTGAATTTGTCTTTCAGTTAGTTGCCCATTGCTTATAAATTGTTGTTTTTTCTGAGATTGTGGTCTTTCATGATTTGAGTTGTAGAGCATTTCTCAAGGAAAATGAGTATTCAAGAAATGTGACTTTGTAGCAGAAAGTAGCCTAATTAGAATCACTGAAAGAATTATTGAATTCCCTAAGGAGATTCTAGTTTTATTTTTTTTCCCTGTCTATCCTGAAGCCAATTACTTTCCATCTTTTGTACTGTTGTGAGATACACATTTGTGTACATCTGATGTGTGTGGTCATATATTAAGGGACTACCTTGGTGGTCCGTTAAAGGTGGCTGTTTAAATGACATGTTATAGTCTGAGCAATATGTGTTTTTCATCTCCTTTGGGTTTTTTTCCTGTTTGTTTGGATGATCACACTCTTATATTATTGTAAAATTCCTCTGAGGAGGTTTTGGACTTGATGCAGTTGGTATAATGTTGACTGTTTGGAGAACTCCTCTGTCAAGAGGAAACTGTTCTTTTATTTGGAACTGAGGAGAAGTGAGGCTGGTGACCTGCACAGCCCTCCCTCCCTCCCTCAAAACAAAGTCAAGTGCAAGTCATGTCATCATTTCTCTGATGGCGTGGTCTTCTTCGGCAACGAAGGACGAGCACAATGCAGGACATCTTTGTTATTGGTGAATGACTTGGCAAACATACAGCCTATTTAACAGTGCCTGATCTCAGTTTTTAGTAGATCATTGAGCAAAGGTAACTTGTCATGTCTGTTATGGAATTGTATCTGAAGTTAGTGTAAGTGTGAATAAAATCTTGTCTGAGGAAATTTTTTAAGGATGCATTTTGGTAAATACATTTTAATATAGAAAATGTGAGAATTCCTAAGTACTACTTGTTTGCTATACATATAAATCTGATACTCTTTATTTTTCCTACCATATTTTTTAAGTAAAATATCTAATTTACTTAAAAATAATTAAAGAACAATTAAAAACATTTAATCTATTTCAAATATAGCTTCAGTAAACAGAATAGCTATGAAAGAAAAATAGACCCCAATTTTTCAATATCCTAGCAGAAATTAATTTTGAAGCAAATTTTCATGGAACATTTAGATATGCATTTTTTTAATACTTTCCCTCACAAGAAATAATAATCTCATTTGGCCTAATCTGTTCAAAGAATTGTTCTGTACTTAAATATATGTTACATCTCTTATTTTTCATATGTATATTTAAATATTTTGTATTGGCTTTCTGTGAACTAAATTGTACATCTTCAGATGCAAAAATTGGCCTTAAGTGTTTTTATATCTCCCATAGTGCTTCATACAAAGGGTCCAAAATGCATACTTTTTTTTCCTTGCAGGGCTTAACTTCTATTTCCTAACTATTCCAAATATTCATTAAGCTCTCTTTTCAGCAAACAACTACAACCATTGTCCTGTAACATATAGTATAATTATATGCTTTGTTGTATTGTTCACTCTTGCTTCATGTGTTTTAATCCTCAGCTAGTTTGTAAAACCCCATGAGGTCAGGGACTTGTTTTTAATGCATTGCCCATAACTGATCATTTAGTACTTGTTGACTGAATGGTTAGGTTTGAGCTGGATGAGTACAGGGCCAAGTAAAAGGTTGTCTGAGAACCTTAAAGGATGTTTTCAGCAGTGATAAATACTAGTCTTTCTTTATGAAACCACAGAAACTGACCTGATTGATCATACATACAAAGTTTATCTTCTGCTTATTTTTCCTTAAGCAAGCCTACTTTAACGAAGTACAGTTCATATTTGATAGTGGGAGGTTTCATGTGGGGAGGACGTATTTTAGTCTTCACAAGGAAATGATTTTTGGAAACTTGAGAATAGTAGAATAATGACGTATGTAGGATGGGTGAAAGGAAATGAAATTCTAGGCCCTGCCCACTTAATTTTCCTTTGATTTTCACTGTTTTCATAGGCAGTTTACTTTCATTTAGATGGCAAGCCAGTAAATACTGGAATACTCTGTGCCAACAGTTGACTAATGGAGTCAGCTTTTGCCAGTTTTAGTGGTTGCATCTTTTGTTGATGCTTTTGAAAAATTTCATTTACTCAGCTTTGAACTCTTCAAATATCATAGTGATGAGTCCTTTATTCAAATGATAGCTATTTAGTCAGTATGCTAATCAGTAATTTTAATAGCATCCTAGTTAAAGTTGGTAGTATACCCAAAGATGGCTAGTGATTTCACAGTTTGGAATTATTTTTTTCCTCTTTGAGGGAACAATTCCTTGGATTTATACCTTGTTTAGAGATTTTAAAAAGTTGGAAGACACTTATGTTTGTTAACAAAATAGTCAGAAAATAGTCAAGACCTGAGTCTCAGTACTATGTTTTATATAAAGTTTAAAAATTTTGTTGTTAGTGACCATGGCTATTTAAACTCAGGTCAGGCAGTTTATGTATAGTTTCAGAAAGATTGTCTTTTATCTTTTCTTTTATTGTTCCAATTATAAATAAACTTAGATGTTAACCAGTTTGTAAGAGTATATATGTACTGCATTAATATAAAGTGAATATGCTGATTTGTTAAAAGTTTTTTTTTTAATTGGGAGAATTTGGGGGAAGAGAAAGGTTAGTAATAATGTGGTCAAAAAAAGAAACAAAAAAGGGTCATCGAAGCATTTAAAAGAAAATGTACAGAAGAGAACAGAAGGTGGGAAAGATAGCCAACTAGATGACTTTAAAAGTAAAATGTTGAATACATTCCGTACTTTTTAATATTGTAAATAATTGTACTATATCTATAAACTTCTACTATTTACCAACTGTTAGCCCCACTCAGAAATGTGTGTGTGTATTGACTTTAACATAACTTGTGTTTTCATGGTCCTTTCTGACTTTCTTTAACTCACAGTCACTCAGAATCACTGAGAATATATCATATAATTTTTAAAGAGAAAGCTGTTTGTAATAAAAATTTGCAGATCCACCTATAATTATTTTTTTCTGTTCTATTTTGGGTATGAAAATGCTGAATTTTTTCTTTTGTTTATAGTTGGTATTCTTTCTCATCTAAAATTATAGTAAATTGATCTTTGGTAAGTTTTTAAACAATCATTATTATTAAGAATTTATTATTAAATCCTCAGAAAGACATTGTAGTGTTGTTGTTTTTTTTTAAACATCATAGACTTTGAGGGAAGCCCTTGAAAGCTTTAGTCCCCCTGTAGTGTTAATCTGCTACTGACATGGGCCATGTTTTTATTCATCTTTGCATTTGTTCCAGTGCCTACCATAGTGCCTTGCACGTAGCATATGATCAATAAATGCCTGAATTTGTTGATGAGAGCATACTAACGTTGGTTGGCCTTTTTTTCATGATCTAGCTTCGTCGTTGTGAATATTGGTGGTTTTTCTGTACTAGTGCATCACCTTAAGAGTTATATCCCTACTAAAAATGACCCCAGAAGCAGGCTGATACAGTGGAAAGAATATAGATTTGGAGGTAGAGAAGAAGAGTTTGGAGGCCCACCTCTTTACACTTCCACCTGTGTTACCAAGGCAAGGCACTTAATCTCTGAGGTTCATTTTCCTTATCTGTGAAAAGGAGAAAGATGATTAAAAAATAGTTAAATCAGCTGGCATGTATTAGGTGTCTGCTATGTGTTAAGTGCTGGGATACAAAAAAAAAGAGACAAAAAGATAATCTGTGCTCACAAAAGAGAAAACATGCAAACAATTATGTACAAAGAAGATATATGCAGGAGTAATTAGAGATAATCTTGGGGGGAAGGCATTGACATAGGGACCCAGGAGAGGCTTCTTGAAGAAGATGAGAAAGAATGGGAGATAAAGGGTTACAGACACAGCCAGTGAAAAGGCCTGGAGAGATGGAATGTTTTATGTAAGAAACAACAAGGGGGCCAGTGTCACTGAATTGCAGAATATATAGAGAAAAATAAGGTTAAAGAAGACTGGAAAGGTGGGGCAGGCTATGAAAGGCTTTGAATGCCCGAGGATTTTATGTTTAATCCTAGAAGTATTTATTCAGTAAACATTTATTAAGCATCTACTTTCTGCTTGGCTGCTCAGGGAAGACCAGCACCTCTGGTGGGAGGGCTTCAAACCCTCTTCAGGGTTGCTTATCCACCATTGGTGTCCACGTATCACCCAATCCTTATCTCTGATTCCAAGATGCCGAAGCATGCATAGTGGCCATACCTTGGTAGACCATCGGGCTAAACCAGACTGAGGGTAACTGACAGGCCTCAAACCCATCGGTGAACTAGTGGGTTGTCTGCCATAAGCATGTGTAGATTTCCCTGGTGGAATAGGAAGATCTGAATAAATTTTTCCAGCAGGCCATGAAGGTGGCTGAAGCAGGTGCTGTGGAATACTCAGAACTTGGTTAGATATCAAAGACACTAAGGTCTTATACTGCATCCTGAACCATTGCCAGTCATTTTGACTTAATGTCTTGCTACTTAAATCCAGTTCATGAGCATTTTTGCCTTACTTAAATCCAGTTCATGAGCAAGTCAGGACATCACCTGAGATATTATTGATACTCTTTGAAAATGAAGAACAAACAGTTTTGTGCCAGGCACCGTACTAAGTGCTGGGGATACAAAAAGAGGCAAAAGACAGTCCTTGCCCTCAAAGAACTTATGATTTAATGGGAGCCACTGGAGTTGATTGAATGGGGAAATGTTATGGTGAGACCTGTGTTTTAGGAAGATCAGTTTCATAATGAGTGGAGGATAAATCGGAGTGAGAAGAAGTTTGAGACTGGAAGGCTAACCAATAGACAGTAGCTCATGTGTAAAATGATGAGAGCCTGCCTGCACCAGGGTGGCAGCAATGTAGAAAAGATAAGGGAGGCATATATATGAGTTGTTACAAAGGTAGAATCTACAGGACTTGGAAACATTTTTCATATGTGGAGTGAGAAACTGAGGAATTGAGGATGACACACCTAGGTTGTGAGCCTGGGTGACAGATTATGATGGTGCCTTCAACAGTATTAGGAAAATTGGGAAGAAAAAAAGAATTTGAGTGGGGAAAATAACTAGTTTTGTTTTGCAAATTTTGAGGTTAAAATGTCTTTGGGACATCCACTTTGAGATGTTGGAGCTGGAGATTTGAGACCAGAGATTAGGACTTGATTAGTAGATCTGGGAATTGTCTATATAGATATTATTAATATACATATATATATAAAATTGGTACTATATAATGTGTTCCTGTTGGGACAAATTATTAATAATGGAACCTAAAAAAGTTGATGAGATCACTATGAAAAATAGTATAAAGGGAAAAGAGAAGAAGGTACAGGACTGAACCTTGGGAGGAGACATCTAGGGTTAGTGGGCATGATTTAGATGAAGAACCAGTAAAGGAGTCAGAGAAGGAGCTGTTAAATAGGAAGGAATGAACCTTCCCATGAAGTAGTAGTATTATGAAAACCTGAAAAGAAAAAAGTATCCTGGAGAAGAGGATAATTAGCTATGTCAATGACTGCAGAAAGTGTAGAAGGTTGAGGATTGAGAAGATGCCATTATATCTGGCAGTTAAAAAATCATTGGTGACTTTGGAGAAAGCAGTATCAGTTGAATGATGGTTGGAAGCTAGATTGTAGAGAAGTTGAGTGAGAGGAAAGGAAATAGAGGCACTGATTGTAGATAGCCTTCTAAAGGTGTTTAGTCACAAAAGAGATTTGGAAGGATAACTCTTGGGGATGGATAGATCAAGTGAGTTTTGTTTTTTTTTTTTAAATAGAGGAGTCCTGGGTGTGTTTGGGAAACAACCAGTAAGGGGGTGGGGAGGGAAGGGAAGAGATTAGAAATGGTAGATTGGGCAATCTACTGGAAAAGATGGAATGGAATGGGATCACTGGTGCTTGTGAAGAGGTGAGCTGTGGCAGTGAGGAGGGTCATCTGCCTCTTTATATGAAAAAGAGATGAAGGAGAACATAGTAGCAGGAGGCATCTGAATGGTGTGAGATAAGGAGAGAAGAGGGAGCTCTCAGTAAAAGGCCTCAGTTTTTTTAATGAAACATGAGGTAAGGCTTTCAGCTGAGAGGGTAGGGGCAGGAGGAAACGTGATGTTTGAGGTGGAATGAAAAGATGTAGCAAAGACTGGTGAGTGGGATTGTGAATTGCTTGGGGAAATATAGCATAAATTTGTAGTGGAGACACAGTTAACATGGTTTTGTGATTTTTCTCCAGATTTGTTCAGCATATGTGAGTAGGAATGCAGGCAGCAGATGGTGAGACTCATAGAATTCTGAAAAACATGGAAAAAAGTCATATGAGCTGTAAAATTAAAAAAAAGAACCCAAAAAATCCGTAAACCCTAGAATTCTAATTGAAGCTTGCACATTGATTTAATTTTGTGATCATGAATTAGTCATTTAATTTTGTTTTTGTGCTGAATTTTCCCCATCCTTAAAATGGGAATGTTAGGAAACTCCAGTATTGCTTCTCCCATGTATTCCTCTCATTTTGCCTGCCCAGGTATCTATTCCTTATAACAATTTTTTTTTAAAGAAAAAAAGAAGAGAAAACAATTCAGTAAAAACTTACCACTGTCAGCCATCATATCCCATACCCACTAATACAAGGGAGTGGGGCGGGGGGAGGAGAGAAGATACCTTCTCATATCTCTTCTCTGTTCTTTGCAACATTTTCATTTGATTATTTTGTGTTGGTTTTTTTAGTTTGCTTTTTAAAATAAACTTTTTTTAATACCTTTTTTTTTATATCACATCACCATAATTTCCTTTAGTACCTCTCCTGTTCTCCCTCTAGGAGAGCCATCCTTATAACGTACTATTTTTTAAAGACAAAAGACATTTTTAAAGACATTGCTGATCAAATATATTGAAAACACCTGAAAATAAGTGCAGTGTATAATACTTTTGGACTTCCTGCTTCTGTAAAGGGGTAGATTTGGGTAATTTTCATATTTCTTTATTCAAATCTTGCTTGTTTTTTATGACTACAACATTTATTTTTGATTTTTTTGTTCTTTCCATTGCTGTAGTTATTGTGTATATTGCTTTTTTGGTTCTGCTTACTTCAGTCTGTATCACTTTACGTAAATCTTTCCATTTGTCCTCAGTTTTCATTATATTTGTTCTAATAGCATGTTAAAATTCCATTACATTTGTGTACCACAGTTTAGCCATTCTCCAGTTGATGAGCATCTATTGTTTCCAGTTCTTTGTTGCCACAAAAACTGTTGTTATGCATACTTTGGTGTTTGTGGGGACTTTATTTTTGTGAAAGAAGTCCTTTATTTGTAAATATTACCCCTTCTAAAACCACTTTTGTCACTGTTTTCTGACATCAAACCTAAATGAGGAAACTGAGATTCAGAGAGGTTGACTGCTTTGGCCATGATAACACTCAAATCACTTAGGGTCATAGATGGGATGTGAATCCATATATCCCTCAGACTCTGCCATGACACACTGCTTCTACCATAAATCCATATCCAAGTTAGGACCTAAAATCGCCATAAGTGAGGGGGGAGCCTAGGAGGTGATCAGAACATTCACATAGATCCCTCCTTTTTGTTTGTGGGCTAAACCCTGCACTTTCTTCCTGTGGCATATTCTGTTGACAAAAATATTATGAATAAGAAAGATTTGCAGAAGACTTTACATACTTATCTCATTTGTGCCATTGTTTTCAGTTGAAATAATGCTACCATGTCTGTATGAGGACATACAAATTTCTTTCTTAGTGGGGAAGGATCAGGGAAAAGGTGGACTATTTTGATAAGCAGATGCAGAATCATATCACAAACCTAAGAACCAGATGAGAAGAGTAGATTACATCAGAAAGAGAAATGAGAAGAGTTAAAGATGAGAGTGAGGTGTGGGTTGGGTGGAAGAGCAGATCTAAGCTGAATTAGATGCATACTTTACTGTTAATCAGCCCTGCTGTTACGATGAAACGAGAAGTGGATTTAGAGATGAAGGGATTTGGGCAAGTATTTTAACTTCACTGTGCCTCATTTTTCTTATCAGTAAAATGAAGAAGTTGGACTAGATGGACTAATTCTAAAGGTATGATCTTTATATTCTCAAATTCATTTCCAAATTTTGATATTAATTAACCAATATATGAAACTTATTTAAGTTGCTTTTGCTGGTAGATGGAAAGAAATGAGAACAGGAATCTAAGGTTCTACTGCTTAGAGTTCCAAGTTGGATAGTGAGATGTTTTTCATAAAAACTACGTTATGTATTAAATTAGGTTCTGTAACACGAGTAGTACAGTATTATGATTACTGTAGATTGTGAACACGATGGACAATTCTGAAAATTTAATAACCATGTATAACATTGTTTCAATAGGAAAATATGTTCCAACTTCCCAATAACCAATGAACTCATGAATGAACTTTTAGAATATATCTCGAAATAGGAGTCTATGGAATAGTATTAGTTTTTCTGTTACTTTTATTATCTCACTTTTTTAAAAAGGTAAACATAGTAATTGCTTATAAAAAGTAAAAAAAAGACTACAAGAGGGGTTTAATAGAATTCTATGATCCTTGACCCAGCAATGCCAGTACTATGTCTACACCCTAAAGTGATCAAAGAATGTGGAAAAGGATCTGGTAAATAAACAAAAATATGTATAGCACTTCTTTTAGCGCTGGCAAAGAATTAGAAACTGAAGGTATGTCCATCTATTGAGGAATGATGGAACAAGTTATATCATATGAATGTAATAGAAAATGATTATGGTGTAAAAATGACAGAGACAATTTCAGAGAGTAATGCTAAATCTTATGTGACCTGATACAGAATGAAGTGACTAGAACCAGAACAATTTATATAATAACAACAGTATTGTAAAAACAAACAACTTTTTGAAAGATTTAGGAACTCTGATCACTGCAATGATTAACTTTGATTTCAGAGGATTCCTGATAAAACGAACACCTGAAAGGTGAGATAGGAGTTAGAGAGCATATTGAGCCATATAATTTTTTTGGACATGGACAATTCGAGAATTTGTTTTGATTGAATACATATTTGTTCTTTTAAAATTCAGTTTTATACTCAGTTTGGAATTCTCTCTCACCTTTCCCCCTTCCCTAAGCAAGAAAAAGAAAGCTCGTTACAAATATATATATATATGTTTACTACTAGGATTTTTTTTTAACAGTGGGATGATGGGAGAAACAGAAAATATTTCTGCCAGTTCAAAAAAATTAATAAAAAAAGGCAAAATGATTGTACTGCTTTATAGCTCTGCCAGAAGTTTGCTAGCGTCCTTTTTCAGAACCCTGCCATCTTCGACTATTCTCATTTTTTATCATCTTCGTAAATTTGTTGGGTTTGAGATCAGACCTTAAGGTTGTTTTGATTCGCATTTTTCTTGTTATTAGTGATTTGCAACATTCTTTCATATAGTTGTTAATAGTTTGTAGTTTTTCTTTTGAGAACCGTTTCTACATGTCTTTTGTCGTGGAACATTCTTCATCCTCATCCCTCCCTCTTAGCTACCCTGGTTTTCTCCTAGTGTTAGCGTTTCCTACCTTCTGTAAGAAACCTTTTTTGGTCCTCTTGACTTTCAGTGCTTTCCCTCTGGTACTAGTCTTAGTTTATCCTGTTTCTCTGTTGTTTGTACAGAGTTCTGTGCATATTGACTCCCTCATTGAACTTTGTTTCTTGCCTCTTCTTTGTATCCTTAGCGTTTAGCACTGGTTTTGGAACTTGGTAGTATTGTCATTTTTATTTTACTGACATTGGCCAGCCATAAGCATTGAATATTCAGTACTAGCAGGGAATCTACCCAGAGTGAAGATCTTTTGCTGGCTTCCTAATTCCACCCAAATCTTAGATTCAAATCTAAGTTTTCCTCATGATCAGCCACTCATATTTTCCTGATAAGGTAAAAAAAAAGTCCATCTTTATGTCAGTTATATCCATCCATCCTTATTTAGTTTCCTCTAGTCTCTGAACAGTTGTTTGATTTACTGTTTTGTCAGTTTTAAACTTTGAAACTCTGAAAACAGTCACATGCTGATACATGTGATATCCTTCAGCTTCTATTATTTCTTAGTTCTCAAATAGTGTCACATTCATCTCAGTACAGTCCTCTCTCAGGTTCTTTTCAATATGTCTTGTCTTGACATTTTATAGGAACTCTGTTGCTTAAAAAAGTAGTAATAGTAGTAGCAGCAGCAGCAGCAACGGTAGCTGACATTAATATAGTTCCTTAGTGCCAGGCATTATGTTAAGTATTTTGTAAATTTTATTTCATTTGATCCTCACAACAACCCGTTAGTAGTTAGTATTATTATTATTATTCCCTTTTATAGTTGAAGAGATTGAGGCAGACAGATTAAGTAACTTACCCAGATCACATAGCTAATAAGTATCTCCAGTTGCATTTGAACTCATACCTTTCTGAATCCAAGAATAGCATGGATTTTATCAGTTGTTTTTTAAATACATAAAAGATTTTGTTCCATCCATATTAACATCCAAACTGTTCATGTACAAAAAGGATAGAACCTTATATCCTTCACAAGTTCATTTCATCTTTTTTTCTTCACAAAAACAGTTATTTTTATGCCCCTCTTATCAGTCAGACTGCTCATATATGAAAGGGGAAATACCTTACCCATGTAAATCTCAAAGATTCATAGGATCATAGATTTAAAACTAAAAAGGACAGTAAAGAGCATTTGAGGCCAGCCATCTGTAATGTTTACAGCAGCTATGAATATGCCAGCACACTTCTGAATCGCAAAGTATAACAAACTCTACACATGGGAGACAGAACCAGAACATTTATCCAAACACCAGAAAGCTGAACCCATCATAGCAACAAAGAAATCCCTCATAATAACCAAGAAGTGTACACATTATCAGGCCTTCCCACAAACAAACACTCACCATCCTAGCTGCCTGCTTCCCCTGTCCTTCCCACCTTTGACTAGCCTGACCAACTTCCTCTCAGCTCTGCTCCAGCTCCACCCCTTCCTGTTCTACCCTTTCAGCAAGCTCCTCTCAGCACATGTGACTTAGGCTTCATGTGATTTAAGCAGGTCACATGGGCCCATTAATGGATGGGAAATGTCTTCAAATTAAGCAAAAAAATACATTAACAATATGCCATCTCATTTTACAGATGAGGAAACTAAAACTGAGAGTAGGCTGTCAATGATTATGCATTTAAGCAGTGCCTGAGGCAGGATTTGAACTTACGTCTTCTTAACTCCCAAGTCTATCCATTGTGCACTACCTTTTGCAGTATAATAATTAAAATTCATCAAATTTCCTGTGTCAACTTTCTGGAAAACACACGTTTTACTTGTATAAACTGGGTAAAAGTATATCTCTCCTTCACACTGGCCTCCCCTCCCCTATTGAATCTGGTAGTAGTATGGCTAAGGACAGAACTCAATGTGTGATGCAGTGTTCCATCTTGATAGGATAAACCTATTCTTCTGTCATCTTGGGTAGGAATGGGATGAAGACTGTTCAAGGTCTGCGTATATATAGATTGATTTTGTTTTTTGGCTTTCATGTTTAAGAAAGTTGCCTGATAATCTCATTTAGGATGAGGCATTGGGTACTGACGTAAAGTTACGGTGAAGGTATTGTAGTCTAGGTGAGAGATTTTTATGTGGTTTTTTGTGAAGCATTAGCCTGAAAGGTCTTAGTGTATTTACTCCTAATAAGTTGGTTATTCCTTATTAAATCTCTGACTTGCTTTTTTACCTGTAGTTTGGAGATTTGAGGCTGAACCTGAATTTATGTTTATGACTCACATGTAACACTTGATGTGTTTACGTTAAAAAGTGAGCCTTGGCGTCAGGCCTAATTTTTCTTTTGTTGTTAGTGAATTCTATTTTTTCCCCTAAAGATACTATTTGAATCGAGATAGTGGTGAAATCATTTTAATTTCAAATCTTTCTATCCTATTTTATTCCTGGGAATCTCTGATCATTGGGATTATTGCCAAATCCCCATGTTTATTTTCTTCTAGATATAACGGTTAAAAAAATAGTGTGTGTACAGGCTGAGGAATATCTTTTCTGAAGAAATATGGAAATATGGAAACCTGCTTCTATAGCTAGTTTTTTGAGAGTCTCCTTGAATGAAGCTGGTCAGATTTTAATTCCGGTATATATATTTGCAGTTGACATCACTCTTTTGTGGTCATTTGAGGTATAATACTGGTCAAACTTTATGTTCATTAAGGAAGGGTAGATATTTCCATAAAGTTTTACTTCTTTTAACCCATGACAAAGAGAATTTATGACTTTCAGTAATATCATCTTACTTTGTATATGGTCCTCCTTTTCTTGTGGTCTACCAGTTTCTTAAATTTCTTAGCTAGCTCAAGTGAAAGGCTGATATAAATTATGAGACATCAAAAGTCTCCATATTTAGTGACAAGAAGGTAAGATTGTACTCTCATTTTTCTCAACTGGTTGCCCTTTTGCAGGTTCACATGATGGAATGGAGTAATTGATTTGGTGATTGTATTATGGCTTTCACAATAATTTCTTTTTTCTCTTTTCTTACTTTTAGGTCATGGGATTTTAAACTCATGAAAATGGGCCTTAGATGATCTGATCCAATTCCTTCACTATACATGTGGGACATGTGAGACCCAGAAAGATAAAGTGACTTGTCCAAAGTCACCTGTAGAAATAGTGAAAATGAGTGGGATTTAATCTGGGTTTTCTGGCTCCAGCCTCATTTGCCTTTTTTGTTACTCTCTGATGGTTTTTGTTTTGTTTTGTGCAGGCTAATTAGCCCTATCTTACCTAGAATGGAAGTGCCGGAACTTCTCCTGGACTGGGTGCTTTGATCTTTTTTGTTTCAGATTTTTCTCCGTTTCTCCTGGTGTCCATCCTCTCCCTCATATTGATGGTAGATTTAGTGAGGGTGTCCAAAGTGGCTTAGGCCACTGAATCTTAGGACTCTCAGACTCAGAAGATTCTCTAGCCTTAGTATTATAGATTATGGTTGTGTACCATAAGACCCAGCTATTCTGCTTCTTATCAATGCTCACTGGATCTTGCTTCAGACAGTACTTCAACTTTGACAATGTCCCAGTTACCTACTGGTAATATTGTGGTGTAAGGGTTAGGAAACTAGAGTTCTTTAGCTCATTGTTCTTCATTTATTCAACAAATAAGCCCCTCTTTGGCATAATACGCTAAGACAACTAAAAAGATGAATATGATATGTAGTGAGTAGTTGGTTAGGCATCCTCCTATCTATTGAGTCCTTCAAGCAACAGTAGTGCCCATCTAAGGGGGTCCCTCCAACACCCAGTCCCAGGTTTGTACTCTGCGGGTTTGCACTTCTAAAACTGTACTTGATGATCCCTGAACTTTATTTTAGTCTAGGGGCTTTTTTTGTCTCTCTCATGGACTGCTTTGGCAATCTGGTGAACTCTATTGAATCTTTCTCAGAACAATGTTTTTAAATGTGCAAAATAAAATACAGAAGATTGCAAAGGCATTTTTGCTAGGTGACCTGTTCTGTTGGGTGTCATTAAAATGAACCAGTTATGCTTGATTTTGCTCTTAACAGTCTCCAACTTTGGACTCAACTGTGATATATTTTCAGAAATAACTAGAATTTATACCCTAGAATCAGCAGATACCCTCTCTCCCAATTTTGCTTCTTTGGATTCTCAGCTCTGAGGCTTGTCTTCCCTAGTGTAGGAGAATCTTGACCCTATGTGCCAAACTCTTTTCTCAAAGACTGTTCAATTCAATGCCATTGGACTTTTTTTGTTATATTGAATGCTTCTGTTTCTATTGTAAAATAACCTATTACAGATTGTAGGGGGTGGAGGTGGGGTGTGTGTGGAGAAATAGAGGTGAGGGAAATCTCTTCTGCTGCTTGCTGCACTCTCTAATAAGTGCTGGGGAAAAAGGTAGAGTAAACCCTAATTGAGTTATTTCTCCATAGCTGATTCTTTTCTAACTGTGCACCTTGATTCCTTTGCATTTAACCTTTCTTTAAGACTGTTTCCTTCTGATAGCTAGACTCTTGCCTCCATCTTTCCTCAGCTGAGTATCTTGGACTTTCATATGCAAATGCACCAGTCAAGATTGGAAACATGCTTAAAAAACTGGCAGTTTGAAGTATGAACGGAGTGAACCTGAACCTCTACATGCTTTTATCTCTTACATACTGTAATTTCAACAAGTGGAATGGGGGGAATTTGATAAGGGGCTCCCCCCTCAAGTACAGGTAGAAATGTTGTCCAATTTTCTGAATACAAAATTGGAATATACAGTCTCACTGAGGATTTTTGACCATCAACAAACTAGTTTATTGATAAATGACCCTACTCAAATGTTCCTTTGAGGAAAGGAGTACTCCCAAGGATATGTGATTGGACTTATGCAATTTAACATTTTTACAATGATTTAGATAAAGGCATAAATATTATATATATTAAGTGACAGAACTGGGAGAGTTTGCAAATATAAATGAGAGCTTGACTCTCAGAATCTGGCAGACTAGAATGTTAGACCAAATCTAATAACATGAATCTTTGTAGCAGAATCTTACCATTACCTGTAAGTGTTCCACTTGTTTAATTAGAAACTGAAATTCCTATATCATACTATAATGTAACTTATCATTCCTTCTCTCCTTCAGCTTCAGCCTTCCAAAACTTATTCTTCTTCCTTATTATAACCTCTGATTCCTCTCTCGGTACTTTGTCATACTGGTGGGTGCGGACTCAGGGAACCATATGTTGAGATCAGGGAACCATAATGTTGAGATTTGGGGTGCTTGGGACCCAAAAACACTGACATTGACTGCCCAAATGAATTCAGTCCAAGCCTTCTTTTAGCCAAAGAAAAGCAGTTTTTTAAAGATATGCCATATTGAGTTGACTCTTAAGGAGCCTAAGCAGTTGTGACGGATGCATTGACAAGCTGGCCAGATAGAATCTCAGCTAGACAGAATCAGAGCTAGATTGAATCTGAGCACCTTCATGGCGACAAGAAAGATCTCATATATAGAAAGACTGGGGCGGGGGATGAAAGGGAGGTCTGGGGAGGTGGTCTGGTAGTCTGGGGTGTTGGGAGGAGAGGTTTTAGAGAGGGTCTTGATGGGGCTGTGGTAACTAGAGATCAGAATCTAGAAAGGGGGATTATGATGCATTCAAGGGTGGGAAACAGCTGGAGGCAATTTGAAGGTAACAGACCATGCTGGGATGGGCTAGGTTAAGCTGAGCAGATTTGACCATGAGAAGCCAGATTAAGTGGGAAGATTCAAGGAGAGTTCAAGGGAGTTCCCAGAGTCTGTATCCCATCAAAGCTCTGCCTTGATTTCACTTTGTTCCCCTTTTGTTCTGACCCTTTTGTTAGCTATTTTGGATCTACATTTGGCTCTTGAATCCCTTACCTCCCTGTCCTTTTGCTATTCACCCCTGAATTATTCCCATTATGTGTCTCCTCTCCTCCTATTTATATGCTGTTGAACATTGCTAGAGGAAGTCACTAAACCATGTTGACTGGATACATTATATAGTCAAGTTTTTCAACCTTGCAGCAGGACATTCTGTTCTTTCTAAATTGGTTCCTTATATCACTTTCCACAAGAACTATTCCAAAACTTCTTTTCCCTCTTCAGTTGCCTCCACCCTTAAATGAGAAAATTCAGGCCATTTGAAATAAGCACACTTTTTTCCCCCTTTCTTATCTCAAAATCCATTCATATCATTCCTTAGCTCACTTTTCCCCAAGTCTCTGGAAAATGGGATGGTCCTTCTTGTCAAGGCCAGACTCTTTGCTTGTACTTGATCCTATCCTCTATTGTCTTCTACAGCGGATTGTGACCTCAGTCTTCCCCCGTTTCTGTCAAATCTTCAACCTCTTCCTGTATGTGGGTTCCTTCCCCCTTGAATTCTTAAAAGCTAGACCCTGCCATTTCTTTAAGCTATTTTCCTCTATCTCTCCTCCCTTTCACAGTCAAATTCCTTGAAAAAGCTGTCTCCAAAATGTTTAAAGGAAAGGGTGTGGAGAAACCTGGGAAGACATATTTGAACTGATACAGAGAGAATTGAGTACAGCCAGGAGAATAATTTATGTAATAACAACCTTGTAAAGGAAAACAACTAAAAAAAAAAACAACTAAAAAAAAGACTTAAAAGCTTTGATCAATGAAATAACCAATCGTATCTCCAGAGTACCAGTGAAGAAGATCCTGCCAGTCTTTCAATAGAGGTGATTGATGCAAGATGCAAAATGAAGCATATATTTTTGGATGTGGTCAATGTGGGAATTTGTTTTGCTTGACTGTGAATATTTATTTAAAGAGACTTTTTTTTTTCTAATTTTGTGGAGAGATGGGAAAGAAATATGGCTAAGGGTTTCCCTATCTCCCTCTCCTTAAAATACCCTAAACAAAAAAAGAGAAGAACTTAAAAGTTCAGAAGGGGTTATAGATAAACAGGAGAGCTTTGAAATACATGTTTAATTTATTTTATACTTAAAAAGAAAAACAGGCTCTATAATGGAGATTCACATTTTCATGTACAATCCTCTTTCTGCTTGTCAATATATATGGAAATGCCATTTTACTTAGGTTCAAAATTAAAAAAAAGTTAATTTGTTACTGTTTTCAGCTTCCTCTCCTTTTATTCTTTACTCCTTTGAGTTCTGGCTTCTGACCATATGACTCAATTGAAATTACTTTCTCCAAAGTTATCAGTAATCTCTTAATTGCCAAATCTGCTGATCTTTTCTCAGTTTTCATCCTTTTTAACTTACCTGCTGTTTTTTTTCCCCTCTGCCCCTAACATATGACCTTCATTTTCTGTCTCGCTTATCTTTGATCCCTTATGGCCTTTCTTTTGTTCTCTAGTTTGTTTTGTTTTGTTTTTGGTGAGAGGGGAGAGATGGAGGATGGGGAACCATAACACTAGTCCTCTCACTCCTCCCCCCAAAATTGAAAAAGAAAGAAAAATGAAAAGACGTCTTAAATATGCATAGTCAAACCAAAGAAATTCCTGTATTGGTTCTGTCCAAAATGTGTGCCTCCTTTTGCATCTTGAATCCGTCACTTCTGTTGAGAGGCTGGCAGCATCTTCTTCATTGGTACTCTGAAGATGTGATTATTTCATTTCCACACCTTTGCATTGGCTATCCCTCATGTTTGGAATGTATTTCTTCTGCTTTTCTGCCACAGTGAATCTCCCTGTTACTAGGGAGATACTACATATCAAGATATGTAACTCAAGCAGAGCCTTCCACATGACACCTATCCTAAGTACCCCAAATGGTAGAACCCTTTCTTCCAAACTACCTTCTGTTTAATTACATTATGTTTATCTGTATCCTCTTTATGCTTATTCTGTAAAAACTTATCTGTGGGCTTCCTTTTTTCAAGGTAGTACCTGTTGATTGATAAGGATAAATTTATAATCATATCAGAATTTAAAAAATCAACTGAATGGTTCTTGTTGAGGGAGAGTTTGAAGGTGAAGTTAGGGAATGAGGAATAGTCTGACTCCCGTATCACAACCAGGGAGTCAAGAGGTATTGGTGAATGTGTAATTAGAACTGGAAAGTGAGGCCTTCAAGAATGTCATGTTATCAGGAGTGAGCCAAATTTCATTGAGTGTAAGAAGAGGAAGGGAGTGAGAAAGAAAAAAATTTAGGATGAGAATAAGTCATGAGATGCAAATTCATGAAGCATTTCATATTTTTGCAAATAGGCAGTTCTCAAGGGAAGAAATTCAGATTTGGTACAGCCATGTGAAAAAATATCCCAAAACACTAGTTATTAGAGAAATGTATTAAAGCAATTCTGAGGTTCCACCTTACACCTATTAGACTGGCAAAGTTGACAAAAAAGAAAAAAGATAAATGTTGGAGGGGCTACAGAGAAACAGGTACTCTGATGCACTATTGATAGACCTGTGAATTCTACTTGCTACTAAATTTTACTTGCCTTTTGATGCAGCTATACCACTGGTAGACCTCTTCTCCAGAGAGATCAAAGAAAGGAAAGTGTTCTATCTCTGCAGGAATATTTGTTACAACTCTTCTTGTGGTGGTAAAAAAACTGGAAACTAAGAAGATGCCCATCAGTTTGGAAATGGCTAAACACATTTTTGAATATGATTATGATAGAATACAAGATAATTTCAAATGAATGGAAAATAAATGATTAACATCTTGTATGAAGTGATACAATGAACTGAGCAGAAATAGAAGTATACTTTGTACAGTCAGTATTGTAACAATGAAGAATTTTGAACATTTATACACTGATGAGTGAAATGAGCAGAAAGAGGAGAACAATTTATGCAATGATAACAGAACTATGAAGACAAAGCACTTTGAGAGCTGGGAGGACCCTGAGCAAGGCATGCACCAGATATAACTCCAGAGATGGATGATGAACATCCTGTCTACCTCCTGAGAGAAATGGTATAAACATGGCCAATGAGAGATTTTGTTTACCTAACTATGTATATTTATAAATTATCTTCTTTTTTCTTTTCCAAACGGGGTTGGGCAGGGGTAGAATGGGATGGAGAAACATAGATTTCTGTTAATTAAAAATGTTAATTTAAAAAAGATGAAAGCAGATTTGTTATCTTTGGAGTAGGCATTCCATAAGAGCAGTGTGGGAAGGGGATGGATAAATTTTAAGTGGAACTAGCTGGGGAGATTTGAGGTGGATTGGAATAAAGGACAGGTCAGTGGGAGATGAGAGATGGGGCTTATACACAAGAATAGTTGGGGTTTCAGAATCACTGGGAGAGGAAGAGTATGACAGTGTGAGAGAATGCTAACCAAGACCTAGAAGCAAAAACAGGAGACTTAGGCTGGGGGGCAGGGTGGATCAAGAGGTGAAACCTTACTCCTTGGGAAGTGCTAGAGGGAAATGCAGAGACTGAGGGTGCAAGGCCAACTGGATCGGGGAGAAACAGTACTCTTTGGGTAGTTGCAGAGGCAAAGGGATGGATGAGAAAGAGGATAGACTTGAGTCAGGAAGACAGTAAAGAGGATGAGAAATGAGGATCCAAACAAATGTAGATGCAGTGGGAATTGAAAAGAATGGGTGACTTTGAAAGACATTGCCACATAAAAATCAATTGGTGTTGATTTCTGATTTGCTGTGAAGAAGAGGGAATAATTAAAGATGACTCTATGGGGAAGTTAAGGGAAGGGGCAGATTTTGGAGAGCAGATGAGTTCTACTTTTTACATATTGAGCTTGAAGTGCTGACAAAGGCATTCAGGTGGAACTCTCTAGCTAGCAGTTGGAAATATGGGACCAGAGCTCTGGGGAGTAGTTCTTTTGTTTCCTGATACTAGAGCTACCAGCTGTCCTTGGAACTGTGCACTTGGTGCTGAATAATGTATATGTTTTGTGCTGGTGAAGTAAGAGAGGCAATGATCTCTGCTTTAGTCTTACTGACAAGGATTTGTATCACTTAAAAATGAAGTAGCATTTAATAATCATTGAAAAGTTTGGTAGGAGAAAAAGACTTTTAGAGAATATTTTAGAATTCATGGGTTTGAGAAATGAAAGAGAGAAAGAGAGACAGACAGACAGACAGATAGACAGACAGAGAGTGTAGTTCAGGGCTCGTGGGCAGCATTAAAGGAGGAAACCAGAGAAGGAAAAGGAAACCAAGAAAGTAGGCTTGTCACATGCCAGGGCAGACCAGAGCAAGAAAAGCAAGGAGTAATATGAGGGATGGAATCAAGAACCAGGACAGAATTAGTGTTGAGTCTAGTTGAGAACTTGAAAGAGAATAATACAAAGTTGGATATGAGGTTGGAAAAATGTACTTTTTAGCTGAGGTGGTATGAAAACAGTTTGCTTGTTATTTGGGTCCCTACTAGTTCCTGACTTGACAGATTTAAATATAGTTCATCATCCATAGCAAGTTCTGGGAGTATCTCTTTCCAATTTCTATGTCTTGCAAAAAAATCTCTGACTTAGTGCTTTTACCAAATAAAATCCTGATTGGTTGTGATGGCACATGCCTGTAATCGTTCTTCTGGGGAACTGAGGTTAGTGAATCACTCGTGGTCAGGAGTTCTGAGCTGTAGCAGGACCAAAGCTGATGGGTGTCCATACTAAAGCTGGCACCAGTATGGACTGGTGGAGGGGTGGAGGTGGATGACCACGAGGCAGCCTAAGGAGGAATGAAGTAGCTCAGCCTGGAAACAGAGCAGATCAAAGCTTCACTGCTGATTAGCAGTGTGATCTGGCACATGAATGGCTGCTGCATTTCCAGTCTAGGTGAGATAAGGAGATGCAGTATTTGTCTCCCCTCTCCTACCCCCCCAACTCAATCCCACATAAGTAGCTGGCTGATTTTCCTCTCTAAGTAATCACTCAGCTTTTGTACAGTCACTCAGGTTAATGGGCATTGACTATGGGAAAATTATTTACACAACACAAAGAATAACATAGTTTATACCCAATTTCATAGATTATGAAGATGAGTCTGCCACCTTTGGTTCCCCCCCTTATTTATTCATTCATTCATTCATTCATTCATTTATTTATTTATTTATTTATTTAACTTTTAACATTCATTTTCACAAAATTTTGGGTTCCAAATTTTCTCCCCTTTTGTCCCTTCCCCTCACCCCAAAACACTGAGCATTCTAATTGCCCCTATCACCAATCTGCTCTCTCTTCTATCATCCCTCTCTGCCCTTGTCTCCATCTTCTCTTTTGTCCTGTAGGACCAAATAACTTTCTATACCCCTTTACCTGTATTTCTTATTTCCTAGTGGCAAGAACAGTACTTGACAGTTGTTCCTAAAACTTTGAGTTCCAACTTCTCTTCCTCCCTCCCTCCCCACCCTTTCCCTTTAGAAGGCAAGCAGTTCAATATAGGCCAAATCTGTGTAGTTTTGCAAATGACTTCCATAATAGTCGTGTTGTATAAGACTTAACTATATTTCCCTCCATCCTATCCTGCCCCCATTACTTCTATTCTCTCTTTTGATCCTGTCCCTCCCCATGAGTGTTGACCTCAAATTGCTCCCTCCTCCCCATGCCCTCCCTTCCATCAATCCCCCCACCCTGCTTATCCCCTTATCCCCCACTTTCCTGTATTGTAAGATAGGTTTTCATACCAAAATGAGTGTGCATTTTATTCCTTCCTTTAGTGGAATGTGATGAGAGTAAACCTCATGTTTTTCTCTCACCTCCCCTCTTTTTCCCTCCACTAAAAAGTCTTTTGCTTGCCTCTTTTATGAGAGATGATTTACCCCATTCCATTTCTCCCTTTCTCCTCCCAATATATTTCTCTCTCACTGCTTGATTTCATTTTTTTAAGATATGATCCCATCCTCTTCAATTCACTCTGTGTACTCTGTCTCTATGTGTGTGTGTGTGCATGTGCATGTGCATGTGTGTGTGTAATCCCACCCACTACCCAGATACTGAATAGTTTCAAGAGTTACAAATATTGTCTTTCCATGTAGGAATGTAAACAGTTCAACTTTAGTAAGTCCCTTATGACTTCTCTTTGCTGTTTACCTTTTCATGTTTCTCTTCATTCTTGTGTTTGAAAGTCAAATTTTCTTTTCAGCTCTGGTCTTTTCATCAAGAATGCCTGAAAGTCCTCTATTTCATTGAAAGACCAATTTTTCCCCTGAAGTATTCTACTCAGTTTTGTTGGGTAGGTGATTCTTGGTTTTAGTCCTAGTTCCTTTGACTTCTGGAATATCCTATTCCATGCCCTTTGATCCCTTAATGTAGAAGCTGCTAGATCTTGTGTTACCCTGATTGTATTTCCACAATACTTGAATTGTTTCTTTCTAGCTGCTTGCAATATTTTCTCCTTGACCTGGGAACTCTGGAATTTGGCTGCAATGTTCCTAGGAGTTTCTCTTTTTGGATCTCTTTCAGGCAGTGATCTGTGGATTCCTTGAATACTTATTTTGCCCTCTGGTTCTAGAATCTCAGGGCAGTTTTCCTTGATAATTTCATGAAAGATGATGTCTAGGCTCTTTTTTTGATCATGGTTTTCAGGTAGGCCCATAATTTTTAAATTGTCTCTCCTGGATCTATTTTCCAGGTCAGTTGTTTTTCCAATGAGATATTTCACATTATCTTCCATTTTTTCATTCTTTTGGTTTTGTTTTGTGATTTCTTGGTGTCTCATAAAGTCATTAGCCTCCATCTGTTCCATTCTACTTTTGAAAGAACTATTTTCTTCAATGAGCTTTTGAATCTCCTTTTCCATTTGGCTAATTCTGCTTTTGAAAGCATTCTTCTCCTTATTGGCTTTTTGAACCTCTTTTGCCAATTGAGTTAGCCTATTTTTCAGGGTGTTATTTTCTTCAGCATTTTTTTGGGTCTCCTTTAGCAGGGTGCTGACCTGCTGTTCATGCTTTGACTGCTTGTCTCTCTCTCATTTCTCTTCCCAGCTTTTCCTCCACCTCTCTAACTTGATTTTCAAAATCCTTTTTGAGCTCTTCCATGCTCTGAGCCCATTGAGTGGGATGGGATACAGAGGCCTTGACTTCTGTGTCTTTCCCTGATGGTAAGCATTGTTCTTCCTCATCAGAAAGGAAGGGAGGAAATACCTGTTCACCAAGAAAGTAACCTTCTATAGTCTTATTTTTTTTCCCTTTTCTGGACATTTTCCCAGCCAGTGACTTGACTTCTGAATATTCTCTTCACACCCACTTCGACTCCAGATTTGCCCAGCCAGTGCTTGGGGTCTGAGATTCAAATGTTGCTTCCCAGCCTCAGGGCTTTGGGGGGGTTTAGGGCTGCTATTCAGTGTGAGATTAAGTTCAGGTGGTCAGGTGGGCACAGGGCTGCCTCACGGGCTCAGTTGCAGAGACCTTCAACAATGGATCTTAGGTCCTGCCTGCTTTGGGATCCCAGGTCTGCTCCTGCCTCCACTGCTGCCTCCCGAGGGGGCCTGAGTTATGGGGGCACCCCACTCCCCTCTCGGCAAACTGAGAAGACCCTCTCACCAACCTTTGGGGTCCGTGGGTGGAGGGACCTGAGTGGCTGCTGGAGATTCTGTCCCTGAAGCCTGCTTGGACCTGCTCCTCTTGGTGCCACGCAGCCAAGGCAGGGCTGGGCTCGGCTCCGGGTCCGCAGCGGGAAGGACCTTTGGTGTCTGTTTTCAGGGCTCTCTGGAACAGAAATCTCCTCTGCTCTGTTGTTCTGTGGCTTCTGCTGCTCCAGAATTTGTTGGGAGTTCTTTTTTACAGATATTTTATGGGCTGTGGGTTTGGAGCTAGTGTATGTGAATCTTTCTACTCCGCCATCTTGGCTCCGCCCCTGCCACCTTTCTTATATGTGAAAAACTGTGATGCTCCTGAGTCTGCTTTCCTTCTCCAGAACTATACAGTTCACTTAACTGACTCATAGCACCTTTTAAGTGACAGGTGCGTGTATATGTTCTCTGCTGTATTGGTAAAGGTGTAATCTCCTGCGAAGGCTTTGTACCTCATCTCAGTAGACGTGGCTCTCTGCTTGCTCTCTCTGCATATTCTCCTTGTCATGTTGTTCTCTTTGAGGCTCCATCTTCTTGGCCCCTTTCTCTTCTTCACACTTTTATCTCCCTGTGTACTTATTTAGTGCATGTGGAAGCCTGCGGGTGATGTATTTTCTTCTTCTAATGTCTCCAGTTCTGATGGCTCAGGTTTTCATTTATATATATTGAAGCATTGATGGAAGAAAATGCTTCTCTATGTGCCTGATACCTTTCCTCTTTAGCTGAAGTTTGCATTCTCTCCAAATTATTCTGGGGTGCTCTCTTGGCCCCGCCCCCCCAACAATATGTTTCACTAAACAGCAGTTTACATGAGTGAATATCTTCATGTACTACTCTCCTGGCATCTTATGACAGCCTGGTCAGTGTGTTAGAAACAGGCTTGATGCTAAAAGGTATCAAGGAAAATTTATTACAGCTGAATTCAGAGTAATTGAACACCTTGGCCAAAGGCAGGCTTAATCCCTCCTTAGGAAGGAAGAGCACTGGGTACAGAAGCGAGATGAGCTGTATACCGTTAGTTCAAGACAGATCCTCCCACCAGGAGACGGATTAGTCTGTTCTCCATTAGGTCAGCACCTTCTCTACATGCCTACTATGTGTCTCCTTGATATGTTCCCCCCAGCATATGAATTGTGCCTAATTTTGTGTTTTTCCCCCCCGGGTGGTTATAAAGCAAGAGCTAAGAAGAAAAGCTTTGTCCCATTTATTCCTGATGATATTCCCAGACTGGTTCAGGCCGGTTCCAGGCCTAGACCTCCTTATCAAAAATGTTGTAGCTTTCTGAAGGCCACTGTCTATCTCCTGGTTAGTTGAGCCTACCTATAGTCTGCTAGCTTTCTTATTATTTGACTTATTCTCAGTGACTTCAGTGACTAGCAACTGTTTGTTGTCTCTCACAAGTGACCATGTAGTCCAGGTACTTGGACTTTGTCGTGATGCTATATTGATGGATCTGTTATCTTATTAATTTGTTCATTCTCTCATACAGTACTGACCACAACTCATCATTCGCTTATCTTCTTTGGTTATTATCCATGTTCTCTTGTAAATCTGCCTAATGTTTGGTAGTTCCTGAAGCTATGTTGATTTTTTTGCATCAGTAGCAATGAAGTATGTAAGCTGTTCATTGGATATTCTTTCCTCTTAGTACATGATTAGTTTACCATGGAATAATTCATTATTTTAGCTATTATTTTATATTTTCATTTAGGGTCTTATTAAAGATTTTAATGTTCATAAAAATATTTGCATTCTTATAATTCATAGAACTATAAAGTGGAAGGGACCTGAAATATCATCTACTTTGATCCTTTCATTTTATAGATAAGGAAGCTTGAGTCCAGAGAAGTGAAATGCCTCGCTGAAGGTCACACAACTACATCAAAGCCTGAACCTAAGGGTTTTGACTTGAAGCACTATGCTCATCTTAACTTACCATGAATCCGTGGAAGTAAAGCTTTAGTTTTTCTAAAGGTAAAGCAGTGTAGTTTATTAGTATTGAGTTCTGACCACACTTAGCTCTTTAAATAGTATTGTCATTTCAGACATCTAGAATTGTTGTAGAATATTCTTGGCAAATAAGCTTTCTGGATGTTTGATAATTGACTATTGAATGTGAAAGTGTTTAAGAGTTATTGATATGCATATTTGTAAAATGTTCTCTTATTTCTTACCCTAGTAAACCAATTATACTGATCAGGGCTTAATCTTTTTGTGATAACTTAGGTCATCATTAGTAGCATAAATTATTTTAATGTTTTAATACATTAGTGCTGTGAAGGACTGTGGGTAAATATATTGTATGCATATGTACATACATATGTTACCTGCATACATATACATTTTTTTGAGTATCACATCCACTTTATACTTCAGTACTTCCAACAAACATAGCAAAGTGCAGATTTCACAAGGGAGAAGTAAAGTTTGGTTACTAAATTGTAACTCTGTTATAAAGTGAGAATGAGAAACATTTTTGCTATGATGAGAGGTAGGGCGTACACATATGTGGCCCCCAGCTATTGCAGACTAAGAAGTATAATTCACCATACTGGTTATTTTTTCTCTCCTTTGGCCTTCGGGTATGATAATGCCCCAAGGCTGTGTCCTGGTCTAGTGTCTTTGTCCCTGTCTCTGTTTCTTTCTCTTCAATTCAGCATCATCAGTTCCCTTTTGGGAATTTTGAACTTGATGTCCTGTATTTATAATGTCCTGTATTTATGTCTCAAACTCACCATGTCTCACACGTAACTAATACCCTCTCCTTTTCCCTCCACAAATCTTGCCTTTTTTTACTTTGTTTCCTCAAAAGTACCACAATCCTTCTATTTACTCCTGTGTGTTAATCTCATTCTCTGTACCTCATTCTCAATCAGTTGCCAAATTCTTGTCATTCTTTTGCTACAGAATCCATCACATCTATTTCCTATTCCATCCTGTGGTCGCTACTGTAGTCCAGCCCTTATTATCTGTGAAATAAATTACTCTTGGGTCTCTCCCACTAATTTCTTCCCTTTTGAATTAATTCTCCTTAGTAGTTACCAAAATGACATCTCTTAGTCTATCTTATTTCCTTGCTCAAGTAGTTCTTAGAGGTTTCCTGTGGCTCCTTGGATCAAATGCAAACTCTTCTTTTTGGCACTGAAAAAGCTCCTCACAACCTGACTTCAACCTGCCTTCCCAGATTGATTCTGATTACTCTCCTTCACATGCACTGAAATCTAAGGAAATTGACCTTGATGTTTCTGCCTCAGCATTCTGTCTACTGTCCTTGTATCTGTTCAAATTATCCCACATGCACTCCTTTACCTGTGTCACTTAGAGTCCCTTGCTTCAGATATCAGTTTAACCTGAGTTCTTTCATAATCTCCCCTGCCCTTACCTTTCTCATTCCTGAAATTACCTCATATTCATTTCTTGTATATACTTGTAAATGTTTTCCTTGGGCAGGCACTGTATCACTTTGACTACTTCATTCAGTGCCTTACTCATAAGAAGTTCTTTATTTAATTTTTAAAAATAAGTTTTCATTGATATTTTCTGTCTTTTTTACCTCACCATAGTTATCCCAACTGTACCCTTTCCTCTTTCCCCTCCCAGAAGGTCATCTCAGATGACAAATAGTCTCTTTTTAGAAAGGAAAAAATCAGCACAGCCAGTCAGTACATTGAAAAAGTATAAAAATATATGTACTGCGTAGTACCTGTGGACCTCCTGCCTCCATGAAGGAGTATGTTAAGGTGTATCTTTTCCTATTTCTTCGTGTTAGTCCATTTTATCTTTATGACTTCGTTACCTTTAGTTTTAATTTTTTTGGTGCATAGTTTACATTGCTGTAGTTACTATGTGGATTGTTTCCTTAACTGCCTACATCATTCTGTGTAGATTTTGCCATGCATGTATTCATCACACACATCATTTCTTACATCACATTAATTCATTACATTCATGTTCTACAGTTTGTTTAGTGATTCCCCAATTGATGGGTGCCAACTTTGTTTTTTTGTAGTATCCTTAGATACCACAAAAAGTGTTGCATAAATATTTTGTAGTATATGAGGATTTTCTTTTTATTAATCACTTCCTTGGGGTCTAAGTCTGGTAATGGAGTCTTTAGTTCAAAGGATGTGGATATTTTAATCACTTTATTTTGCATAATTCCAAATTGCTTTCCAAAATGGTTATATGTATTTGTGTGTATATTCTTCCATAAACCTTTCAACATTGACTACTGGCATTTTTTGTCATTTTTTTGCCAGTTTTCAGGGAGTGAGATGAAACCTCAGGGTTGTTTTGATGTGTATTTCTCTTATGATTTTATGTTTATGTATGGATTATCTCTCTCCTTATCCTCATATAGAAAATTTTGAATGTACTTGTATATCCATTTGAGTAATTTACAATTTTTACATTTTGATTTTTGCATAATTATTTTAGTAACATAACAGAATATATTTTGAGTTTTTTGCAAAACTGGCTTCATCTTTGTTACCCCAAATGCCCATGAGATGGTGCTCGTCAGTTTCATTTTTTATAGTACTGGATGTTTTGCTAGCAATTTGTAAGCTATTTAATATTTTGTGGGAGAAACTTTAAAATAATTGAAAAAAATATTCCTTATCCTATTTGTTATCCTTGTTATATTGTAGCCTCTCTATGAGGGTGGAAGAGGAAGGATACTGAGAGAAATTTAGGTAATGTAAAAATCAGACATCAATAAAATTTTATTTCTAAAAAAAATGGAGAACTTAGTTTTTTCCTCTGTTTTTATCTTAAGTTCTTTAATTAGTATATGTTCTACTTATATCTGTTTTGAAACCTTGTTCAATCTTATCTATATCATAGTATTGAGAAAAAAATTAAACATTTCTTGCCTTATAAGTCACATATTTCTTTTCAACATTCTTAAAAAGAGATCTGGAGGGGTGGGTGAAGTGGGAGTGTGGGGGGGGGGAGAAGATAAGGCAACAGGGATAGAGTAGAAAGAGAAACTGAAAGAAAATGGCAAAAATAAGATGGAAGGAAATTCACAAATAATCCTTATAACTTTGAGTGTGAGTGGGATGTTTATACTAGCTCTCTGTGGAAACGAAGAACCAGAAATTGCAGGGATCCCCATCACCTGGGTAACGGTGGAACAAGTGGCGATGGAATACTGCTGTGCTATAAGAAAGCTCAGAAGGGCATGGAAAGACTTGCATGAAATGATGAAAAGCCATGTGAGCAGAACCAGGAGAATATTGTGTATAGTAATAGCAATGTTGTTTTAATAATGACTTAGAGCAACTAAGCTATTCTGATTATTATAAATACACAAATTAAAAATAAAGGACATATGAAGAAAGGTGCTATCTGCATCTGGAGAAAGAACTGATAAACAGAACTATATAGAGAGTTATTTCACACACATATGTGCATGTGCACACGTGCACCACACACACACACACACACACATATACACACCCCCTATTTATGTCTAATAGTAGCCATCTCTAGGGTGGGGGGAAGGAAGAAAAAAAATTTACATGATAACTTTGTTGTATATTTTGAGAGAATAAATAGCAAGTTTTACATGGTAGATTTACAGTTTCAGGTGCAATCATCCTTTTTTTTTCATTGTACTATGTTATGGAAATACTTGTTTTGCTCTGTGAATTGAAAATAAAATAAATTTTAAAAAAGATACTTGTTAAGCCATTAGTTTATAGATCAGACAATATAACCTGAAGTAACAGTTAAGCCATGACTGAAGTGCTTCTCATAATAATATATTGGCTGCAATTTCAGATATTCAGTATTTGCCGTGCTTGGCAACAGCTTTAGCATCATCAACATATTCCTTGTTGTTGCTTTTAGAGAATGTATTACTATATTTTATGGAAAGCAAGTAAATATATCTTTTGTTTAAAAATACAGGTTAACTTCTGTAGTCAGTTATTCCCTTTAAAAAGGTACACAAAGCTAAAAGAAGTATGTATAATGTTCTAAAAAATTTTTTTTTTAGCATTTTATTTGATTGGAATGTAATAGTCATAGAATCATAGACTGTATCTTTTATCTGCTCCCTGCGCTAATTTTGCAAATGAGAAACAGAGCTTTATGGGAAGAAAATGACATCCAAAATCACAGAAGGACAAATTTGACATAAAGAAGGGCCAATTTATATTTTTTGAAAATTAGTAAAGTAATCTAACTGTTGGTCCCTTTAATTAGCTTCCTGAATTTTTTGTTATATCACTTCAGTTTGGTTTTAGACTATTAAATTAACTGTCCAGCATTTTCTTATTTTGTGTTTATGCATATCCTCATATAGATAATTTCTGTCTCCATATCCTCATATAGATAATTTTGAATGCACTTGTCTGTTTATTTCAGCAATTTACAATTTTTACACTTGGATTTTTAAATAATGATTTAATGTCTTTTGAGTTTTTTACAAAACTGGCTTCATCTTTGTTACCCCAAATGCCCATGAGATGGTGCTCACCAGTTTCATTTTTTATAGTACTGGATGTTTTGCTAGCAATTTGTAAGCTCTCTGTAGTGTATTGTGCTATAAAGTATAAACTTCTAATTATCTTCTGTATAGTTAAAGGGTGAAGGTTATGCTTTATCAGTGTGATGTAAATCAGTTTCTTGTCTACCTTAATCTAATTACATTTACATATTTCTGCCTGTAGTTTATTTTGGGCAAGAGACATGCCAGATTGGCATAATACAGAATTTTGGACTTGTTTCTCTCATGTTCCTTCTCATACTCATTGAAACCTGGTTTACCAAGATGATGCTACATTTTCCAGCTATCCTTTCTGGTATGATTTTTCTTATCTCTCTTTCTTACCCTGTCCACCCCTCTCACCTACCTTCTAAGCTGCTGTCCTAAATCACCTCCCTTTCTCAACCAATCCTCCTTGAGAAAGTTGTTTATACTTGGTGTTTTCATTTCCTTTCATTCTCTACATTTTCCAACTTCTAGTCAACTGAAACTAGCCTGTTGAAAGTCATCTATGGTTTCTTAATTGTCAAAACTAATGGCCTTTTAAAAATGAAATTTTGGTTTTTTTTCCCTTACATGTAAAAATAGTTTTTAGCATTCAGTTTTTAAAAGTTTTGAGTTCCAGATTCTATCTTTCCTTCCCTCTCACTGAGATGGCAGACAGTCTGATATGGATTACACATGAGCAATCATGTAAAACATATTTCCATATTAGTCATTTTGTGGAAGAAAACTTGAACCAAGAAAAGAAATGAAAGAAGTAAAGAAAGTGAAAAATAGTTTGCTTTGGTTTGTTTTCAGATGCCATTTGTTCTTTCTTTGGAGGTGGATAGCATTTTTCATCTTTAGTCTCTTAGGATTGTCTTGGATCATTGTATTGCTGAGAATATCTAAGTCATTCACAGTTGGTCATTGTACAATATTGTTGTTACTGTGTGCAATGTTCTCCTAATTCTGATAACTTTCCACTGTATCAGTTCATGTAAAACTTTTTCCAAGATGAAAACATCTTGCCTATCATTTTTATAACACAACAGTATTCCATCACAATCACATACTACAACTTGTTCAGCCATTCCCCATTTGAAGTGTATCACTTTAATTTCCAATTCTTTGATACCACAGAAAGAACTGTTATAAATATTTTGGTACACATAGGTCCTTTGCCTTTTCTTTAAAAAATCTCTTTGGGATATAGACCTAGCAGTGTTATTACTGAATCAAAGGATGTGCACACTTTTGTAGTCCTTTGGGTATGGTTCCAGATTGCTCTCTAGTATAGTTGGATCAGTTCACAACTCCACCAGCAGTGTATTAGTGTCCCTGTTTTCCCACATTTTCTTTATCATTTATCATTTTCTTTTTCCGTCATATTAGCTAATCTGATGAGTGAAATGTGGTACCCCAGCGTTGTTTTAATTTACATTTCTCTCTTTTAAAAAATATATTTTAATTAATTTGTTTTCAGTTTTCTACAATCACTTCCATAAGTCTTAGATTTCCTCCCCCACTCTCCTTGAGATGGCATACAATCTTATATTGGTTCTACACATGCATTCTTATTAATCACATCACATCACATATTGCATAAAAGAATCAAAACGAATGGGAGAAATCATGAGAAAAACCAAAACAAAACATAACACAAGAGAAAATATTCTGCTTCATTTTGCATTTTGATGCCATAGTTCTTTCTCTGGATGTGGATGGCATTTTGCCTCAGGAGTCCTTTGGAAGTGTTTTAGGTCCATTTAGTGCTAGGTCTACCAGAAACAGTCCTGCTACACTGTGGCTGATAGCTGTGTTCTCCTGGTTCTGCTCCTTTCACTCAACATCAGTTCATGTAAGTCCTTCTGGGCATCCCTGAAGTCTTCCTGTTCATCATTTCTTATAGCACAGTAGTATTCCATTACATTCATATACCACAACTTGTTCAGCCATTTACGAATTGATGGGCACCCCCTTGATTTCCAGTTCTTTGCCACTACAAAGAGAGCTGCTGTAAATATTTTTATACACATGGGACCTTTTCCCATTTTTATGATCTCTTTGGGATATAGTCCTAGAAGTGATATTGCCTAGGTCAAAGGGTGTACACATTTTTGTAGCCCTTTGGGCATAGTTCCAAGTTGTTCTCCAGAATGGTTGGATCAGCTCACAGCTGTACCAACAATGACTTAGTGTTCCAACTCTCCCACATCTTCTCCAACATTTATCATCTTCCTATTTTGTCATGTTAGCCAATCTGATAGGTGTGATGTGGTATCTCAGAGTTGTTTTGATTTGCATCTCTCTGATCAGTAGTGATTTAGAGCATTTTTTCACATGACTATAGATAGTTTTAATTTCTTCCTCTGCAAACTGTCTGTTCATATCCTTTGACTATTTATCAATTGGGGAATGACTTGTATTCTTGTGAATTTGACTCATTTCTCTCTGTGTCTCTCTCTCTTTCTCTCTTTCTTTCATACAGTTTGAGATCCAGTAGGGCTAGGCCATCTTCCCTAGCATTTCTTTTCCTTAATTCTCTTGATATTCTGGACCTTTTGTTCTTCCACATGAATTTTGATATTCTCTAATCAATAGCATTCTCTAATTAACAAGCATTTATTAAACACATACTGTGTATCAGGTGAGATCTTAGCTGAAACTTGAAAAAAGCTGGGAAAGACAGGAGCAAAGATAAGGAGGGAGAACAATCCAGGCATGGAGCTGGTGAAAAGGCACAGAACTGGATATGGATTGTGTGTGTAATAGCAAGTAGGCCAGTGTTTTGGATTGTACTGTAAATAGAGGAAAATAGTGTGTAAGAAGACTGAGAGATAGGAAGGGGCCAGGTTGTAAAGGGCTTTTAAAGCCATGTGTTTTATGTTTCATCCAGGAAGTCATAAGGAGGCAGTGGAATTGATTACTGTGGTAATGTGGTCAGACCTGCAGTTTAGAGAATCCCTTGGGCAGCTGAGTGGAGAAGGGACTGACATGAGGAAGGATCAGGATGAGGCAGAGAGAACAAATAGAAGGCATGAGATGATGAGGGCCTACAGTAAGGTGGTGGTAGTGTCAGAGGAGAGAAGGAGGTGTAGAAGAGAAATGGAATTTCTAAGGTGGAATTAATAGGATTTGGTAAAAAAAAAATTGGATATGGAGAGGGGGCAAGAGTCGAAGATAAGCCTGGATGATTGGAATGATCCAAGTCTCCTTAGCAGTAATAGGAAAGTTTGGAATAAGGGAGTGTTTTGAGGAAAGATTGTGAAGTAACTTTGGGACATTTTGAGTTTAAAATGTGTGTGGGATATCCATTTAAAGATTTCTGATAAGAAATTGAAGATAGAAGATGGAATTTCAAGAGAGATGTCAGGGACAGATAAATGGATTTGAGAATCAGCAGCAGAGAGATAATAATTGAATCTGTGGGAATTGATGAAATCACCAAATGCAGTAGTACAGAGGGAGAAGAGGTGAGGAACTAGAGTATAACCCTAGGAGACATCCACCATTAGCACATTACCTTCCTACACTAGATCCAGAAAAGGAAAATGAGACTGAGCATTCAAAAAGGTAAGAGAGCCAGGAGAAAGCAGTTTCATGGAAACCTGCAGAGAAGAGAGCAAGGAAAAAGGGAAAGGTGATTAGTAATATCAGAAGCTAGAGAGAAGTCAAGAAAAATGAGGATTGAGAAAAAGCTGTTAGATTTGGTACTTAAGAGATCATTGGTAACTGGGAGAGAACAGTGTCAGTTAGGTGATGAAATGAGAAGTCAGACTGCAGAGAATTAAGAGAGTGAGAGGAAAGGAAGTGGAGGCTCCAATTATAGATGACTTTTCCAAGGAGTTTAGACATGAAAGGGAAGAAAGATGTAGATGATATTGTGCCTGAGTGAATCACGTGAGGGTTTTTTAAGGATGGGAGAGTCATGGGCATGTTTGTAGATAGCAGGTAAGTAGCTAGTAGATAGAGAAGGATTGGAGATTAATGAGAATAAGGGTGATAGAGAAGGCATTATATTAGAGATCAAATGGAATGGAATCATGTGTCTGTGTGTAGTTTACCTTGGCCAGGACAAGAGCCACTCACTTCTTTATTTGAAACAAGGATGAAGAAGTAGTTAGTGGGAAAAGGCATATCTGAGTGATGTGTGATGAAGAAGAGACAGATCTTGGTGAGTGGCCTTAGTTTTTGGTTATAGGGCAAAGTTCTTATCTGAGAGGGTGAGGGATAGGAGCTGTGGGATGTTTGAGGAAGAATAAAAAGGTTTGGAAAAGCCTTTCTTCCTAGGTACATTTGTTCCAGTAGGATAGAGTAGGATGGGTGCTGCAGAGTTCTGAGTACTGAGTTTAAATTATTCTCTTTTTTACTTACTTTTGTGACCTTTAGTAAGTCACTTAACTTGTGTAGCCTTTAGTTTCTAAATTTTTGAAATGAAGGGGGCAGGGTTGGATTCGATTGTTTCTTGGGTCTGTTCTAGCTCTAAACCTGTAGTGCTGTGATGGTAGATTTTACTGAGGAAATACAGCTCCGAAATAGACACACTTGAAGTTTTCAAAGAGGTAGAGGGTGGAGATGTTATTGGTCCTACTGGACTGGAGGACAACCCTCCAACTTCCACTGATTGTTTGCTTCATTCCTAAATATATAAAATCAGTACTCATAGGATATTTTGGTCTTATTCCTAGCATACTCCCAAATTTGAATCCATAAAATAACCATATTTGCAAATTGTCACTTAATATTTTTGGATGTGGTTTGACTATGCATATGTGTTACAAAGGTTTTGTCTTTTTTCTTTTATTTCTTTTGTTTTTCTTTCTTTTCTCCATGTTGGAGGGGGCATTGGGGAAAATATGAGAGAGAGAGAAAATGGATTTTTATCAATTATGAAAAATTAAATTAGAAAATAAAATAACCCTATAGCTTTGGTCTAGAGTAGGGATTTTTAACCTGGGAGTCTGTGGATATGTTTTTAAAATTATTTTAATAACTGAATTAGTAATTGTATCATCTGCTATATTTCAATATAATTGATTTCTTTTGTGATTCTGTGAATTTTAAATCTTTATTTGGAGAAGGGGTTCATAGGCTTTACCATACTGCCAAAGGGGTACATGACACAGAAAAGGCTAATGACCTTTGCTGGAGAGAGATTTCATAAGAGACCATCATTATAGATGATAGGTGAATTCTTAATAATGAACAAGATTTCCATGTGCTGCATGGAAATCTGAGCTTGATAATTATGAATATATCAGCAATTATGTTTGTGTAATAAAATATAACCCTTAATAATTATTCTTAACATGTAAAACATATACAGAATCATATAAGGAGAATGGTACCTCTCCGAAGTTCAGAGAGATCTGTTTGGCCTTGACGGCCTTGTTAATTCTTAGCATGGGAATAGTAGAGGGCTGTGGGGCTGGGAATAGAGAAACATAGACCCAGAAAGGATTATGAATATGAATCTGTACCTCTGTAACTTGGCTCAGTTTCATAACCCAGGTCAGGAAGGATAGAGAAGGGGGGAAAAATGTCTTGCAGAATTGCCAGATTCCTCTTGTTTCTACATTTGTTTTGAAATATGAGTAAAGTTAGGGTCAGTTCTGCTGGGCTTTGGCCCTTTCACAGTATTATGGAAAGTGAGAAGTGTAGGCTTGCTTTACATTTTTCATAGGGACAAGCCACGACAGCAGGAAAGAACAGGAAGGAAGGTGAAATGAAGAAAAGATGGAAAGTGCTTGCTATGTGTCAGTGCTTTACAAATATTCCCCCATTTGATACTCACACAACAACTCTTAAAGGAAGGTACTTTTATTTATTTTTTTAAAATTTCTTTATTTAATTATTTTGGAAAGGTGAAGGCAAGGTAATTGGAATTTAAGTGACTTGCCCAAGGTCACATAGCTAGCAAGTGTCAAGTGTCTGAGGCTAGATTTGTACTCAGTTCCTCCTGACTCCAGGACCTGTGCTCTATCCACTTCACCACCTAGCTGCCCCCAAACATAATCTACTCCTGATCTTTGTTTTTGTGTTTGTGCAGTACCTCTTGTTTCTCATCCTTCCTGCCTCCTCTACTTTACTTCCACCCACTACCTTGCCCTTCTAGTACTTGCCTACCTCCCTCCAAGAATCCCTTCCCTATCCTCCCATTCCCATAAATCTAAATACCCTTCTATACCCATACCCCCTTTTACATATTCCCTCATTCTCCCCTCTAAGATCCCTCCCTTGTCTTCTCCCCCCTCGTTATGCCCCTACTGTTTTATTTCTTCTGAATTTAGAAGACTTTTATACTCTTCTAAATATATATATGTATTTTTCCCTCTTAAATCCATTCCCAATGAAAGTAGGTTACCAGAACTCCCAGCCCTCCACTCCCATCTAATTCCTCCGTTATCAGTTCTTCCTCTTGTGTGTCATTTGTATAAAATCATTACTCTTTTTTAGCTGTTCCTGAATGATTTTACTTTTAAAATTCATATCATACTCAGGTTTACCCCAGTCTTTCTTATGAGCTACCCAATTTTTAATAAGAATCTAAGGCATATATTTTACATATATAAAAAGTAAACAGTCTGTTCTTATGAACCCTTATAATCTTTATCAGTCTTTGGTATGTACCTTATATTTCTCTTGCTTCTTTTATGTTAAATCTTCTGTCAGGTTCAGGATTTTTTTTTTAACAAAGTCTTGAAAGTCTGAGAGTTTATCAAATGTCCATTTTTTTTTTTTTTCCATTCAGGATAATACTTAACCTTGCAGGATGATATTTTTGACTGGAGCCCCAGTTCTTTCACTCTTCGATATATTGTGTTCCAAGGCCTTTCATCCTTTAAGGTCTGCTGCTAGGTCTTGTGTGATTCTAATTGTGGCACCATCATATTTAAATTGTTTTAATCTTGATACTTTTAATATTTTATCCTTGAACTGGGAGATTCAGAATTTGACTATGATATTCCTATGAGTTTTCCTCATAGAATCTCTTTTTAAGTGGTGATCAATGGATTGTTTCCAATTTCTACTTTCCCCCTCTTGTTCTAATGCTTCAGGACAATTTTCTTTAGTTATTTCTTGTATTATTGTATCAAGATTCTTTTTTTGATCATAACTTTCAGTTAGTCCGGTTATTTTCATATTTTCTCTTCTTGATCTATTCTCTGAATCTGTTTTTCTTCTTATAAGGTATTTCACTTTTTCTTCTATTTTTCGTTATTCATCTTTTGTTTAATTATTTCTTAATCTCTTATAATTTCACTGGCTTCACTTTGCCAATTCTAACTTTCAAGGTGTCACTTTATTCTTAAGATTCTAGATCTCCTTTTCTAATTGATTGACTTTCTTTTCATAACCTTCTTATTTTTCTTGGATTATTATTTTTTTTTTTAAGTTTTTCCTCCATCTCTGTCATTTGATTTTTAAAGTCTTTTTAAAGATCTTCTATGAATTCTTTTTGGGTAGGTGACCATTTGACATTACTCTTTGGGGGTTTCTTGACTTTAGTACCCTCCTCTGAAGATGAACCTTGGTCATCTCTATTCCACATTTTACACTTGAGAATGAGGCAGATAAAATTTAAGATACTTGTCATGTAGCTAGTAAGTGTCCAAAACTGGATTTGAACTCAGATCTTCCTGATTCCAGGCCCAGTGTTTTATCCACTGTGTCCCAAATTCCAGAAAGCCTATATGCGGTTAAAGTAGGTCACATGGTAGGCATAGGTCTCCACTGAGCAGTACATACTTAGAGATGTTGCAATGTCTAACTTTTTGGAATTGGAGGTCATGTAATGAATAGCAGTCAACACTCAAAGCTCTCTCAGAAGAAGTTAATTTCATGAAGTCTGGTCCTCATGAGTAGATACAGTCAGATCCCCGTCTAGAGGGTCTACATTATTTAACCAGTTGGTCCTACACTTTATCTCTGATAGGAAGCTGTATCTTCTACACATGATCAGTTGGGAAATATTACTATATTGACTGAAGTTGGGTGATGATGGTAGTTGGAGTGGCAGTGGGAGGTGGCAGGCTCTTCTGCAGCCCTTATAAAGCTTCAAACAGCAAGTAGGTGGCAGATATTAATTTTGAAATTGTAGGTCATAGTGGAGGTGGGGATACTAGGCTTAGAAAGGATGAAATTGGAGATGGGACAAACTACAAATGCAGAGAGATAGGAGATGGAATGCTGAGTTTTGGGAGAGATCTAGAATACAAGTTTGCCTGGAATGTTGATTGGTTGTTGTCCTTCATTCTCAAAGAGGACCAAAGTGACATCACTCTGATAAAGTGAAGTTCCAGTGTGTATGACTATAGCTGATCAGACCAATATGAGTTTGGAATTCTCTCCCACAGGTTGAGCACAGATAGTCCATGTGAATATTTGGATAGTTATTCCAGATTTGTGCATCCTACATTTCCTTTGTGCTGTTTCAGTTCTGCTTTGCTCAAAGAGCACAGCACCTTTTCTTATGTGGGCATGCCATGCTGAGCATCCTGTGCCAGTGTCTCCCATGTCACACAATCAAATCCAAAGTTCTTGAGAGAGACATTTCTCTTCAGCTCTGATATTTTCTTCAAGAATTTTTGAAAGTCCTCTATTTCATTGAATGACCATTTTCCCCCATGAAGTATTACACTCAGTTTTGCTGGGTAGGTGATTCTTGGTTTTAATCTTAGTTCCTTTGGCTTCTGGAATATCCTATTCCAAGGCTTTCAAACCCTTAATGTAGAAACTGCTAGATCTTGTGTTATGCTGATTGTATTTCTACAATACTCGAATTGTTTCTTTCTCTCTGTTTGCAGTATTTTCTCCTTAACCTGGGAACTCTGGAATTTGGCTACAATATTCCTAGGAGTTTTTCTTTTTGAATTTCTTTCAGAAGGTGATTGGTGAATTCTTTCAATATTTACTTTACTCTCTGGTTCTAGAATATCAGGGCAGTTTTCCTTGATAATTTCATGAAAGATGATGTCTAGGCTCCTTTTTTGATCATGGCTTTCAGGTAGTCCCATAATTTTAAAACTGTCTCTCCTGGATCTATTTTCCAAGTCAGTTGTTTGTCCAGTGATATATTTCACATTGTCTTTTATTTTTTCATTGTTTTGGTTTTGTTTTGTAATTTCTTGGTTTCTTACAGTCATTAGCTTCTGTCTGCTCCATTCTGATTTTTAAAGAACTATTTTCTTCAATGAGCTTTTGAACCTCCTTTTCCATTTGGCAAATTCTGGTTTTTAAAGCATTCTTCTCCTCATTGGCTTTTTGGATTTCTTTTGCCATTTGGATTAGTCTAATTTTAAAGGTGTTATTTTCTTCAGCATTTTTTTGGGTCTCTTTATTTTATTATTTTATTTTATTTTTTAATTTATTTAACTTTTAACATTCATTTTCACAAAATTTTGGGTTCCAAATTTTCTCCCCATTTGTCCCCTCCCCCCACCCCAAAACACCGAGCATTCTAATTGCCCCTATCACCAATCTGCCCTCTCTTCTATCATCCCTCTCTGCCCTTGTCCCCTTCTTTTGTCCTGTAGGGCCAAATAACTTTCTATACCCCTTTACCTGTATTTCTTATTTCCTAGTGGCAAGAACGGTACTCGACAGTTATTCCTAAAACTTTGAGTTCCAACTCCTCTTCATCCCTCTCTCCCCACCCCTTCCCTTTGGAAAGCAAGCAATTCAATATAGGCCATATGTGTGTAGTTTTTCAAATGACTTCCAAAGTAGTCGTGTTGTATAAGACTATATTTCCCTCCATCCTATCCTGCCCCCCCTATTGCTTCTCTTCTCTCTTTTGATCCTGTCCCTCCCCATGAGTGTTGACCTCAAATTGCTCCCTCCTCCCCATGCCCTCCCTTCCATCATCCCCCCTACCCTGCTTATCCCCTTATCCCCCACTTTCCTGTATTGTGAGATAGGTTTTCATACCAAAATGAGTGTGCATTTTATTCCTTCCTTTAGTGGAATGTGATGAGAGTAAACCTCATGTTTTTCCCTCACCTCCCCTCTTTTTCCCTCCACTAAAAAGTCTTTTGCTTGCCTCTTTTATGAGAGATGATTTACCCCATTCCATTTCTCCCTTTCTCCTCCCAATATATTTCTATCTCACTGCTTAATTTCATTTTTTTAAGACATGATCCCATCCTCTTTGATTCACTCTGTGCATTCTGTCTTTGTGTGTGCGTGCATGTGCTTGCGTGTGCTTGCGTGTGCGTGTGTGTGTGTGTGTAATCCCACCCACTACCCAGATACTGAAAAGTTTCAAGAGTTACAAATATTGTCTTTCCATGTAGGAATGTAAACAGTTCAACTTTAGGAAGTCCCTTATGACTTCTCTTTGCTGCTTACCTTTTCATGCTTCTCTTCATTCTTATGTTTGAAAGTCAAATTTTCTTTTCAGCTCTGGTCTTTTCATCAAGAATGCCTGAAAGTCCTCTATTTCATTGAAAGACCATTTTTTCCCCTGAAGTATTCTACTCAGTTTTGCTGGGTAGGTGATTCTTGGTTTTAGTCCTAGTTCCTTTGACTTCTGGAATATCCTATTCCATGCCCTTTGATCCCTTAATGTAGAAGCTGCTAGATCTTGTGTTATCACACAATACTTGAATTGTTTCTTTCTAGCTGCTTGCAATATTTTCTCCTTGACCAGGGAACTCTGGAATTTGGCCACAATGTTCCTAGGAGTTTCTCTTTTTGGATCTCTTTTACGAGGGGATCTGTGGATTCTTTCAATATTTATTTTGCCCTCTGCTTCTAGAATCTCAGGGCAGTTTTCCTTGATAATTTCATGAAAGATGATGTCTAGGCTCTTTTTTTGATCATGGCTTTCAGGTAGACCCATAATTTTTAAATTGTCTCTCCTGGATCTGTTTTCCAGGTCAGTTGTTTTTCCAGTGAGATATTTCACATTATCTTCCATTTTTTCATTCTTTTGGTTTTGTTTTGTGATTTCTTGGTGTCTCATAAAGTCATTAGCCTCCATCTGTTCCATTCTACTTTTGAAAGAACTATTTTCTTCAATGAGCTTTTGAACCTCCTTTTCCATTTGGCTAATTCTGGTTTTGAAAGCATTCTTCTCCTCATTGGCTTTTTGAACCTCTTTTGCCAATTGAGTTAGCCTATTTTTCAGGGTGTTATTTTCTTCAGCATTTTTTTGGGTCTCCTTTAGCAAGGTGTTGACCTGCTTTTCATACTTTACTTGCATCTCTCTCATTTCTCTTCCCAGTTTTTTCTCCACCTCTCTTAACTTGATTTTGAAAATCCCTTTTGAGCTCTTCCATGGCCTGAGCCCATTGGGTGGGCTGGGATACAGAAGCCTTGACTTCTGTGTCTTTCCCTGATGGTAAGCATTATTCTTCCTCATCAGAAAGGAAGGGAGGAAATACCTGTTCACCCAGAAAGTAACCTTCTATAGTCTTATTTTTTTTCCCCTTTTCTGGGCATTTTCCCAGCCAGTGACTTGACTTCTGAATGTCCTCTTCACACCCACCATGCCTCCAGATCTGCCCAGCCAGTGCTTGGGGCCTGAGATTCAAATGTTGCTTCCCAGCCTCAGGGCTTTGGGGGGGGGTTTAAGGCTGCTATTCAGTGTGAGATTAAGTTCAGGTGCTCAGGTGGGTGCAGGGCTACCTCATGGGACTCACTTCCCTCAGGGGGTTTATGCAGAGACCTTCAACAATGGATCCAGGCTCCTGCCTGCTTTGGGAGCCCAGGTCTGCTCCTGCCTCCACTGCTGCCTCCCGAGGGGGCCTGAGTTATGGAGACACCCTGCTCCCCTCCTGGCAAGTCAAAAAGACTCTCACCCATGGTGCCCGTAGGTGGAGGGATCTGCGCGGCTGGTGGAGATTCTGTCCCAGAAGCCTGCTCAGACCTGCTCCTCTTGGTGCCTCGCAGCCAAGGCAGGGCTGGGCTGGGCTCCAGGTCCAGGCACGACAGACCTTTCGTTGGTTTTTCAGGGCTCTCTGAAACAGAAATCTCCTCTGCTCTGTTGTTCTGTGGCTTTTGCTGCTCCAGAATTTGTTGGAATTCTTTTTTACAGATATTTTCTGGGCTGTGGGTTCGGAACTAGTGTATGCGAATCTTTCTACTCCGCCATCTTGGCTCCTCTGGGTCTCCTTTAGCAAGCTTTTGACTCTCTTTTCATGATTTTCTTGCATTGCTCTCATGTGTTTTCCCAATTTTCCTCCACCTCTTACTTGATTTTCAAAATCCTTTTTGAGCTCTTGCATGGCCTCAGACCATAGCATATTATTTTTGGACGTTTTGAGTGCAGCAGGCTTTACTTTTATGTCTTCCTCTGATGGTATGCTTTGTTCTTCCTTATCTGAAAGGATGAATGAAAATACCTGTTCAGCAAGAAAGTCTTCTGTAGTCTTCCCCTCCCCCCCCCCTTTTTTTGGCATTTTCCCATCCAGTTACTTAACTTTTGAATTCTTTGTGAAGTGGAGGGTATACTCTCAGTACCTGTAATTTCTCAGTTCCTCCAAGGTGGCACAATCTAGGGAGAGGAG